>NC_086320.1:67556552-67914052 GCF_036172605.1 Pelobates fuscus | reverse complement strand
ACAGATTGCCGAGTCCATACACACAGACAGACTGCAGAGTCCATACACACATACAGACTGCCGAGTCCATACACACATACAGACTGCAGAGTCCATACACACACAGACCGCCGAGTCCATACACACACACAGACTGCTGAGTCCATACACACATACACACTGCTGAGTCCATACACACATACAGACTGCCGAGTCCATACACACATACAGACTGCTGAGTTCATACACACTGCTGAGTCCATTCACACATACAGACTGCTGAGTTCATACACACATACAGTCTGCTGAGTCCATACACACACACACTGCTGAGTCCATACACACACACTGCTGAGTCCATACACACACAGACTGCTGATTCCATACACACTGCTGAGTCCACAAACACTGCTGAGTCCATACACACACAGACTGCTGAGTCCAAACACACACACAGACTGCCGAGTCCATACACACACAGACTGCCGAGTCCATACACACATACAGACTGCTGAGTCCATACACACTGCTGAGTCCATACACACATACAGACTGCTGAGTTCATACATACATATAGACTGCTGAGTTCATACACACATACAGACTGCTGAGTTCATACACACATACAGACTGCTGAGTCCATACATACAGACAGATTGCCGAGTCCATACACACAGACAGACTGCAGAGTCCATACACACATACAGACTGCCGAGTCCATACACACATACAGACTGCAGAGTCCATACACACACAGACCGCCGAGTCCATACACACACACAGACTGCTGAGTCCATACACACATACACACTGCTGAGTCCATACACACATACAGACTGCCGAGTCCATACACACATACAGACTGCTGAGTTCATACACACATACAGTCTGCTGAGTCCATACACACATACAGATTGCCGAGTCCATACACACAGACAGACTGCAGAGTCCATACACACATACAGACTGCCGAGTCCATACACACATACAGACTGCAGAGTCCATACACACACAGACCGCCGAGTCCATACACACACACAGACTGCTGAGTCCATACACACATACACACTGCTGAGTCCATACACACATACAGACTGCCGAGTCCATACACACATACAGACTGCTGAGTTCATACACACATACAGTCTGCTGAGTCCATACACACATACAGATTGCCGAGTCCATACACACAGACAGACTGCAGAGTCCATACACACATACAGACTGCCGAGTCCATACACACATACAGACTGCAGAGTCCATACACACACAGACTGCTGAGTCCAAACACACACACAGACTGCCGAGTCCATACACACACAGACTGCCGAGTCCATACACACATACAGACTGCTGAGTCCATACACACTGCTGAGTCCATACACACATACAGACTGCTGAGTTCATACATGCATATAGACTGCTGAGTTCATACACACATACAGACTGCTGAGTTCATACACACATACAGTCTGCTGAGTCCATACACACATACAGATTGCCGAGTCCATACACACAGACAGACTGCAGAGTCCATACACACATACAGACTGCCGAGTCCATACACACATACAGACTGCAGAGTCCATACAAACACAGACCGCCGAGTCCATACACACACAGACTGCTGAGTCCATACACACATACACACTGCTGAGTCCATACACACATACAGACTGCCGAGTCCATACACACATACAGACTGCTGAGTTCATACACACATACAGTCTGCTGAGTCCATACACACATACAGATTGCCGAGTCCATACACACAGACAGACTGCAGAGTCCATACACACATACAGACTGCCGAGTCCATACACACATACAGACTGCAGAGTCCATACACACACAGACCGCCGAGTCCATACACACACACAGACTGCTGAGTCCATACACACATACACACTGCTGAGTCCATACACACATACAGACTGCCGAGTCCATACACACATACAGACTGCTGAGTTCATACACACATACAGTCTGCTGAGTCCATACACACATACAGATTGCCGAGTCCATACACACAGACAGACTGCAGAGTCCATACACACATACAGACTGCCGAGTCCATACACACATACAGACTGCAGAGTCCATACACACACAGACTGCTGAGTCCAAACACACACACAGACTGCCGAGTCCATACACACACAGACTGCCGAGTCCATACACACATACAGACTGCTGAGTCCATACACACTGCTGAGTCCATACACACATACAGACTGCTGAGTTCATACATGCATATAGACTGCTGAGTTCATACACACATACAGACTGCTGAGTTCATACACACATACAGTCTGCTGAGTCCATACACACATACAGATTGCCGAGTCCATACACACAGACAGACTGCAGAGTCCATACACACATACAGACTGCCGAGTCCATACACACATACAGACTGCAGAGTCCATACAAACACAGACCGCCGAGTCCATACACACACACAGACTGCTGAGTCCATACACACATACACACTGCTGAGTCCATACACACATACAGACTGCCGAGTCCATACACACATACAGACTGCTGAGTTCATACACACATACAGTCTGCTGAGTCCATACACACACACACTGCTGAGTCCATACACACACACTGCTGAGTCCATACACACACAGACTGCTGATTCCATACACACTGCTGAGTCCATACACACACAGACTGCTGAGTCCAAACACACACACAGACTGCCGAGTCCATACACACACAGACTGCTGAGTCCATACACACATACAGACTGCTGAGTCCATACACACTGCTGAGTCCATACACACATACAGACTGCTGAGTTCATACATACATATAGACTGCTGAGTTCATACACACATACAGACTGCTGAGTTCATACACACATACAGACTGCTGAGTCCATACATACAGACAGATTGCCGAGTCCATACACACAGACAGACTGCAGAGTCCATACACACATACAGACTGCCGAGTCCATACACACATACAGACTGCAGAGTCCATACACACACAGACCGCCGAGTCCATACACACACACAGACTGCTGAGTCCATACACACATACACACTGCTGAGTCCATACACACATACACACTGCTGAGTCCATACACACATACAGACTGCTGAGTCCATACACACTGCTGAGTCCATACACATATACAGACTGCTGAGTTCATACATACATATAGACTGCTGAGTTCATACACACATACAGACTGCTGAGTTCATACACACATACAGACTGCTGAGTCCATACATACAGACAGATTGCCGAGTCCATACACACAGACAGACTGCAGAGTCCATACACACATACAGACTGCCGAGTCCATACACACATACAGACTGCAGAGTCCATACACACACAGACCGCCGAGTCCATACACACACACAGACTGCTGAGTCCATACACACATACACACTGCTGAGTCCATACACACATACAGACTGCCGAGTCCATACACACATACAGACTGCTGAGTTCATACACACATACAGTCTGCTGAGTCCATACACACATACAGATTGCCGAGTCCATACACACAGACAGACTGCAGAGTCCATACACACATACAGACTGCCGAGTCCATACACACATACAGACTGCAGAGTCCATACACACACAGACTGCTGAGTCCAAACACACACACAGACTGCCGAGTCCATACACACACAGACTGCCGAGTCCATACACACATACAGACTGCAGAGTCCATACACACACAGACCGCCGAGTCCATACACACACACAGACTGCTGAGTCCATACACACATACACACTGCTGAGTCCATACACACATACAGACTGCCGAGTCCATACACACATACAGACTGCTGAGTTCATACACACATACAGTCTGCTGAGTCCATACACACATACAGATTGCCGAGTCCATACACACAGACAGACTGCAGAGTCCATACACACATACAGACTGCCGAGTCCATACACACATACAGACTGCAGAGTCCATACACACACAGACTGCTGAGTCCAAACACACACACAGACTGCCGAGTCCATACACACACAGACTGCCGAGTCCATACACACATACAGACTGCTGAGTCCATACACACTGCTGAGTCCATACACACATACAGACTGCTGAGTTCATACATGCATATAGACTGCTGAGTTCATACACACATACAGACTGCTGAGTTCATACACACATACAGTCTGCTGAGTCCATACACACATACAGATTGCCGAGTCCATACACACAGACAGACTGCAGAGTCCATACACACATACAGACTGCCGAGTCCATACACACATACAGACTGCAGAGTCCATACAAACACAGACCGCCGAGTCCATACACACACACAGACTGCTGAGTCCATACACACATACACACTGCTGAGTCCATACACACATACAGACTGCCGAGTCCATACACACATACAGACTGCTGAGTTCATACACACATACAGTCTGCTGAGTCCATACACACACACACTGCTGAGTCCATACACACACACTGCTGAGTCCATACACACACAGACTGCTGATTCCATACACACTGCTGAGTCCACAAACACTGCTGAGTCCATACACACACAGACTGCTGAGTCCAAACACACACACAGACTGCCGAGTCCATACACACACAGACTGCCGAGTCCATACACACATACAGACTGCTGAGTCCATACACACTGCTGAGTCCATACACACATACAGACTGCTGAGTTCATACATACATATAGACTGCTGAGTTCATACACACATACAGACTGCTGAGTTCATACACACATACAGACTGCTGAGTCCATACATACAGACAGATTGCCGAGTCCATACACACAGACAGACTGCAGAGTCCATACACACATACAGACTGCCGAGTCCATACACACATACAGACTGCAGAGTCCATACACACACAGACCGCCGAGTCCATACACACACACAGACTGCTGAGTCCATACACACATACACACTGCTGAGTCCATACACACATACAGACTGCCGAGTCCATACACACATACAGACTGCTGAGTTCATACACACATACAGTCTGCTGAGTCCATACACACATACAGATTGCCGAGTCCATACACACAGACAGACTGCAGAGTCCATACACACATACAGACTGCCGAGTCCATACACACATACAGACTGCAGAGTCCATACACACACAGACTGCTGAGTCCAAACACACACACAGACTGCCGAGTCCATACACACACAGACTGCCGAGTCCATACACACATACAGACTGCAGAGTCCATACACACACAGACCGCCGAGTCCATACACACACACAGACTGCTGAGTCCATACACACATACACACTGCTGAGTCCATACACACATACAGACTGCCGAGTCCATACACACATACAGACTGCTGAGTTCATACACACATACAGTCTGCTGAGTCCATACACACATACAGATTGCCGAGTCCATACACACAGACAGACTGCAGAGTCCATACACACATACAGACTGCCGAGTCCATACACACATACAGACTGCAGAGTCCATACACACACAGACTGCTGAGTCCAAACACACACACAGACTGCCGAGTCCATACACACACAGACTGCCGAGTCCATACACACATACAGACTGCTGAGTCCATACACACTGCTGAGTCCATACACACATACAGACTGCTGAGTTCATACATGCATATAGACTGCTGAGTTCATACACACATACAGACTGCTGAGTTCATACACACATACAGTCTGCTGAGTCCATACACACATACAGATTGCCGAGTCCATACACACAGACAGACTGCAGAGTCCATACACACATACAGACTGCCGAGTCCATACACACATACAGACTGCAGAGTCCATACAAACACAGACCGCCGAGTCCATACACACACACAGACTGCTGAGTCCATACACACATACACACTGCTGAGTCCATACACACATACAGACTGCCGAGTCCATACACACATACAGACTGCTGAGTCCATACACACATACAGACTGCAGAGTCCATACACACACACAGACTGCTGAGTCCATACACACTGCTGAGTCCATACACACACACTGCTGAGTCCATATACACACACTGCTTAGTCCATACACACACAGACTGCCGAGTCCATACACACATACAGACTGCTGAATCCATACACACATACACACTGCTGAGTCCATACACACATACAGACTGCCGAGTCCATATACACATACAGACTGCCGAGTCCATACACACAGACAGACTGCAGAGTCCATACACACATACAGACTGCCGAGTCCATACACACATACAGACTGCAGAGTCCATACACACACAGACTGCTGAGTCCAAACACACACACAGACTGCCGAGTCCATACACACACAGACTGCCGAGTCCATACACACATACAGACTGCAGAGTCCATACACACACAGACCGCCGAGTCCATACACACACACAGACTGCTGAGTCCATACACACATACACACTGCTGAGTCCATACACACATACAGACTGCCGAGTCCATACACACATACAGACTGCTGAGTTCATACACACATACAGTCTGCTGAGTCCATACACACATACAGATTGCCGAGTCCATACACACAGACAGACTGCAGAGTCCATACACACATACAGACTGCCGAGTCCATACACACATACAGACTGCAGAGTCCATACACACACAGACTGCTGAGTCCAAACACACACACAGACTGCCGAGTCCATACACACACAGACTGCCGAGTCCATACACACATACAGACTGCTGAGTCCATACACACTGCTGAGTCCATACACACATACAGACTGCTGAGTTCATACATGCATATAGACTGCTGAGTTCATACACACATACAGACTGCTGAGTTCATACACACATACAGTCTGCTGAGTCCATACACACATACAGATTGCCGAGTCCATACACACAGACAGACTGCAGAGTCCATACACACATACAGACTGCCGAGTCCATACACACATACAGACTGCAGAGTCCATACAAACACAGACCGCCGAGTCCATACACACACACAGACTGCTGAGTCCATACACACATACACACTGCTGAGTCCATACACACATACAGACTGCCGAGTCCATACACACATACAGACTGCTGAGTCCATACACACATACAGACTGCAGAGTCCATACACACACACAGACTGCTGAGTCCATACACACTGCTGAGTCCATACACACACACTGCTGAGTCCATATACACACACTGCTTAGTCCATACACACACAGACTGCCGAGTCCATACACACATACAGACTGCTGAATCCATACACACATACACACTGCTGAGTCCATACACACATACAGACTGCCGAGTCCATATACACATACAGACTGCCGAGTCCATACACACATACAGACTGCCGAGTCCATACAGACACACAAACTGCTGAGTCCATACACACATACAGACTGCCGAGTTCATACACACATACAGACTGCTGAGTCCATACACACATACAGACTGCTGAGTCCATACACACATACAGACTGCCGAGTCCATATACACACACAGACTGCCGAGTCCATACATACATACAGACTGCTGAGTCCATACACACATACAGACTGCCGAGTCCATACACACATACAGACTGCTGAGTCCATACACACATACAGACTGCAGAGTCCATACACACACACAGACTGCTGAGTCCATACACACTGCTGAGTCCATACACACACACTGCTGAGTCCATATACACACACTGCTTAGTCCATACACACACAGACTGCCGAGTCCATACACACATACAGACTGCTGAATCCATACACACATACACACTGCTGAGTCCATACACACATACAGACTGCCGAGTCCATATACACATACAGACTGCCGAGTCCATACACACATACAGACTGCCGAGTCCATACACACACACAAACTGCTGAGTCCATACACACATACAGACTGCCGAGTTCATACACACATACAGACTGCTGAGTCCATACACACATACAGACTGCTGAGTCCATACACACATACAGACTGCCGAGTCCATATACACACACAGACTGCCGAGTCCATACATACATACAGACTGCTGAGTCCATACACACATACAGACTGCTGAGTCCATACACACATACACACTGCTGAGTCCATACACACATACACACTGCTGAGTCCATATACACACACTGCTGAGTCCATACACACACGCAGACTGCCGAGTCCAGACACACACAAACTGCCGAGTCCATACACACATACAGACTGCCGAGTTCATACACACATACAGACTGCTGAGTCCATACATACACACATACAGACTGCTGAGTCCATACACACATACACACTGCTGAGTCCATACACACATACAGAGTCCATACACACATACACACTGCCGAGTCCATACACACATACAGGCTGCTGAGTCCATACACACATACACACTGCTGAGTCCATATACACACACTGCTGAGTCCATACACACATACAGACTGTCGAGTCCAGACACACACAAACTGCTGAGTCCATACACAAATACAGACTGCTGAGTTCATACACACATACAGACTGCTGAGTCCATACACACATACAGACTGCTGAGTCCATACACACATACAGACTGCCGAGTCCATATACACACACAGACTGCCGAGTCCATATACACACACAGACTGCCGAGTCCATACACACATACAGACTTCTGAGTCCATACACACATACAGACTGCTGAGTCCATACACACATACAGACTGCTGAGTCCATACACACATACACGCTGCTGAGTCCATACACACATACAGACTGCAGAGTCCATACACACATACAGACTTCCGAGTCCATACACACATACAGACTGCTGAGTCCATACACACATACACACTGCTGAGTCCATACACACACACAGACTGCCGAGTCCAGACACACACAATCTGCTGAGTCCATACACAAATACAGACTGCCGAGTTCATACACACATACAGACTGCTGAGTCCATACACACATACAGACTGCTGAGTCCATACACACATACACACTGCTGAGTCCATACACACAGACAGACTGCAGAGTCCATACACACATACAGACTGCCGAGTCCATACACACATACAGACTGCAGAGTCCATACACACACAGACTGCTGAGTCCAAACACACACACAGACTGCCGAGTCCATACACACACAGACTGCCGAGTCCATACACACACACAGACTGCTGAGTCCATACACACTGCTGAGTCCATACACACATACAGACTGCTGAGTTCATACATGCATATAGACTGCTGAGTTCATACACACATACAGACTGCTGAGTTCATACACACATACAGTCTGCTGAGTCCATACACACATACAGATTGCCGAGTCCATACACACAGACAGACTGCAGAGTCCATACACACATACAGACTGCAGAGTCCATACAAACACAGACCGCCGAGTCCATACACACACACAGACTGCTGAGTCCATACACACATACACACTGCTGAGTCCATACACACATACAGACTGCCGAGTCCATACACACATACAGACTGCTGAGTCCATACACACACACAGACTGCTGAGTCCATACACACTGCTGAGTCCATACACACACACTGCTGAGTCCATATACACACACTGCTTAGTCCATACACACACAGACTGCCGAGTCCATACACACATACAGACTGCTGAATCCATACACACACACAGACTGCTGAGTCCATACACACTGCTGAGTCCATACACACACACTGCTGAGTCCATATACACACACTGCTTAGTCCATACACACACAGACTGCCGAGTCCATACACACATACAGACTGCTGAATCCATACACACATACACACTGCTGAGTCCATACACACATACAGACTGCCGAGTCCATATACACATACAGACTGCCGAGTCCATACACACATACAGACTGCCGAGTCCATACACACACAAACACTGCTGAGTCCATACACACATACAGACTGCCGAGTTCATACACACATACAGACTGCTGAGTCCATACACACATACAGACTGCTGAGTCCATACACACATACAGACTGCCGAGTCCATATACACACACAGACTGCCGAGTCCATACATACATACAGACTGCTGAGTCCATACACACATACAGACTGCTGAGTCCATACACACATACACACTGCTGAGTCCATACACACATACACACTGCTGCGTCCATATACACACACTGCTGAGTCCATACACACACGCAGACTGCCGAGTCCAGACACACACAAACTGCTGAGTCCATACACACATACAGACTGCCGAGTTCATACACACATACAGACTGCTGAGTCCATACATACACACATACAGACTGCTGAGTCCATACACACATACACACTGCTGAGTCCATACACACATACAGAGTCCATACACACATACACACTGCCGAGTCCATACACACATACAGGCTGCTGAGTCCATACACACATACACACTGCTGAGTCCATATACACACACTGCTGAGTCCATACACACATACAGACTGTCGAGTCCAGACACACACAAACTGCTGAGTCCATACACAAATACAGACTGCTGAGTTCATACACACATACAGACTGCTGAGTCCATACACACATACAGACTGCTGAGTCCATACACACATACAGACTGCCGAGTCCATATACACACACAGACTGCCGAGTCCATATACACACACAGACTGCCGAGTCCATACACACATACAGACTTCTGAGTCCATACACACATACAGACTGCTGAGTCCATACACACATACAGACTGCTGAGTCCATACACACATACACGCTGCTGAGTCCATACACACATACAGACTGCAGAGTCCATACACACATACAGACTTCCTAGTCCATACACACATACAGACTGCTGAGTCCATACACACATACACACTGCTGAGTCCATACACACACACAGACTGCCGAGTCCAGACACACACAATCTGCTGAGTCCATACACAAATACAGACTGCCGAGTTCATACACACATACAGACTGCTGAGTCCCTACACACATACAGACTGCTGAGTCCATACACACATACACACTGCTGAGTCCATACACACATACAGACTGCTGAGTCCATACACACATACACACTGCTGAGTCCATACACACATACAGAGTCCATACACACATACACACTGCCGAGTCCATACACACATACAGGCTGCTGAGTCCATACACACATACACACTGCTGAGTCCATATACACACACTGCTGAGTCCATACACACATACAGACTGTCGAGTCCAGACACACACAAACTGCTGAGTCCATACACACATACAGACTGCTGAGTTCATACACACATACAGACTGCTGAGTCCATACACACATACAGACTGCTGAGTCCATACACACATACAGACTGCCGAGTCCATATACACACACAGACTGCCGAGTCCATACACACATACAGACTTCTGAGTCCATACACACATACAGACTGCTGAGTCCATACACACATACAGACTGCTGAGTCCATACACACATACACGCTGCTGAGTCCATACACACATACAGACTGCAGAGTCCATACACACATACAGACTTCCGAGTCCATACACACATACAGACTGCTGAGTCCATACACACATACACACTGCTGAGTCCATATACACACACTGCTGAGTCCATACACACACACAGACTGCCGAGTCCAGACACACACAATCTGCTGAGTCCATACACAAATACAGACTGCCGAGTTCATACACACATACAGACTGCTGAGTCCATACACACATACAGACTGCTGAGTCCATACACACATACACACTGCTGAGTCCATACACACATACAGAGTCCATACACACATACAGACTGCCGAGTCCATACACACATACAGACTGCCGAGTCCATACACACATACAGACTGCTGTGTCCATACACACTGCCGAGTCCATACACACATACAGACTGCAGAGTCCATACACACACAGACTGACGAGTCCATACACACACAGACTGCTGAGTCCATACACACATAGACTGCCGAGTCCATACACACACACAGACTGCTGAGTCCATACACACACACAGACTGCTGAGTCCATACACACATACAGAGTCCATACACACACACACACAAGCTTCCTCACTAGCAGACAGACAGACAGACACACACACACACACACACACACAAGCACATTTAGCCTACCTGTCACTGGAGCCTGATGCTGGGAGTCAGGCAGCCATCTTCTATCCTTTCCAGCAGCAGCATGGGCTGCTGCTTAACGACGGGGGCGGGGCTTATGTGCGGGAGGCGGGGCTTTATTTGGGGGCGGAGAAGCTGAAAAAGCTGAGAAGCTGAAAACACCCAGCACAGTTCCAGCTGCTCTGCCTTGCATTCCCTCGGGCTGTCACACACTGTTACAGCCCGAGGGAATAGAATGTAAGGACATGGCCAGCACGTTGCTGGCATTTGGGGGGCCCAAGGGGGGGCACAGCATGATGTAGGGGGGGCCATGGCCCCCTCTGCCCCTAGCGACGCCACTGCGTGTCAGAGTGGATCCTTCTGCTGCCTGGAAACTGAAGGTGGAGCACGTCGGGTTGGCGTCGCGCGCCTCCACGCTGCTCTGCGCACCTCCATGCTACCGCTTCACGTGATTAAATAGTGCTGCCAAGCCACACCATGATTAAGCCACCTGCAATCTACTAGCATCACTTTTGCGATCGACTGGTAGATCGCGATCGACGCATTGGCCACCCACCCCCCCGATCTAGAGTATCACATTTTATATATTCCAGTAGATACTATATTAATTCTAATTGTATGTTATTGACAAATACAATGTAATTATATTTTTTGCATAATGATGTAGAGTTTAGATGTGATATAACCTATACAAGTGAGACAAATGTATGAAATTACGTATATTTCCATCGTTACTTGCTGTAGGTTACAATATATTGAGTACAGTAACATACCTCTCTTAAAGGAACTCTCTATGCAAGTAAATGTGTCATCTGAATTGTTATTTTTACACCTTACAAGAATTATTATTACTATCATTATTATTTGATGTGGCATCTGGCATCTTTCATGCATCATGACATTTTTGCTCAATAATAACTTTGGCTGAAAAATAGAGTTCCAGATGGTAACTATGTAGAACATGCAAATTTAAATTTCATCTGTAGTTTGGGGAAAAAGGGCTTAGTAGTTTCCCAAAGAGCTCCAAATTGCTCTGTTTAATAAAATAAGCTTTGTTGTGCGATAATAGACAAAAATCTTAGGTACCATTTCCAATTTTATAAGATAGAGTTTAACATTTTCGAACTACAGTTTCACAATGTTTTCATGAGTTTATAAACCTGTTTCATTTTCAGCAAATAGTCATGCCATAAAATAATGTCAAGTGCTAGCTACTGTATTTCAGATGCCTTAGGTCACCTGAAATATGGTAATAAAGTAAAATGCATGGGCATTATTTTGATTGGAACATATTTGAACTACTCAAATTTACTTACCGTATTCTGTATAAAATATGGACTTTATAAGTGAAAGCATTGAAAATATTGTTAATCTCAAATATACGTGTGTGTGTTTGTATGAATGTATACCTCTCTCGCTATGTATGTGTATGTATGCCTCTCTTCTTATGTATGTATGTGTGTGTCTGTGCTTTTATCCCTAAGTATGTGTGTATGCCTCTCTCCCTATGTATGCGTTTGTGTGTCTTTCTCCCTATGTATGAATGTGTGTGCCTCTCTCTCTATGTATGTGTGTGTTTGTGCCTTTCTCCCTATGTATGTGTGTGTGCCTCTCTCTCTATGTATGCGTGTGTTTGTGTCTCTCTCTCTATGTAAGTGTGTGTTTGTGCCTTTCTCCCTATGTATGTGTGTGTGCCTCTCTCTCTATGTATGCGTGTGTTTGTGTCTCTCTCTCTATGTAAGTGTGTGTTTGTGCCTTTCTCCCTATGTATGTGTGTGTGCCTATCTCCCTATGTATGTGTGTTTGTGCCTTTCTATCTATGTATGTGTGGATGCCTCTCTCCTTATTAATGTGGGTATGCCTCTCTCCCTATGTATGCATGTGTGTGTCTCTCTCCCTCTGTATGTGGGTGTTTGTGCCTTTCACCCTATGTATGTGTGTGTGCCTCTCTCCCTATGTTTGCATGTGTGTGTCTCTCTCCCAATGTATGTGTGTTTGTGCCTCTCTCCCTATGTATGTGTGTGTATGTATGTGCGCCTCTCTCTATGTATGTGTATGTATGTTTGTATACACTCCTCCCTATGTGTGTGTATATGTGTGTGTATGTATATATATATGTATATATATATATATATATATATACATACATACACACAAGAGAGAGCATAATATATTATTACTAATTTTAATCAGATCCCTATCTTTTAGTGTTCTAAATGTCATTTACTTAAGAAGAAAAAAAAGCTATGTATCTCACGCATTAAACACACATTGTTGCAGTGTTATGAAAACATTGAATAATTTAGAAAAATCTCGATATATTTAAAAAGTACTTGTCAGATACATGTCTATAAAATGTTAGAAGAAGAGTGCTACGATTACATTTCCCCCAGTGCTTCCTTCTTTGATTATTCCAACTGAATATCTCATTAACTCCAATATTTTTAATCTTGTGTTCATAAATATAGTTTACTAATATTCTTAAGAGCTGTGAGCTATTCCAAGTGCTTATGGCTATAATAACTTGACATATGTATAAATGCTGAAAATTGGTAAAAGAGTTAATCCACCAAGGATGTTAATTAGCTTCAGCTGTCTTAGTAGATCGGTATATATGATGAAGCTATTAAGTAAACATTGCTTGTTGCCCATAACAAAATTCTGCTTGAAACATAGGTTTCCATTTACAATGCTGCTATATAAAGTATGTTATAAGTAAAGTAGTTTATGTGTGTTTTCTTTCTCAGCTCTGTGGAGCTGGCATGGTAGTCCTTAAAGGGACACTATAGGCACCCAGACCACTTCAGCTCATTGAATGTGCCTCTCTCCCTATGAATGTGTCAGGATCACTATAGTGTCAGGAAAACAAAGCGGTTTCCCTGACACTATAATGCCCTGAGGGTGCCCCCACCCTCAGAGTCCCCCTCCCGTGGCGCTGAAGGAGTTAAAACCCCTTCAGTTACTTACTTTAATCCAGCGCCGGGCTCCCTCGGCACTGGTGACCTCTCCTCCCCTGCCGACGTCAACTCCCCCATCCGACATCAGCGGAGCCGAATGCGCATGTGCGGCAAGTGCCACGTGTGCATTCAAAGTGTCCATAGGAAAGCATTTCTCAATGCTTTCCTATGGACGCTCTGCGCAATGGAGGCAAAATGTGACTCCAGCATCGCAGATGCGCCTCTACTGGCTGGATTAACCCCAAACCCTCATTGAGCTGAAATGGTCTGGGTGACTACAGTGTCCCATTAAACATTTTACACTTACACATGATATTCAAAACTACCCTTACACTAAACATTATCCTCTACACAGCTCTACACTACACTATTAACCCTACCCTACACTGTCACTTATGCCAACCCTAACCTTACTCAAAAATATATTGTACTGTGATATAAAAGATACAATGTGATGGCAACCCATCTTAGGGTTCTTGGTATCTTTGGTCTCGTGGTTTATTATAATGATGCCAGAACTCCTGAATGGGATTTTTTACCCATAACACATGATTCTCTTTTATGTATTTTATCTTTATATCTATATATCTAAATAAACATACACACAGGGGTTTTCTGTTTCCATCTCCCTCAGCACCATTATAGTACATTTATTTTATTGCAGATCATGTCAAGCTTCTGAATAATGACATATCCCTTTTTTTTTTCCAAATGTACAGCCATATGGGTAGACCAAAAGTCATAGAATGCTTCTCAATGAAAGCCATCTGCTCTGTGCCCATCTGTCTTTCGATCAGTCTGTTCACAAACAAGCACAAGCAGAACAACATGTATATCTTATTCCGTTTATTTAGTTGTCACATGTTCTAATAATTTAACATCAACTTTAAACATAGCCATGGCCACATAATCATGGAATCTTTCCAGAAATGTAATAATGCGTTAATGTAAAATATCAAGTATACAATTAGAAATGATGGCTAAGCTGATCACATTTAGTTTCAAAGGAAATATTTAGCAACTCATTTTTAAAATATATTTTGTTGTGTTAGATTTCTAGAAAATACTGTCATATTTATTCTCTGGAATTGTCCGTGAATGGTTTGAGGAACATAATAAAGAGTTCAACGTGTTGCCTTGGCCTCCACATTCCCAAGATTGCAATTTGGTTGAGTGTCTGTGGGATGTGCTGGAACATCAGATCTGATCACTGGAGGCCCCACCTTGCAACTTGCATTACTTAAAGGATTTGCGGTCTCAAGAAGTCCATGCCTCAATGCATTAGAGCTGTTTTGGCAGAACGGTATTTGGCAGGTGGTTTTAATGTTGTGGCTGATCAGCGTATGCACTTACGGTGTGCATCAGGGATGTGCATAAGGTAGATCCCCAGATGTTTTGAAACTACAGCTTCCATGATGCTGTCACTTGTGATTCTTTAGTGAAAAAATCTCAGGCACTCATTGTGATTACTTCCAGGCAGATTTATTGCAACGTTTCGACCTGTAACCAGGTCTTTATCAAGCTTGATGAAGACCTGGTTACAGGTTGAAACGTTGCAGTAAATCTGCCTGGAAGTAATCACAGTGAGTGCCTGAGATGTTTTCACTAATACGGATCCCTTGGGGTTTGCTGACCCATGCTTAGTAGCACCCTGTGTTGAAAATTTGGGACTGAGTGCAACCCTCCCCTTCTTTTTCTACTTGTGATTCTTTAGACATTTGCCATTCTAAAGGCATTCAAAAAGAATGCAAAGCATCTGGGAGTCGTAGTTCTACAACATATGGGGATTTACCTTTTGGGCACAATGGTGTACGTGATATATACAGCACTGGACATTGACAAAAATCTCTTACATTCTATGCCCACATATTCTAGGAAAATAGATTGCCATGTCCAATTTCAAAACATGAAATGGTATGGATTTGCTTTCTATTAGTAAGTTGTATAAAGTTTGTGGAGGCATGTGTATCTATCGCCTACTCTTTGCCCATTATTACACGGCCATGTTACAAAAAATATAACTTTCTTCTTCCATTTATCGTCACACTGTATCTGTATGTCCTTTATAACAGCAATAGAAATGATGCAAGAAACTTTATTCATTAAACAGTTTATTTAGTTTAATTGAAAATGCGATTGCTAAAGTTAAGCAAAAATTGCTGAATTGGAAAACAAAATCAGTTCAATAGTCATTGGTAATCTACAGAAATCTGTCATAAATTTCACAAATTTGTTTTTCACGTTACTCAATTCAGCATTTATTAAATAAATGTTAAAATTAAAAAAAAAAATTCATAACATGCATTAGATTTTTTTCACAATAGAAGCTTATGGTTCTACTTAAATAGGAACCACATTTAATCCACAACAAGCTGAGGGTGTAAACCAGACTGTGGGCTAGCACAATCTACTATCTACAACTTTTAGTATTGGTCCACATTTTGAAAATGCATATATTTAAGAATATGCACTGACTTGTCTCGTTAAAAAAAAAAAAAAAAAAAAAAAATCAATCAAGAATCTGCAAATCAAAAATAAAAGGCAAAATTATATATCTTGTGACACTATAATTCATTATATTTTCAAATGTCAATTTTGGTAATTTTTGTGTCATAGAGCCACACAATTTATATGTCATATGTAAGACCATCAGTTTTAGAAAATGGGATTTTGATTTTGGATATATCTAAATGTGAAAGGCACTCAGAACTAATGAATTAAACATTTAGACATTTTTCTTAAATAAATACAAAATCAATATTGTAACTAATTTTATCAACAGAAGCTTTTTGTGCTGTAACAATTTTACTTTACTACCTGTTTTCTATTGCAAGTAAGGGTAATTGTTTCCATAGTTACCTAAATTATATATATTTATATAGGAAGGCTGAGCCTGTAGGCAAAGCCTGTAGCTGTGGGAAGGATTACCCAGTCTAGACCTACACAGGCCTCCCTTCCTCTGTGCCAATACTTTCTGGTTCAGCTCACACACCACTCCCTTTATCAAGCCATTCAATGTTTGTGGGCCCTCTTTTTCAGCCCTACCAGAACATTGCATTCGGCACACCACAACTGGCTTACACCACCATAACTTATAACTCTGCTTTTTGCCTCTGACTATCTAAATTTATGGTGGTGTAAGTCGGTTGTGGTGTGCCGAATGCAATGTTCGGGTAGGCCTGAAAAAGTGGGCCCACAAACACTGTAAAGGGAGTGGTGTGTGGGCTGAACCAGGAAGTATCGGCACAGAGGAAGGAAGGCCTGTGTATTTCTAGACTGGGTAACCGTTCCCACAGCTACAGACTCTGCCTAAAGGCTCAGCCTTCCTATATATATATATATATATATTCATGAGAAAAATAAAATACAGAAAGTATGTGTTTTTTCACACTTGGCTTCTCCATTTTAGTTTTATTTTTGTTAAATAAATCATGACACAGTATATGGTGTCATGTGTTGTTGTTCACCTGAAGTTGTATTTACCTAATTTTAAGACCTGCTAAAGAACAGATGATTGTTATTATTATGTCCTGATATGTAAAACCATAGAATTCAATTCAAAGAGGGCATACAGTCTTTAATTCATGACTATATATATATATATATATGATATTCTGCCACACACCCAAAGTAAAATAATAATAATAAAAAACAAAACAAAAAAAAATGGGTGCTTCCCAGCATAGATATAGAGCAATGAATGAACGGAGCACTCCACAGGATTTTTTCAAAGTGTGTATTGAGAGAATCAAGTTTCGACCCTCCTGGGTCTTTATCAAGATTAAAAATAACTAATACAGTGCATCAATATATAACAAATAATAAATTAGTGACTTACCCTAGGTGTGTGATACTGCTCACCCGTGAGTCCGGACCCGAAAGTGTGATGGTAGAGTGCGCATGCGCCGACGTGCGTGCATGCGTGTGGTGTGTAGTGACGTCATGTGTGAAAGAATGCTGTGATGGCTAATGTGTATGATAACCATGTATGATAACCATGGGAACCGGATCCCCCACCACATGTGTATATATAGGAGAAAAAGTGTAAAAAAGTGTGTACAAGACTATGTACTAAGCAATAAGAAATAGTAGAAAAAGTGAGCAGACGTGCAGAGTATACTTGACAAACAAGCACACAGAGATAAAACTGGTGTAATAAACTAAAGTGAATGTGTAACTGCCGTGTAACTCTCTGACTATCTAAATCTCTCTCTCTCTCTCTCTATATATATATATACATTTTAATCCTATATTAGTTATTTACCTATATCAGCTATGGATCCTTTCACTGTTATAACTAAAGGTTGTAATTTGGCTGGTAATTTGTTTTTAGGATTAAATGATCTTGCTTTGTTTATGTTATTTGCTAAATATTAGACATTGCTTATCAGCACGGCTTGATTTTAGTTCTGCTGTGATGGAGGAGCTGGTTTTACAACTTGCAATGAAAATAAGTAAGGGTCCGAAGACACATTAATTGCAAATTTCTCCAACAGAGTTGCTGCATTAAAAAAAGTAAATATATATTTTGTCAAGTAACTACATTCTTATTGATTAATTTAATTCAGCAGAATGCAATGTGGTATTTTGTTCAAGATTCCTATGAAATAATAACAAAGTTTAATTGGGTTTTTAGAAGAATTCTTTAGTGACTTCTGAAATAAATAAACAATTGAATAATTTTCAATCAAGAGTTATTACCTGATAGATCCACATGGTCTAGCTTGAAGTCAAGTAAAAAAAATAAATCCTTTGGAATATTCTTTTATTATCTCAATATATCAACAGAAGAGGGCCATTTTGTGTGTTTTCTGCTTGTAGGGAATATAAATGTGTGAGTCAGTTCATGGTTCCTACATGCACATTGTCACAGTGCACCCTGCAGACCACAGGGCGTGACCACCACTTTAAGAGACCTGACTGTAATTGTCTGCTTCCTAACTCCTTGCATGGATGGAGCAGTGCTGATCCACCTGCAGCCCTTTTCCAGTTAGGGTCAGCTGCTCCTAATCAGCAGGCTGTAAAAGCCAGCTCTGCCTGAGGCCTAGTATCTGGTTGTTATGTTTGTTTGGTGTTTCCTGCCGGATCTTTGTTACTCTGCTGACTGATTTCCTGGACTCTGACCTCTGCCTACCTTATTGACTACGATACTCTGCTGCCAGCCCTGACTTCTGCTTCTCGTCTGACCCTGCCTTTGGATTACCCCTTTATCTGTACTGTGTTTTGGTTTTTGCCTTCTCCATGTGCCATCTCCTGCAACTGGGCTCCAACTCCTGTTAAACTGTTACACACATAGACCCTACCCAACTGATGACACCAATCGTAAGCCATGGCTACCAACTGGCATCTAATTGTGTACCACATATGGGTCACAGCAACATAATTGTAAATGATGATCCCCACATTCATGCATACCAGCACTTTGTATCTGTATAGGAAACAAATACACATTAATGTTTTTCTAAAATATGACTGTTTTAGTGACAAACAATCTCAGTTACCATCAACTTTAATTTTGTAGAATGGAATTTTATTTATAGTTAAAACAACATTAACATTAAATTACTGTCATGTCCGTACTCATTTATTTTAGAATAATGCAAATCTACATCTTTTGTGAATATTGTAAGGCTGTTAACACTGACTGACAGAAACGGAATGATTATGTAGAACTCCTCAGTGTCAGAAACCAAGAGTGTCAAAATATCAGTGTCAAACCTTCCTGCAATCTTGGCCGTGTCACTATTCCTCTCCGAGATTTAAGCATGATGAATTTTATTAAAAACTGTGATGGACAAAGACTTGGGAAATATGTTTGTATTCAGCTCGCATCGCTGTTTCTCATCCTAGCTACCATAAATGTGTAAGGTATTTAAACATGTCTCCATCCACATGTAATTATCTCATGTAAATCCAATTAGGTTAAATCAATGGTGGTCATGCAGTGGTAGGTTAAATTAATGTTGGGGTACAATGTAGAGCTATGAAAGAAAGACTATGTAAGATGTAGAAAATTCACAGAACTGAAGAAAACTATCATGTTTTCCCCATCGTTTATCATTGAACGTTGCAAGAACAACGACAATTTAACCCCTTTAGGACACAGCTTCAGAAGCTTGTCTTACGCTTAATGACACAAGCAATGTTTGCATTTTCTTGCTGTTTGCGTTCAACTGCAATTTGCATCTCTCTCATTTATTGCACCGACACATATTATATACTGTTTTTTAACCCCTTAAGGACCAAACTTCTGGAATAAAAGGGAATCATGACATGTCACACATGTCATGTGTCCTTAAGGGGTTAAAGGACAGAAAGGGCTTTAATTTGATGTAACATATATATATATATATATATATATATATATATATATATATAAATGCTTATTTATTATCAAAAAAATACAGAAAAATGCAAAACAAAATAAAAAAAAATGTTTTTTTTTTACAGTTTTTGCAATAATAATGTGTGCATAATTAGGGCAGGTTAAAGAAAGCAATTAAAAATAAATTCATTTAGTTGTTCTGATTTACAGAATATATAATGTATCTGGGATTTTAAGTTTTTTTGGTAGTTACAGGTCACAAAGCACAAGGAGTAAAATAAACTTTTAATGTGGAGCAATTTTAGAATTTGGTATGTTTGTCTTGTAAGCTTAATAGCCATAAAAGAAAACAAAATTGCCACACAAAAGTTTATATTTATATAAAGTAGACATCACAGGCTATTTACCTAAGGTTGTTTTGACACTTTCTACGTAGTCATTTCACCGCCAACCTCTGCTAAATATTGGAGAAAAATTGTTTTTTTTTTGGCACACAAACTTATAACAAAGAACTTCTCATGTGTATTTTGTAAAGTTGGTGTGAGCTATTCCTTTACAACGTTTTATTTTGTGTTTAGTTACACCTGCTGAGTAAAATGACACCCCCTTTGTATGTCTTTGGCACTATTTTGTGAAGCTACAGTGCCATATATGAGACCTGTCCTTTTCAGTATTCACAGTCGAATTTTGAGAGACGGATTTAATGAGCCAATGCTTCCATTTGGGGTATTATAACAGTTTGACTGTTCAAAAAAAAACCACAAAGGCCTACCATTTGTAAAAGTAGACACTCCAGGGTATCTCATATGGTGCATATTGTGCCTTAACATGCCCCAATTTTTTTACCAATATATACCAAATTATGTGGTAAAAAATTATTTTGGGCATTTTTTACATCCGGATTACATTTTTGCTGGGCCTTTTGTATATTTCATATGTGCCACTAAGTTCAAACCTCCCAAATTATGCTCAGCTAAGTCTTCTGAGTAAAATGACAACCCCACTGTATGTCTTTGGCAATATTTTGTGAGTTACAGTGCTGTAAAAGAGACGTGACAAGTTTACGTTTTTAAGTGTGAATTTTCATGGAGGGTTTTGATGTGTCCGTGTTCCACTTTGGAGCACTTGATCAGGCTACATATTACAACTACACCATAAAGGCATACCATTTCTTAAAGAACACATCCCAGGGTATTTCAAAAGGTATATTTTGAACCTTAGCGTGGGATCATTTTTCCGCTAGCTTGTACCAAGTGTAGTGGTAATAAGCGTTTTTTTCTGCCTTTTTGACACACAAAGTGAGTTTGCACAGTATATTTTGCAAACCTTATGTGTGCTACGACTGTAAAATACTTTGTATGTTGCTCAGCTATGTTGGCTGAGTACAGCAATACCCCCGTATGTACCTTTACCAGGTATATGTGGACATTGGAGGGGCACATTTGGGACATAGCCATTCCAGTTTTTTTCAAACTTTACATTTTTGCGCTCTGCCCATGTCCCATTTTAGAGTATTTTACCAGGCTATATAAACCAAATACCCCATAAAACTATACCATTTCTTAAAGATGACATCCCAGGGTATTTCAAAAGGCATATTTTGAACCTTAGCATGGGATCATTTTTCCGCTAGCTTGTACAAAGTGTATTGGTAATAAGCATTTTTTCTGCCTTTTTGACACACAAAGTGAGTTTGCGCAGTATATTTTACAAACCTTATGTGTGCTATGACTGTATAATACTCCATATGTTGCTCAGCTATGTCGTCTGAGTACAGCAATACCCCCGTATGTACCTTTGCCAGGTATATGTGAATGTTGAAGGGGCACATTTGAGACGCAGCCATTCAGTTTTTTTCTAACTTTGAAGTTTTACGCTGTGTCCGTGTTCCATTTAGGAGTAGTTTAGATGGTTGGTTATTGAAACTTCCCCACAAACACATACTATTTATTAAAGAATACACCCTGGGGTAATTCAAAAGGCATATTTTGAACCTTAGCGTGGGATCATTTTTTTCTCTAGTTTGTTCCAGGTGTACTGGTAATGAGTATTTTTTTTACTTTTTTAAACTTTTTTAACTTTTTAAAACTAGTTTGTAAACTTTTGTTTTGCTTATTATTTTTTTAAAACGTTCTGAACTTTCTTAAAACTTTTTTTTTACAGATTTAACATTTTTCTAAGCTTTTTTTACCGTTAACCCCTACCTAGCAGTAAGCAGCACTAACCGTAAATTCCACATTTGCCCATAACTCCCACCCACCCCAGCTAGCAAAATATATAATTATAACATCTTTAAATTAATTAATTAAATAAATTGAACCCCTGAGAGTTAAAAAATAAATAAAAGTTAATCCTCGGGGGTTAAAACAAATTAGATCACAGTATAATAATGTGATCTGTATTTTGATCACTGTAGGCAGTGATCGACTGGCAGGGAAGGGGTTAATTTTTATTTGGACTGGGTAAAGACGGGTGTCTTTTTTATTTTTTACTTAAACGTTATTAAAACTTTTTTTAAAAAAGTAATTTTTAACTTTTTAAAGCTTATTTTAAAACTTTTTTAACGTTAACCCCTAGTTAGCCTAACTCAAAATCCCTAAATTCCCCACTAACTTCCACCCACCCCAGTTAGCTAAATATATAATTTTAAAATATTTAAATTAATTAATAAAATACATTTAACCCCTGAGGGTTAAAAAAAATAATAATTAACCCTCAGGGGTTAAAAAATAAAATCAGATGACAGTAAAATGTAATCCCTGCCAATTGATCACTGTAGTCAGTGATCAATTGGCAGGGAAGGGGTTAATTTTTTATTAAAATGGGTAAAGGGGGTGGGATTTTATTAAAACTTAATTTTTTTTACACAGGGGGCAGGATCAGCACTGATCCGTCTCCCTGCACTTTACAGTGAACCCAGAAGTGCAGGGAGGCGTAAGGTGAGTATACACAGCAGATGTGCTCGCTCTGACATGCTGTCAGAGCGGGCACATGTGCTGGGACAGCCCGATCCGGTGCTCCTGGTCTGCCTCTAATGCAGAGGCAGACCGGAGCACCATTAACCCCGCGATCACCGCAATCGCGGCGATCTGGGGTTAATTTTACCGCGTGACGGACGAGGTCCGTCACCCGTCGTTAAGGGTATCCCCAGGATGACGGACCTCGTCCGTCACCCGTCCTGAAGGGGTTAACACAAGACAACTTAATACAATAAAGAGTTTTTATATAATGGTAATGGTAAAGTTAACAACACTGAGCTAAATTAGCATTTAATTTGGATTGAAATATATAACGTGAATGAACCAAGATCATGTTACTGTAACAGACATACATTTATTGAATATGAAATGCATGCGTGTCCCATCGGCGCTCAGGAGCACGCGTGAAAAGTGCCGTATGCTTGTTCTGGCTAGGGCATCCGCCTGGCGGTTTGCATCTGGATGGGGTAAGTTCTATGTATTTTGTGGTGGTATATAAATGCCTTGACTTATATGGTATTATTATCTTGATGAAAGTTTGGGGGACAAGCTGAAACATTGATATTTATGTGAGCAATAAAAGCTAAGTTCTATTTGAGAAACACTGTTCTTAGAGTGCTATCATATTGGATATTTAATTTTTTGGTTGACGAGCACCGGGCAATACAATATGTGCAGGAACCTTTATATATATATATATATATATATATATATATATCTTTTTTTTTTTTTTTTTAAGTATTAGTACACCATCACAAAAATACAATTGATGTTTTGACTCCACCACATCATCTTCAAGATCTTGTAGAAGACCAGGTGGGGTTGAAACATTGATCATATTTTTTGTTATAGTGTAGTCGTACTTACTTATTACATTTCCCTTAAAGTCCTCTGGGTGCACTCTAATTTTTGCACTTGTACATAATATATGCAGTTAACATACCTGTTTAATTTGGTTATGGAAGATTGCAGATGTATAGAAAGTGCAATTTTTATTTCCCGAGTTACTTGCTCTAATCTTCAAAACATATTTGTAAATACTGAGTGATGAATTCCACGTTCTACTGTGAAAACTCCAAATCTTTATCTTTTCTGCAGCATGTGGTGACCACTTTGTGTTCCATTCAAGAATAGAACAGATGAATCCGGATTCTAAACATAGCTAAACAAACCATACCACAATACTGGAAGAAAAACGAGACCCCATCCATGCTTAAATGGTTCACCCAAATGGAAGAGTTGCGAGCGATAGAAGAGCTTACCATGCTAGTGAATGGAAAGCGGCACCAGACATACCTAGACATCTGGACACACTGGATATTGGCTACGACAAAACCTGACTTTCTAACGTTAATACATAACTAACAAACGTAAGGGACACAGACCAGACTACCACATAGACAGAAGACAGATCCTCTTCCTCCTCCCTTGCCTGTGCCTAATCCCCCACCCTTGATTTACTCAGCAAGTGATACTGAAAAAGTGTCACAAAGGTTCAACATACCTTGAAAACAGACATCCTTCCACTCAAGTCCCCCTGAAGAATGGGACAACTGCCCACACCAACATAATAGACAGCATGCAACTGAGGTCATGCACAGACAGGCTATCAACGAAATACTGAATCATCGAAGTATACTCACCCCAACCGCATACACAGATAGCGTATACACACTCACTTAAACACCAAGGGGGCTACTGGGGTGAGGGAGCCAGACAACAAAGGGACAGACGGTCCATGGGACCATACCTAGCCTAATCGACCTGCAGCACAGGTGTGGGAGGTTCCCCCAACCAAATAACAATGTAGCATGGGATCACTGAGTACACAATGGCAAGAAGGGCCAACGAGCCCACATGCATAAGGTTCATGTAGTTGATGTTAAACGGGACCTGCGAGTCCAACCAGACGGTTGGCCTTCGCGCCCGAGTTATAAATGTTATCCAAGCTCCAAAGTCACCACGTAGACCTGCAAGTCTATATATTTTCTGCTTTTCCTTCATTGTTGAAGACAAATACAAATTATATTTACAAAAAAAAACAAAAAACAGATGTATCAGTTTGTGGAAGTTTATGAGTCTATTATCCATTACAGGTTTACACTTCAAAGCTTCAGTGAAACATCCAACACACAGTGCAATTATGGTATTGTGCCTTTATTAATATGTGTCTCTCTCAGATCCGTGAAAACTATTTTCTCTATAATCACTCAATGGCTTTCTTTTCCACCAGTTGTTTTTAGGTTTATCAGTGCTTCAATTACTTGGAAGACCAGGCACAATGTCATTACACAGGAGGGAAACCTAGCAGTAGAGAGAGATGGCTGAAAACAATTTGTCACAAGAACAAAAGAGAAGAAATGAAAAAGCCAATACAATTGCTTACACCAAAAAATAATAAAATAACAGATTCAAGTCGAAAATATTAATCACCTTCTTTGCTGTAGTAAAGCTCTGTCAAGGTCATGTCTAGATTAGTTTAGTAAGTTTCAAGGCTTTGAAATATCGGAACCCATGCTGGAAAATTAAAGTGGCATAAACATTGAACTGGATTTATGAAATGAACTTGCACCTCGTTTGACTCCCCCAGAAAACGAAAAAATTATAGGAGAGGTCAAGAACAAAGTCAAAAAGGATTACACTGCCAAGCAGTTTAAAATATTTCACAGTATGTGAGTGTGTGTTGAGCATATATATATGTATATATATGTATATATATATATATATATATATATATGCTCAACACACACTCACATACTGTGAAATATTTCAAACCTCAGCAGCACCCATTTATGCATGTTCAGCTGTATGCAGCCCCATGTTTATATATATATATATATATATATATATATATATATATATATATATATATAATCCAGTTCAATGTCAGAGAACATTGAACTGGATTTATGAAATGAACTTGCACCTCGTTTGACTCCCCCAGAAAACTAAAAAATTATAGGAGAGGTCAAGAACAAAGTCAAAAAGGATTACACTGCCAAGCAGTTTAAAATATTTCACAGTATGTGAGTGTGTGTTGAGCATATATATATGTATATATATATGTATATATATATATATATATATATATATATATGCTCAACACACACTCACATACTGTGAAATATTTCAAACCTCAGCAGCACCCATTTATGCATGTTCAGCTGTATGCAGCCCCATGTTTATATATATATATATATATATATATATAAACATGGGGCTGTATACAGCTGAACATGCATAAATGGGTGCTGCTGAGACTAATTTATACAATACACAAGATCCAGCGCTCTCACTCATCCACTAAACAGCAACTTTAAAGCTCACAGATTTAGTTGTTTTTTTTTGTTTGTTTTTTTAAACACCTAATCTAGGCAGAAATAATGGGGTATTAGTTACAGTATATGATCATACATTGCATAAGCCTGCCACAACGTCAGTGTACACTAGACAGCCACTAGATGAACTTCCGTGTTCATAGAACTTGAAAAGTGTTATGTGAGGACCTCCAGCGTTGCCGAAATCCCCATAGGAAAGCATTGTATAATGCTTTCATATGGGGAGGTGTAATGTACGTGCGCGGCGAATGCGCATTAGGTCATCTCCGCCGGCTGAAGTCGACAGGGGAGGAGAGTAGGTGGTGCCTGACCCAGCGCTGAGGGACACCGGCGCTGGACTCTGGTAAGTCACTGAAGGGGTTTTAACCCCTACAGCAACTTGGGATGGGGGGTGGGAAGGAGAGGGGCACTCCAGGGTCCTACAGTGCCAGGAAAACAAATATGTTTTCCTGGCACTGGAGAATCCCTTTAAATATCAATGTCTACATGTTTCACTTTAAATTTAAATCAACAGAAATTACTTTCTTGAGGCAGGGGTGTCACATCAAGGGTGCATAATTCATTGTTGCACAAAATAATATTGCCATTTAATGTAATTTGTGTAGTGCATATATGAATTTGCCACTTGGAAGAGGTCAGATGACAGAAGGGGTAATGTAAATTGTATAGGAATCCGAAGGGGACAGATGACCAACAACATGGATTGATCCTTTGATTAATCAAAGGTTCTATAAGGTGTGAAATTCTACACTTTCTAATGAGAGGGGGCTGAATGAATTTATGTGCCAAAATGAGCATGGAGCAAGTGATGTGCTGTGTGAAAATGTAGAAAGACAGAATGGCTGGAAGGGAGAGCAGAGTGTGTTTGAGCCTTACTCTGCACCAGACTCAGCCAGTCCCCAAGGTTCTGTATGTGTGAGTATAGGGAGTGAAAGTGAGGGAGAGACAGAGGTTCCATCAGTAGAAAGGGGAACCCATCCACAGTATGTCGAAAGTGAAGGACCGGAACAGACTCAGCTTGTGGGTCCAGGCAGGATGTCCGCAGGAGAGCATACTGATGGGGGAACAAGGAACCTTGTCGGCTTATCACAATCACACCTCACAAATACACCACAGCCAGCTCAGGTGCAGGAGTCTGTTGCTAAGCAACTCTTGGATTTTGAACCAAAGGTTCAGAGTCAGATAGTGCAATGAGCCCAGCAGACAGACCCCAAAATAAAAGAGATGAAGGGTGTTGATGCAGCGCAAGTACCCTGGGAGTGTTCTCTGTCTCATCTTTTTTGTGCTTACCGAGGAGTACGCAGAAATCTGTTGGTTTCTTCCCCTTAGAGCTACTACATGGCAGTAGTGGGTGTGGCCCGAGTGATGTGACCATAGAGAGCTGTGGAAGATGAAAACAGGCAAATCAGGCATTTGTGTTGTGGATATGACTGTGATTTGGCTTAGGGACTAAAGGCAAGCCTTTTTGGGGGGGAGGTGTGCAAATACATGAGGGCTAGCCCATTCATGCATAAACAGTGTTATGAAAAAGATGGGTGAAAAAGTGTTGATACGCAAGGTAGAGGTATATGAGCCTCCTCCCACTGCGTCTCTTATTTGGGGGAGGTGTCACGTCAGAGGTGCATAATTCATTGTTGCATAATAGAATATTGCCATTTAATGTAATTTGTGTAGTGCATATATGAATTGGCCACTTGGTAGATGTCAGATGACAAAAGGGGTAATGTAATTTGTATAGGAATGTGAAAGGGGGCAGATGGATTAATCAAAGGCTCTACAAGGTGTGAAATTCTACACTTGCCTGTATGTCTAGTTCCAATGTAAACTAACTGACTTCAACCCTATGGCCTGTAAATCCTAATTGATGAGTTAATTTCTTTGATATGTTAATGATCATTAGCCTTCAAGAAAACCCTGGAGTTCCAGTATCATATCCAAAAGAGACATTAATACTTACCCACAGAATAATAATTAAGCCTCATTTATTATATTTAGAATGGGACAAGCACAATCTTCTAATCAAGCCTAAACATGATTTGCGTAACTTAACCACATGAAAAAAGGGATTATGATGTCCGCTATATTTGGTCACAAGTAAGGAGTGTGACATATCTGTGGAATGGAAAAATGGTAACCAATTCATAGATTATTATTTCTGTGGCAAGTACATAAGACGAGATAGAACCAAATGTTTCATTTTGGATTGATGATGGTCTGGAACACAAAGTCAGTCACTTATTGTTTCTATAGGTACGACTTAACTCCACCCCTGCGCAAGACTTGGTAATCCACAGGGTATATATCTAATGATTCTGAAAAAAGTGTGCTGTACTTGCTTGGGGCCAAAATCTGATTTTGAGTGAGTCACCATCTTCTTTGCCAGAGACCCCCAGGGCAGAAGTTTTACTTTGAAAACCTGAGTAAGGGATTAGGACTTCTGTTATTGTATCCCTTTTGTTTTTATCTGTTCTTGGTGTAAATAATTTTTCAACTATTTTGTGTATGCACTGTGACTATATTTTGCTCATAATAAATATTCCTTTATTAAGTTCTGCCTTTGTCTGGTAAAGAATTACGTTACCTGAAGAGACTAATTAGTATTTTGCAATTACATAGATATTGTGCTAAATTATATTTGGTGTTTGTTTTTTATTATTAAGTTACCTGGGGGACTAAGGCACCCTATTTATAAATTGTCTTGGTGGTGGCAGTGCTAAAATAGTAATATTTTTATTATTATGGTTAAGTGTGGGTGGTGTTAAGGGGGGTTTTTATCATTATTAGTGCAGACAAATAGTGAACTTTAACCCTTTCACAACCCCAACTACGTCACGCACACTCTTGGAGTAAGATGCGTTTGTGACAAGGGGTTCTTAGGAATTTATCTTTGACCTGCAGGGGTACTTCTCCATAAAGGTTTGAGAAACACCATAATACAGAATAACCCTAAGGAAAAGTGGCGCAGGTAAGGAATTCTTCAAAGCTTTAGGATGACAGCTGCCTGTGTGTCTGTATATTTATTAAACAAGGAGTAACCAAGTCAGACAGTTTTAGTAAAGATTAGCATGTCCAGAAACTTAATTTTTTTCTTGTCAAAGTTTAAAGAAGAACTGACTGTAGTGTAGTGAATAAAAATGCCTAACAGTTCCCATTAGTTTCAACACCTAATCAACATGTTATCAAACACAGGTCTGCACACCAGTTAAGCCATAATACTTACTTTTCCCATAGAAATCTAATCTTTGCAGTGATGTTACTACTGTGCATATGCAAATTAGTTCAACAAAAAATCACATGTTTGCCCTATTATTCCATTTTACACATGGATTCATTGGAGTTTGTGTTTGCTGTATAAAACAGCTTTGAAACACAACTCAGGAAGAGATGCAAAGCCAGTGAACCACTCATGGACAGCTGTTTCGTTGTTAATGCAACTCATCATCATGAGGTTGGTAACTGGCTTGCTATTGAGGCTTGGCGTTACTTGAGAAGCCAAAACCAAGAAGGTTATGGTACGGGAAAAGTGTGATTTAAACTCCTTCCACCTGAAATCAGTGGATTGTCAATAAATTGTTAAACACAGATCTGCACTCCGGTCAAGTCATAAGACTTGCTTTTCCCACAGAAATCTCAAATTTGCAGTGATGTTACTACAGCAATGGATTCTGGGTGGGCATAAGCAAATTGAATATAGTGGCATATATATCTTAGTTCTGTTTCTCCAAATGCAGGCAGCATATGCATAGATTCATAAACAATGACAAAGGCATTCACATACATAGGACCTATGAGAGTACCCATCAAGGTAATGCAGCACTCATCGAGGTAATGAGGCCATGCTAAGCAGTAAAGAATACCAATAATCACGTGGAAGAACAGCAAAGCAATTCTAAAGAAAGGATATTCCTCACTCACTTTTTATGAATTATTGAATATTAATAACTAAGAATAATTTGTCTTACTATTATAAACTAATATGGTGTTGATAATGATAAATATTAGCATTCCTTGAAAAATAACACTTTATTCTTAAATATCAAAACGTGACATTCCTGAAGAGATAATGTTCACTGTGAATATCATCCTCTCAGATCCCACTATAGACCTTAAGTTAGGAAACAATGGCATTAATCAATGACTGCCTAATGATAGATAGTGATGACAGCTAGGCCCCGCCCCCCGGAAGCTGCATTCTTAGTGAGAGGAGGGACAGTGTAGCTGCTGCTGATTTAATAGGGAAATTGATAGCTAGGCTTGTGTATTCAGTGCCCACTACAGTCCTGAAGGACTCATCTGATCTCTGCTGTAAGGACAGCACCCCAAAAAGCCCTTTTTAGGGCTAGAACATCAGTCTGCTTTTTTTTTTTTCTGTGTAATCTAATTGCAGTTGCCTGCCTGCCAGCGTGTGTGTCAGGCTCACAGCGTATACTGTGCCCACTTGCCCAGTGCCACCACTCATATCTGGTGTCACAATAGCTTGCATTTAAAAAAAAAAATTACTTTTTTGACTGTAATATAATAGCAGTCAGTTTCCTTCACACGTGTGCGTTTCAGGGCCTGCCAGGGCACAGTGTCACACCAGTGCAACTCATATCTGGTGTAACAGTAGTGTACATTTAAAAAAACAACACTTTTTTGACTGTGAAATAATAGCAGTCAGTTTCCTTCACGCGTGTGCGTTTCAGGGCCTGCCAGGGCACAGTGTCACACCAGTGCAACTCATATCTGGTGTAACAGTAGTGTACATTAGAAGAAGAAAAAACTAGAAATTTGACTGTGAAATAATAGCAATAGCACATATACACGTCCCCTGATAGGGGACGTAACAGGGATTAAACTGATAGGAATAGTACTACTTAACACACCTTATAATAACGAGAGAGGAGTCTGAAGAAGAGGAGTCAGAGGAAGAAGGTGGCTTTGAGGAGGTGGAAGACCAAACACAGCAGGCGTCCCAGGGGGCTTGTTGTCACCTTTCGGGGATCCTTGGTGTTGTACGTGGCTGGGTGGAGGAAGAGACCTTCAATGACATCAGTGAGGACAAGGAACGGGACATGGCTAGCTTGGTATCCAACCTTGTGCAAATGGGGAGTTTGTGGTTGTGCAAATGGACTGTTTGCAGTTGTTTGCGGTGCGTTAAACGGGGAATTTGGTCTGTCACTGTGAAGCGGGCGTAACCCTTACACTACCTGATCGATACATCATACCTGATGTTTTAAAGCACGTTATTCCAAACAATTTAGGAATGTTAGGTGATTTATGCCCTTTATGGATTAAAACCAGACTCTGCATCAACTATGTAATTTTCCATGGGAGTTTTGCCATGGATCCCCCTCCGACATGCCACAGTGCAGGTGTTAGTCCCCTTGAAACAATTTTTCCATCACTATTGTGGCCAGAAAGAGTCCCTGTGGGTTTTAAAATTCGCCTGCCTATTGAAGTCTATGGCGGTTCGCCCGGTTCGCCCGTTCGCGAACATTTGCAGAAATTTGCGTTCGCCGTTCGTGAACGGAAAATTTTATGTTTGCGACATCTCTAGAAATTAATTTAAACGAAAGTGATTACATGAATGGATTTAACCCCTTAAGGACCAAACTTTTGGAATAAAAGGGAATCATGACATGTCACACATGTCATGTGTCCTTAAGGGGTTAAACGAAAAGTTTTAGACTAAATGCTTTAACGAAATGATATAAACGAAATGATTCATATGAATTGATTTAAATGAAATGATAGATTTAAACAGTTATATAAATGCAAGCATAAAACGAATTACCATTTTAACGAATGGATTAACAAATGCAATGTAAACGGACGGAATTTGACGAATGGCATAAAAAAACTAAACAGAGGGAGCCAATCCCAGCATTTGTTGGGCCCGAACGTGGGAACACTGTGAACGGGTTCCCACGTGTACATACGTGAGCGTGCTGCATCACGCGTCAGGAAGCCAGTCACAGAGAATGGGAACCGGGTAGGAGGCCCTGCGGGCGGATGGAGCCCCAAATGAAGGTGCAAGCCGGGCTTGGAGAGCTGCATCACGCGTCAGGAAGCCAGTCACAGAGAACGGGAACCGGGTAGGAGGCCCTGCGGGCGGATGGAGCCCCAAATGAAGGTGCAAGCCGGGCTTGGAGAGCTGCAAGCCAGGTCAGAGGCTGAAGTTGAGTCCGTGGTTTGCTGCTGGAGCAATGGAAGGCCGAAAAAAGCGGAAGTGCTGGTTGTCGTGGCAACGGTCACTCTAACAGGAACCAGCATAGATAAGCAGGGGGGGGTAGAGCTTTTATAGGGAAAATTCCTCCCACAAATTGAGGCCTATGGCCTTTTACACACATATATATATATATTTTAATCCTACGTATATATTTATGTAAACACAAATATTAGTGTTTCAAAACAGTAAAATGTATTGCAAAGATGAGATCATCAGTGAAAGTGACATTTTTTGCATTTTTCACACACAAGAGGCACTTACACTAACGATATAACTGTTGTGATATGTTTTACGGTTTTGAAGCACTAATATTTGTGTTCAGCAAAGTCTCCTGAGTATAAGAGTACCCCTCGTTTTTTTTTCTATTTGGTTGTACAGCGCTGAGTCATTGTCATTAAAACATTCCCTAATATCCATGAACATGTGTTAGTGTATGCATTATCAAGAATAAATATCAAGAATTTTAAGTAATTCTATGAAATTTATGTTATTAGCAATATAAACTCATAATGGTATCCAGATTGCAAGAAACATACCTTCAATTAACATTAGCTTGCTGTAGTGGTCATGGTGCCAGCAGTGCCCTTTGACTCCCCTCCATGTAAGTAGTCAAACCATTTTAAAATGATTTGACATATTACCTGGGGTCCTGCTATTGCTGTTACCTGTCACCACAGAAACTCTCTGTGTTAAGACAGGTGGTGCTTTGCTTAGCTCAGATGAGAGTGATCAGCTGACAATCTCAACCAATCTTGTCTATGCACTTTCCACGTTTATCTTGTGCAAATGATGCAAATTGCTTGGAAATGTCATGGGTGGCATCCATGGGTTTGTAGCAAAAAGCATGAAAAAACAGGTAAAGCCCAATACAAACTCTTACAGCTCAAAGCTATAAAGAAAAAGTTAAGGGTCATTTGCCAGAGTACTAATTTTTTGGTATACTGATTTGTTTACATATTATTAGCATGTGAAGTTTTAATTCCAACTTAAAAATAAAAGTAAAGTCACATGACGCATGTCATATCTTTGCATACTTAAAAAACAGCAAAATATGCAAATTACATGCTTAACTTGGCTGAAAAATTGTAAGCTTATTATCACTGATTAGTTTGAGTTTAGCCCACAACGAACATCAAAGTTGAAGCTCTCTACCTTTGGCTCTTATTTGCATACAACATTTTTGCAAGAAATCACACTTCCAATGAATTTAGGGCTTGCCTTGTTGCTGTTTATGATGCTTTATGATTTTTTTCCATGTTTTACTATATTGATATATTTTGTATATTTATATAATTTTTATATATGATTTATTTTTTTATATTTTATTTTAAAAAGGTATCCAAAAATATTAAGTCATTTGAAAATATGATCCAAGAACAGTAAACGGAAGCCTATATCACCTTGAGCAATATGTTTTCTTTTATAAAATAAAGAGTTGTATTGTTGCATATTAGGTCATTTGACTTTAGTTCACTATTATCAGAATGTTTCTTATGACAAAACAAGCTAAAAATGCTTCCAAGCCTAAGATGGAACACTTAATTCTACAGAATTATCAACCAATGTGGCCTTCCATCAAAACAGGTAATATGGCACTATCATTATTCTTTTGCGCTTAAATCTGCTATAATAATTTCTTTATAATAATACCAAGATCAACCAGAACAATGCGTGCTAATCTGGCAGGGCCGCCATCAAGGGGTGACATCCATGACTGTTGTCATGGGACCCGTGGTCCTGGGGGGCTCAGGCACTCAGGCCCCTATTCCCAATGTGCACACCCATATATATATCGAGTATCACTATATATATATGTGTTTTGACAGTGGCAGAACTACCTGAGAGGGCCCATCGGGTGGCCCATGCACTTAGGGCCACCTGATGGGCATATCGCTAAAGGGGCCCGATCAGTGCTGTGGATTTCCAATAGCTAGACAGGGGCCACTTTAAGGATCCTGGGCTCACTTCCTCCCAGCTGACACCCGCACAGGAGAAAGCATTGGGGAGTGAGAAGAGGAGAGAGAGCCAAACCCACATCAGTACCAGCCAGCCACCCTCCTGCAGCCAAAAGGCAAGAAACAGGAGGGAGGTTTAAAAAAAAAAAGTGTGTATGTATCTATGTGTACCTGAGTGTTTGTGTGTATCTGTCAGTGTGTGTGTTTGTATATGTGTGTCAGTGTGCACCTGAGTGTATGTGTCTATCTGTGTTTGCGTCTGTGTACCTATCAGTATGTGTATCTTTGTGTTTTTTTGTATCTGGGGGTCAGTGTGCACCTGAGTGTATGCTATTGTTTTTTTTACACAGGCCTGTAGTCTTTTGTTTTATTATATTTCATTATTTTATAGCAGTGCTGCAGCTTTTATGTTCATGGTTTTCTAGTGACTGTGTATTTGATTTATATGTACACTTTTTGTCCACAATCCTTTTCACTACTTCGTTGATATGCCCCCCTTTTTTAGTTTTAGTTGGGCTCTATTTAACTGTTTTGATCATATTGTTACTGTTTGTTTTGGTAACTTTGTTGCAATGTGATTCTTTTCTATTTGGTGCTGACTGCTTTTTGATCTTTACACACAGACTGCAACAATTATCAGTGTCATGTTGTGTACCTTTTTATCTTGCAAAGCCCGTCTGATATTTTATTATGTGCATGACCCATTTTCTGTCCTTTTGCAATTATTTTTTAAAGTGTTTATTTTTTATTTATTTTTTTATCTATTGCTGGAGCGCAGACACTATCTTTGTTTTAACTCAACTGAAGTTAATTTTATTTGGTGTGAAGCTGCCCATAGACTTGATATTTTATTGTTTCTCTACTTTTTATATTTATATATTTTATTTGTATTTTGTTTTTGTGTGTATGTGTATCTGTGTATGTGTATCTGTATGTATCTGTGTCAGTGTCAGTGTACATCTGAGTGTATGTGTATCTTTGTATGTGTTTCTGTGTGTGTATTTGTCAATGTGTGTATCTGTGTGTGTGTATCTGTGTGTGTGTATATGTCAATGTGTGTATTTGTGTGTCTGTTTGTATCTGAGTGTCAGTGTTATCATTTGAGTGTATGTGTGTGTATCAGTGTGTGTGTCTGTATGTATATGTGTGTCAGTTTGCACCTGAGTGTGTATCTGTTCATTTGTTTATATCTGGGTGTCACTGTGTGTCTGTATATTTGCATGTATGTCAGTGTCTGTATCTCATATGTATGTGTGTGTATGTGTATCAGTGTCAGTGTGTGTATCTGTGTGTGTCTGTATGTATCTGTGTCAGTTTGCACCTGTGTGTGTCTGTGTATCTGTGTGTGTTTGTACCTGTGTCAGTGTGCATGTGTGTAAGTATATGTCAATGTGTGTTTCTGTGTGTGTGTGTAACTGTGTGTCTGTGTATTTGCATGTATGTAAATGTGTTTATATGTATGCGTATGTGTGTGTGTGTGTGTATACACTACACACAAATGCATGCCTGCATTCAAACACCAATATTCACATACACACATATTCCATACAAAACATGCTTACATTTAAACACACATACACTGCTGAATACTAAATAAATCCCGTCAAGAATGGGAAATTGTAGATCCACAGCTAGCAAAGCATTCTGGGAATTGTAAAACAGATGCTGATCTACATTTTGGCCACTTTACACACACACTGTATCCACTCTACACACACTGCATCCTCTGGAGGGCTAAGGTGAGCTGTATTGAACCTCGCAAGGTGGTATTTTGTAGTATGATCTACCATTACAGACTGGGGACATTTATGGATGCGGTGGTCTCGGGGGCAGTGGTCTGGTGTGGACCCTTTTGGGATGGACTGGCCCATGTTGGCCTTGACGTTAGTGTGGGGGCCTAGAAGACACTCCTTGGCTGTGGCGGTGTGCGCTGTTGTGGTGGCGGTGGGGGGGGCCCCAGAGTTGGGTGTAGTGTTGCTGTCCCCTCATTTTCCCTCTCTTTCCCCCATTCCCACAATTTTTTTCCTCGCTTTCTTCTCTCTCACTCCCTCTTGGGTGGCAGAGGGGACTGATGTATAGGGTATCAGACTTGCTTTAAATGTATAATAGACATGTGCAATTAGTTTCGTTCTGAATGTACATTCAGATGAATTTCGTGCAATTCGACATTCGGATGCTCAAGAATGTCCAAAGTGCCGAAGTTCCTAAAGTGCAAAAGTTCCGAAAGTCCTGAAGTTCCATAGTTCTGAAGTGCCAACCGAACCGAATTACCGAAGTTCCAAATTTCCAAAATTCTGAAGTGCTTCGGATTTCTGAAAAGTCGCAAAACAAGAGATGGAGGGAAAATTACGTGAATGATGACAGGAATCTTGACCAATAAGCTAATTCTTGGCACTGGGAGCCTTATAGATGTGTAAGTGGTTGTGGTGGCAATCCTGGCACTGGGAGCCCTACAGATGTGTAAGTGGTTAAGATTAGGGATTGGGGTTAGGGGTTTGGGTTGCCCAGGATTTCCACCACAACCACTTACTAGACATGTGCAATTTGTTTCATGCAATTCTGACATTCAGATGCTTACGAATGTCCGAAGTGTGGAAGTTCCGAATTTCCGAAGTTCTGAATTGCCAAAGTTCGGAAGTGCCGAACCAAACTGAACGCAATTGGTCCGAATTGCCAAAGCAGATTCATTGTTTTACTAACTGAATTTCCAAACCGTACCAAATTTTTTTGCCCATCCACATCCCTAATGTGTAACGAATGCATGTGACTTTTACGACAGGTCTCTGGACTACTAAACTTTTGTACTGGAGTTAACTGAGAAGTATTGATTTAACATTTTCCTAGAAATGTACAATTTTGTTTGTCACTCATTATCCCACGTTGTCACCTTATGGCTATATGCCTTGTTTATTGATATCTACTGCACAAAAAAAAAAAAAAAGTTTGTCCAAAAAAAGACTAGTTGAAACCTGAAAACCAAAAGTTTTCTGTGCAGATAAATTACAAACTGTTACAAGTATTCCTTTCAAGTATTAATCAAATCTGATGTGATTGGCGCCTAACCAGTCACATCATATTTAATGAATACTTGAAAGGAAATTAACTGCTTTTAATTTTCCAAAGTGGTCACTATGACATTTTTGCAAACATCTTTGATATTTAATATATTTTGAGTCAGTATTTAAACTGAACTAGGTTTGAAATAGTATTCTAGATTGTTTGAAGTGTTAATAGATAATTATTTTAACATAAATGTGCTTTCTTTACAAATATGTTCGATCACAGTTATTGCACCAGAATGTTTTATTTCATTTTATTTTCTATATTAATCTAAAAGGAGGCAAACTCTCATAAAAAACAACAGCAGAACTTAAAGACCATGTCCTTCAAAGAGTTTTCCATTACACTGCAGGTAGCCAAGATATATTTATTGTCTCATGTTACAGGACACATAAAATACACAAACCAAGCTGTTACCTTGAAGTATCTCTCAAGACAAAAATATGCAGCACATCACTCTCAGAACATTTCAGCAAAGAGAAAACAGACTTCTGTCAGTGATATGTGACAATGACTAATTTTCCTTATTTCATGGTCAATAATCACTTCATTATCTGGGGGTTAAACAAAATCACCGAGGGGCTTTAAAAAGAATAGACTTGCAATTTGTTCATCACATCCATCATGCTTGATTATTTTTAATGCCAATGTTTAAAGGCTATTGCCAGTTGCTGTTTCAAAACCATTGGCATACTAAACACCATAGCACTCAAATGGCATAAGTACACCTTTAGAATTAAGTAAACCTTTATAATTATTTTAGGAACTTGACATCCTTTCTAGGATACTAACTCAACTCGTAGGTTCTCCAAGGAACTTTTTACCAGTGGCTTTAAATCACCTGCTAAATTGCAGGTTAGCACTACAATCTGAATAATGTTTTTTTGTAGTTGTAGTTTTTTGTAGTAGTCTTTTTTTTAAGCTTTTTGTTATCATATTTGGTAAAATAACTTCCTATGATGGTTGCCCATAATGGTTTAATATTATCCGCAGTGGAGATTATTACAGTAACATTTACTACACTGAGTTCAGGAAAACATAGAGCAATATGAGTTAGCATTTCTTGTACATACTCATTTCAGCTTGATATCTACTATATTGGATTTATTACATTATTGCATATTTTATTATTTTACATTGTTTGTATATATTTTTTTTTTATATTAAAGCAATGACCTGTATTAAATGGTTAGCAATATCTTAACAATAAATGGGGAATCTATAACTTTTTGTTTGGTCCATGACGCTTTCTCAATAAGTATGAAATTGATTGTCTTCTATATAGTCTCTCTCTCTCTCTCTCTCTCTCTCTCTCTCTCTCTCTCTCTCTCTCTCTATATATATATATATATATATATATATATATATGTATATATATATATATATCTTTTTTCAGCTTGATTTTTATTTTGCGCAAACCTATATCGAAATCACTTCGAAATCACTTCTAACAACACCATCATACTACACATTTATTGTATCTGCAATTTCAGTTTTATATACATTTGTATTTACATTCAAATATTGGTATACGGTCATGCCTGTGTACTTTTCTTTCCCAATAACCATGACATTTAGACAATGCCTGTAAGATTGCTGTGTCACACATATGTGTTCCTCCCTTTGGGCAATCACATCCATCTCAATAACAACTATGATGGGTAATGCTAAGAACAAATGTAGTAGAGCATTGTCTCTGTGAAGACTTCCATTATAATAGAGCTTTCACAAACGGTTCCCTATGGTAATAGAATACACCACTCTGGCCAATTGATTGACCTTGTTCATCTATCTTGACTATCTTCGATCAAGGACTGATTAACATATCTAATCCGGAGTAATCTGGCTCAACCATTGGACAGTCCATCATAGCTAATCTTATACTTTCTGACCTGTAGAAAAATCTATCACAGTTGATACTGTGTTGCCTGTCCATGCCTATGAACGTTCCAAAAAATCCTCCTAGCCCTTAAGAACTGTCAGAGATGTCAGAAATGTCACAGATGTGGGGAAACCTAATGGTCATTCTGCCAAGGAAGCCAAACCTGCAGGGAAACTGGGTGCTTAGTTAAAAAAAAGTCAATCTAAAATAGGGGTAGGCAACTACCAGATGTTGTGGACTACATCTCCCCTGATGCTTTGGCAGCATTATGGTTGTTAGATCATTATGGGAAACAGGGCCGGACTGGGAAAAAAATTAGGCCCGGGCATTTTTCAATCAGAGCGGCCCCCCTAAGAAGGGGGTGGGGCCAGAGAGGGTGTGTTTTGTCATCACTAATGACAAGCACGCCCCCTCTCAAAGTGAGCAAGTTGGTTTAATGCGCAGAGCCCTGCTGAAGAGCTCTGGTATTAGAAAAAAGGCTCTGTATTTGCTCTGCGCAGCGCAAGCAAATTTAATAACATGCTTGCGCTGTGTTTGCTTTTAAATTGTCTCTGGTGTCTCCACAAGTGGGATACCAGAGGACAAAAGGGCCAGGAAAGTGTATGGTGCATGTGTTTGGAGCCTGCTTGTGGGATTGCGTGTGTGTAGAGTGTGGTGTGGTATTGTGTAAATAGGTCAATTTCCTTTGTGTTTGTGGTGTAATATGTGTGGCTAGGGGCTGTAGAGAGTGTGTGTATAGGGGGCATAGTGTTATAGGGGATGTAGCGAGTGTGTGCATACAGGCTGTAGTGTGTGTGTATAGGTGACGTAGTGTGTGTAGGGGTTGTAGAGAGGGTGTGTAGGAGATCTAGTGTGTAAAGGACCCAGAGTGTGTATAGGAGATTGTGTGTGTGTGTATAGAGGATTAAGAGTGCATATAGGGTAAGGGATCTAGCGTGTATCTGGAGCGTAATGTGTGTGGTGGTGCAGTGTGAGGGGTGCTGTAGTGTGTGTGTATATATATATATATATTTGGACGTATTGTATGTGTGAGGGGCGCAGTGTGTGTGTATGTAAGAGGGGTGCTGTGTGTGAGGGTGTTTTATCTGCCGTCACATTCTAGGTTTCTAATTTTCTTCGTCTGTTAACTCACTGAGGGTTATTATATATATATATATATATATATATATATATATATATGTGTGTGTGTGTGTGTGTGTAAGCGAGGGTGCGGTCTATCTGAGGGTGCTGTGTGTGTCTGAGGGTGCTGTGTGTGTCTGAGGGTGCTGTGTGTCTGAGGGTGATGTGTGTCTGAGGGTGCGCTGTGTGTCTGGGTGTGCTGTTTGTCTGGGTTCCGTGTGTGTGTCTGGGTTCTGTGTGTGTCTGGGTGCTGTGTGTGTCTGGGGGTGCTGTGTGTGTCTTCGGGTGCTGTGTGTGTCTTGGGGTGCTGTGTGTGTCTGGGGGTGCTGTGTGTGTCTGGGGGTGCTGTGTGTGTTTGGGTGCTGTGTGTGTCTGGGGGTGCTGTGTGTGTGAGGGGGTGATGTTTGTGTGTGAGGGGGCTGTTAGTGTGATTTTTTTAAATTTAAATTTAAATAGATTTTTTATTAATAATTATTAATAATTAAAAAAGTAAGTTATATCTCCCCCCCTCCCTTCTTACCTTTAGCCTGGGAGGGGGGGAGCCGTTCTGCCTGCGAGGAGCTGTTCTGGGAGGGGGATCATGCTTCCTTCCCTGGTGGTCCAGTGGTGAGAGTGAACTCTAACCTGCCGGCTAGAGTTCACTCTCGCGAGATCTGAGCGTGGCCGCGGTAACCGCGGCCACGCTCAGACCTCGCGAGAGGACCCGACGGAGCTGCTGGATAGAGCTCCGCCGGTCCTCTCTGCTGCCTCCCTCACACCCCACCCCACAGCCGGCGGCCGCAAGTAACAGGGTCTCTGGGCCGGTGAGGGAGATCTTTGATCTCCCCACCGGCCCATGGAGACACACAGCAGGGCCGGCGCTCGGATAGCGCTGGCCCTGCAGTGGCTGTCAGGGGAGATCCTGTGATCTCCCCTGCCGGCCTCGGCCCCACGGACATCGCGGCCCACCGGGCATTTGCCCGGTGTGCCCGATGGCCAGTCCGGGCCTGATGGGAAATGTAGTCCACAACATCTGGAGTGCTAAAGGTTGCCTAATCCTGATCTAGAATGTTAGTTTACTTGCATGGCAATCTCTAAAATTAATTTATAGTATGTGCCTGTTCCGGTCTATAGGACAGTTGTTTATTCAAGTGCATATGTTGCCATAGCCCTGTAGTTTTAACCCTGTAATGTAAAACACTGCAATTTTACATTGAGATAATGCGATCTAGGTGATTTTAGTGGTCCTTTAAAAGATAGAAAAACATCAAAATCTTTCGTTTTTTATATTTGTGAAATATTGTCTTTCAATTAAATATTTTTTGGGGGAGTTTAAATTGCTAATTTTTTAATGATAAAAACATAATCCAAGAATTATCATAGCGTTAATGGCAATGCTTGTCAAACACATGGCTTAAAATTAATGAATCCATGCATCTATTTGTGACTGATAGACTAATACAGATGGCATTCTAAAGACACCTGTTAGTTAGACTAAGTGAAACTAAAATAGACATTTTAGCAAAATATAAGATTAAATGTCTTAGATTAAAGCATGATTAATTTATTGCTTTATATGTAGCCTATAGTAAATCAGTTTCTAGTTCATTTCAGAAGTTAATGACATTTGAAAGGATTAATTTGTCTTTGGGCAAAATTGTTAACTAAAGGTTGATATTAGTGTAAAAATAGAAATATACAGTTTATTAAATATCAATGGTAATTTGTTGAAAAAAAAATAGTTTGCTATATGGTCCTCTAAATAATAATATAAAAGCAATTTTTTATTCATTTTACTGTAAATCCATGGATTACACACAGTGTACAATGTCGGATTTTAGCAATACGTGTTGTAGGTCAGTGCATTATTGGATAGTAAACTGAACCTATCATCTGAAATTTTATTGCCATAATTTAGCATAACAAAATACCCTCAGCAGTATATTTTTTATAAAATTAATATAACTTAATTGAAATATAATTAATTAGGCACCGTGTTCAAGACATGCAAAAATAGAAATTATTTATCATATAATAGTAACAAAATCCAAATACTATACTGCTGGAACATCGGAAGTTTTATCACAGAAACATCTTATACTTGTAACATATACTGTTAGGTCTGGAAATATTTGGACACTGACACACAACAGTTTTGTTTTTTCTGCTGTTTACCAAAATAAATTTAAGTTACAGTTAAATATGAACATGGGCTTAAAGTGCAGTCTCTCAGCTTAATTTGAGGGTATTTATATACAAATTTGAGAAAGAGTTTAGGAATTACAGCTCTTTAATATGTAGCCCCCTCTTTTTCACGGGACCAAAAGTAATTGGACAATTGACTCAAAAGTTGTTTCATTGACAGATGTGGGCTATTCCTTTAAATGTCATAATCAATTGAGCAGGTTGAAGGTCTGGAGTTGATTCCAGAAGTGTCATTTGCATTTGGAAGCTGTTGCTGTGAACCCACAACATGCGGTTAAAAGAGCTCTCAAAGCAAGTGAAACAGGCCATCCTTAGGCTGCCCAACAAAAAATCCATCAGAGATATAGCAGGAACATTAGGAGTGGACATTTTAACAGTTTGGTACATTCTGAGGAACAAAAGAACACAAAAAGGCCTGGACATCCAAAACAATAGTGGTATATGATCCTAACGTCCTTTCCATGGTAATGAAAACCCCTTCACAACATCCAGCCAAGTGAAGAACTCTCTCCAAGAGATAGGCACGTCACTAGAGCAATTACAGAGCATTCACCACAAGGTGCAAATCATTCACAAGCCTCAAGAATAGAAAGGCCAGCATAGACTTTGCAAAAAAAAATTTTTAAAAGCCGTCCCAGTTCTGGAACAGCAATCTTTGGACAGATAAAACTAAGGTCAAGCAGTACCAGAATGATAGGAAGAATAAAGTATGTAGAAGGTTTGGTGAGGCTTATGATCTGAAGCATACCACATCATCTGTAAAACACGGTGGAGCCAAGGCTTCAAGAAAGGGTCAAGCAGGTCTGTTTACATCAAACATGAACATCAAAGGACTTTCTTTTATACAGGTTTTCCCACAAGGTTACCACCCACGTGGACCTTGTGGTACACAGGACATGCAGTTACATCAGCCAATCAAAACAGAACAGTACAGTAAGACCCCCCAGTTAAGGCACACAAACCCTCCCTTCTGCCTGTGATATAATTACTGAACACAATGGGTAAACTCAATTATCACAGGCAGAAAATATACAGTTTTACCCAATATTCATAACTTCCAAACCATACATGCAATTTCCATAAAAGGGGTGGGGGCCAGAGGGGAGGACATTAGGTTCCCCCCTTATTAGTATTTAGGGCCCCCACCCGCCGCTCAGGGGTGTGGGCCAGGGGGAGGACATTAGGTCCCTCCCCTTATAAGTATTTAGGGCCCCCATCCACCGTTCAGGGGTGGGGGCACGAGGGGGGGAGGACATTAGGTCCCCCACCTTATTTTACTGTAGGGCCCCCACCCACTGCTCAGGGGTGTGGGCCGGGGGGAGGACATTAGGTCCCACGCTTGTTAGTATTTAGGGCACCCACCACTCAGGGGTGGGGGCCAGGGGGGAGGACATTAGGTGCCCCCTTATTCTAATTTAGGGCCCCCACCCACCGCTCAGGGGTGGGGGCCAGGGGAAGGACATTAGGTCCCTCCCCTTATTAGTATTTAGGGCCCCCACCCACCGCTCAGGGGTGGGGGCCAGGGGGGAGGACATTAGGTCCCTCCATTATTTTACTGTAGGGCCCCCACCTGCCCCCACCTGCCATTCAGGGGTTGGGGCCAGGGGGGGCTTTTTTTTTAAAGGTTGCTCACTGTTTAATAGACATGCCCCTACTCACGGTATAGCGAGTAGGGGCATAATTTACTAATACTAAGTAATTTAGGTCTTTCAGCCTTTTAATAGATAGCTCCCTAATACCTTGGGAATTAGGGAGTTATCTACTTATTCATTCCTGTCATTACACTGACTGGCTAAGTAACTTACATGTTATATGAATGTATTTTACTGATTGTTGTAAGTGTTGCAAATGCTTAAAGCTGAATCCTGGCTATGTTTGTATATTTTTTATTTAAAATTTTATACAGTGTAACATTCTTCATTCTTCCACTGGGTAAGTATATTAGTTCTTAGGCAATACTGTGCTTCGGAACTTCAGCACTTTGACACTTCGGAACTTCGGCAACTTCGGAACTTCGGCACTTCGGCACTTCAGCACTTCGGAATTTTCGGCAATTCGACACTTTGGAAATTCAGTAATTTCGGAATTTCGGGACTTCAACCATTCCCCAATTCCGCAATTCGCCAATTTGACAATTCATCTATTGGGACATTCGGAAGTACCCGAATGTCCGAATTTCCCGAAATTCGTCCGAATTCACATTTGGACCGAAACAAATTGCACATGTCTAATCGTCGATGGGGATTAAACCACCTTCAATGGAAACATTTTGCATATATAGTGGAGGGGTGGGATGCTCAACCCAAAAAGAATCTGGTCTGAGTTCCAAATATATAAAAAAACAAATCACAAGCAAACACAGAGCAAGCATTTTGTTAAATTGCTTGTTCTGCACCGTGCTAAACAAACACAGGGACTTTTCTACACGAGGGGCATCAAATTGACATGCCCTCTTTGAAAAGGAGTGCATGTTGCATTGATGATGACACAGCATGCCTGTCTCTAGCACTGCTCCTCTTATATGGATGCAATGCATTTAAATGCACACGCAAAGGTTTTCTCCAAGTCTGGCCCTGCTCAGGTGTCAGTAGTGGACATTGTAATCCACCTCTGAAATGTGTACATATGTTGGACTAAACTGAGTAAAAGGCCTTTAGAATCCTTCTAAGAACCATGGCCAAATAAAAATGACTGGTCTCAAATAAATGCAACGTAGTCTCAATGGAGTAGCGGGAAGTGATTAATTTTACAGTCTCTGATTACTCAAAGCCATAGTCAGTCACTGTAAGGCAACAGTAACAAAGATCCTCAATCAGTCGTTAAATCATTCCTTACGATAAATTAGAGGAAAAGTCATGAATTTATCTCACCCAAATTGTGCATATTCAGCATGGCAATATGAACAGAAATCTTCTTTGGTAGAGGCAAAAACTAAATGGTCATTGTGACACCATAAATATGCTCTTCATTTATCTAAACTACAGCTGAAATTAAGGGGAATCACCTTTGTTGAAATTACACCACTGAGTAAAACATTACAAAACACCCATAATTTTGATTTTTTTTTCTTTTTATGTGATACTCCATATTCTTTTACATGGATGTGTGTACTTTTCAGATCTCACAAACATATTTATTAAATATAGTGAATAAGTAAACACAATATTAAAAATCCTGAGATATGTCTTTTCCCCTTAAATTGCATTATTTTATATAACACATTTCCTTAGTCTGTATACTTAATTTAGTCAACTTTCTTTGCAAAGATTTATAGAGGATGAAATAACCGGGAAAATAGAATTTCCTAGTTTTGATTGTTAATTATTGCTTTTTCATTTTTCTTTTACTTGTTACTTTTTCATTTTTCAGTTTTTTTTCCACTCAGCATCTCAAACAAATTACACATTCTTTCTTTTCTCTTCTATAGAACCTTTTTTGACTTGATATTTAATGTTATGTAATGTAGAGGCTATACAAGATTTACTCTCTTCAACAAGCAGATAATATCACATAACAATTTTCCATCTGCATCAGTGACAAGTCATACAGATGGTGCTTGTATTTTTTCCTGCTCTTTTTAAACATCTACCATACTGAGAAATTGAACACATTTTCTTTTGCACAAATCATTTTGAGAATTATTTTAATATTGAAAATGCATTTTTTTGTGCATCTTGTAGGCACATAAATAGACATATGATGGGTAATAAACACTGAATTGGTATAAGGGTGTAATGAAAAGATACATGAAAAATGCAAACCCGCTGTTCTTTCTGAACAAACACGTATTTATTAAATTGCTCATCCATTTCTGAATATGTACTTTAAATTACTGTATCTCGCTGAGTTCTTCACCTGATGTACGTTACAGATTTTCTGCTTTAAACTTTATTTCAACTACTGAATTCAGGTCTCAGATCTGCAAATGAATTATTTTATCAGGCTGATATTATTATTATTATTATCATTATTATTATTATTGTACAAAGTATCTACTTAACCCCTTAAGACCGCAGCCAAATGTACAAGTTGTGAACAGAACAAAACGTAAACAAAACCTGGCATTTGCGCTATATGTCTGACCAACCGTAATTCACCTCTTTCATATTAAATGCACCCCCCCTTATTATATATCATTTTATTCAGGGGAAACAGGGCTTTCATTTAACATCAAATATTTAGGTATAAAACACAATTTAATATGAATAAAATATTGAAAAATAGGAAAAACTAAGAATTTTTAAAAATATTTTAGTTCTACGTGAAATTCTAACTGTGACTGTCATAATACTGTTTGCTTATACTGCAATAAAATACACATATTTGTATTCAGCGATGTCTCACGTGTAAAACAGTAACCCCTATATATAGGTTTAATGGTGTTTTGGAAAGTTACAGGGTCAAATATAGCATGTTACACTTTTCAGTTTTTTCACATTGAAATTCGCTAGATTGGTTACGTTGCTTTTGAGACTGTATGGTAGCCCAGGAATGAGAATTTCCCCCATGATGGCATACCATTTGCAATAGTAGACAACCCAAGGTATTGTAAATGGGGTATGTCCAGTCTTTTTTAGTAGCCACTTGGTCACAAACACTAGCCGAAGTTAACGTTAATATTTGTTTGTGTGTGAAAAATGCAAATAACTAATTTGAATGCCAATTTTGGCCAGTGTTTGTGACTAAGTGGCTACTAAAAAAGACTGAACATACCCCATTTGCAATACCTTGGGTTGTTTACTTTTGCAAAGGGTATGCCATCATGGGGGTAATTCTTATTCCTGGGCTACCATACGGTCTCAAAGGTAACATAACCAATCTGGCGAATTTCAATGTGAAAAAATGAAACACAAGCCTTCTATTTGACTCTGTAACTTTTGAAAACACCATAAAACCTGTACATGAGAGGTACTGTTATACTCAGGAGACTTTGCTGAACACAAATATTTGTGTTTCAAAACAGTAAAAAGTATTCGAGCAATAAGATCGTCAGTGTAAGTGCCGTTTATGTGTGAAAAATGCATAAAACGTCACTTTCACTGACGATATCATCGTTGTAATACATTTTACGGTTTTGAAACACAAATATTTGTGTTCAGCGATGTCTCCCGAGTAAAACAGTACCACCCATGTACAGGTTTTATGGTGTCATGGAAAGTTATAGGGTTAAATATAGTGCTAGAAAATTAAATTCCCTATACTTTCGGCCTGGGTTGTCAGGCAGGTCCCGCAAATTGTAATTAATAAAATGACCTAATTATGTAAAATTATTATATAAATATATATGTAAAATTATATATATATATATATATATATATATATATATATATATATATATATATATATATATATATATATATATATATATTATATATGTATATAATTTTTTTAAATTATTTTTATTTATATATAGGTATACATATAGTGATATATACATATATACTTATGTATATAGATATATATATTTTCGTTCTACATGTATTTTGATATCTATCTATATATATATATATATATATTATCAAAATACAGTTAGAACGAAATTACACACACATATATATATATATATATATATATTATTTTTTTATTATTTATTTTTATTATTTTTTTAATTTTTATTTTTTAACGTATTTACATAATTTTTTATACAGCTTGTCACTGCGATCTCAGACAGTGCAGATCGCGGTCACTGACCCCAGGGGGACTGCCTGGGGGGGCCAGGTATGTCCCCCGACCGTGATCTGCACAGGGGAAAGCCGCCGGCCACGCGTGTCAGCCGATTTGAAATCGGCTGACACACGGAAAATACTGATCACAGTGACAGCCTGTCACTGCGATCAGAGACTGCAGATCACGGTCACCGGCCACAGGAGGGGTTGCCTGGGGGGCCAGGCATCCCCCCCGACCACGATCTGCAGTGGGCGATTAGTGCCGGCCACGTGGGCGGCCATTATAGCGAGGGCGTACTATTATGCCCGCCGGCATTTAGAGTCGGCTCCTGCAGGGCGTAATAGTACACCCTCCGGATTTAAGGGGTTAAGGAGTGTACCTTTATCTCCTTGCTTGTTTCTTAGTATATTATAGGTCTAGATGTTATTGTTTTCCATATTAATGGCACTAATTTTCTTGACATCAGTAGGTTTACATGAACACTAAAAGCACCATAACCACTATAGCATGGTTATGCTGCCAGGAGTGACCTGCTCCACCAATGCTAGTAGACAAACAATTTTAAGAACATGGAATCTTCTGGGTACCACTCTTTGCCTTCTCACAGCCAGAGGCTCTCTTCACTGAAGTAAGGATGGTTGTGCTACTCATTAGTTTAAAGTGATATGGTGACACAGCCAATGAGCAGGCCCTGCATGGCAAATCCTAGCTCAGGAAAGCAACCGGGAAGCTCTTATCAGGAGCCTCCAGCTCTCACTTCAGCAGAGGACAGGGAGTGGAACCTGGTGGACCCCAGATAAGACATAATGCCATTCTAAAATGGTTCAACTACTGACATTGGGGTGTTTGGGTATTCATGGCGTCGTAACCACTGCTGTATATTGCAGTGATTTTAGTGCTTGGATTGTTTCTTTAAAGGTTGATTTGGCATGCAAGAAATCAGACCCATGAAATACTCATATACACTGAGCTACCTTACCAGCATTACTTATTAACCCCTTAAGGACACATGACATGTGTGACATGTCATGATTCCCTTTTATTCCAGAAGTTTGGTCCTTAAGGGGTTAAAAGAAATGATAGTGGCATATAAATATCTGACATTTTAGAATTTTTCTAATCTGTGCAGAAATAATAAAAAATCCATGCATTTTATGCATTAACAAAGTCATTTACTTCCAGTATACTTATAGTATTTAGTAATTTTACATTCTAAACTGAAATGGCACCAAAGTCTCTATATTATATATATTGCCATGTATGCATTTAAGAAATGTTTCACATCATATTCTGTGTGAGATGGAATTCAAGATAAAGGCTGACTAGACTCCAAAATATACAGTAGTTGATACAGACACAGCCAATGTTATTGCATTTGTTGGCAAAGATTAGATTTGAAAATAAAAACAAGTTGTTTGACTGGTTCCGTAGCCCATGGTGCTGCATGCCAAATGTTAAATATAGATACAGCTGTACCATCTGATAGCTTTTCTAGGTTCTACTGTGATTATAAACATTTGCATGGAATGTGACATTTGAATTAGGATCCATGAACTGTGCATTAATAATTTTCATGATGAAAGTGAATTTCCTTGTTCTAGAAAAGGGGTTAAATTTGGAGCAAGTGCCATTACTTGGAAAGGGTCATGCTAAATAGATCCAAAAACACCAGTCAAATATTCAATATGGGCACTGGTGCTAACATGAATTTTGAAAAGAAAAGCAACACAAGATAAAAAAAAAAATATATATATATATATATATATATATATATATATATATATATATATATATATATATATAAACCCAGTGTTCTAGAAACAGATGCTATCCAACCAATATCACAGATGAAGTAAAATGTTGATGGGAAAATTGATTTTTTTAATAAGTACAGTTGCAAGAAAAAGCACGTGAACCCTTTGGAATGATATGGATTTCTGCACAAATTGGTCATAAAATGTGATCTGATCATCATCTAAGTCACAACAATAGACAATCACAGTCTGCTTAAACTAATAACACACAAAGAATAAAATGTTGCCATGTTTTTATTGAACACACCATGTAAACATTCACAGTGCAGGTGTAAAAAGTATGTGAACCCTTGGATTTAATAACTGGTTGAACCTCCTTTGGCAGCAATAACTTCAACCAAACGTTTCCTGTAGTTGCAGATCAGACGTGCACAACGGTCAGGAGTAATTCTTGACCATTCCTCTTTACAGAACTGTTTCAGTTCAGCAATATTCTTGGACTGTCTGGTGTGAATCGCTTTCTTGAGGTCATGCCACAGCATCTCAATCGGGTTGAGGTCAGGACTATGACTGGGCCACTTCCGAAGGCATATTTTCTTCTGTTTAAGCCATTCTGTTGTTGATTTACTTCTATGCTTTGGGTCATTGTCCTGTTGCAACACCCATCTTCTGTTGAGCTTAAGCTGGTAGACAGATGGCCTTAAGTTCTCCTGCAAAATGTCTTGATAAACTTGGGAATTCATTTTTCCTTCGATGATAGCAATCCGTCCAGGCACTGACACAGCAAAGCAGCCCCAAACCATGATGCCCCCACCACCATCCTTCACAGTTGGGATGAGGTTTTGATGTTGGTGTGCTGTGCCTCTTTTCCGCCACACATAGTGTTGTGTGTTTCTTCCAAACAACTCAACTTTGGTTTCATCTGTCCACAGAATATTTTGCCAGTACTGCTGTGTAACATTCAGGTGCTCTTGTGCAAACTGTAAACGTGCAGCAATGTTTTGTTTGGACAGCAGTGGCTTCCTCTGTGGTATCCTCCCATGAAATCCATTCTTGTTTAGTGTTTTACATATTGTAGATTCGCTAACAGGGATGTTAGCATTTGCCAGTGACTTTTGTTAGGCTTTAGCTGACACTCTAGGATTCTTCTTCACATCATTTAGCAGTCTGTGCTGTGCTCTTACAGTCATCTTTACAGGACTGCCACTCCTAGGGAGAGTAGCAGCAGTGCTGAATTTTCTCCATTTATAGACAATTTGTCTTACCGTGGACTGATGAACAGCAAGGCTTTTGGAGATACTTTTATAACCCTTTCCAGCTTTATGCAAGTCAACAAATCTTAATTGTAGGTCTTCTGAGAGCTCTTTTGTGCGAGGTATCATTCACATCAGGCAATGCTTCTTGTGAAAAGCAAACCCAGAACTGGTGTGTGTTTTTTATAGGGCAGGGCAGCTGTAACCTACACCTCCAATCTCATCTCATTGATTGGACTCCAGTTGGCTGACATCTCACTCCAATTAGCTCTTGGAGATGTCCTTAGTCTAGGGGTTCACATACTTTTTCCACCTGCACTGCGAATGTTTACATGGTGTGTTCAATAAAAACATGGCAACATTTCATTCTTTGTGTGTTATTAGTTTAAGCAGACTGTGATTGTCTATTGTTGTGACTTAGATGATGATCAGATCACATTTTACGACCAATTTGTGCAGAAATCCATATCATTCCAAAGGGTTCACATACTTTTCTTGCAACTGTATATTTAATGATTACAATAAAATATACATTTACTAGTCTCTATATATGCAGGGCCACAACAGCTCCTGCATGCAATTTCTTAACAGTTTGCAGTGTAAACAGCACATGGTTTTCTGTTAAATGTAACATGAGGAATACAAGCCTTGAAACACAAAGGTAATATAGTGTAGCATGTTAGTCTGAACGTACACCTGACGTAGCTAGTAGGGCTGCGGCTCGTAGGTATAAGGTATTACATTTATATGAAGGCATTTCAAGTGCGAGAAAAATACATTCTAAACCGATTAACAATGCTTAGGTTAGGTCTTTGAGTGTCTGAGTAAGGTACACGCTTTAAGAGTTAGAGTACATAGGCTACAGCAGCGATCATAAAATGACTCGCTGAACATAGACAAGCTAGGTCAAGTAAATAAAATAAAATAAAACACAATAAAACTATCCATCAGGAGTGTCATCTATACTGAAGCTGAGTTACGTCGTTTAAACAGCAGGACGGAAAGGAAAGGTAAACCATCTACATGGCACACTATGTTATTGTGAGTAGTCATACATACAAAGGTAGTAAGCTGTAGTTAGTATTATGTCTGCTTTGTGACCACTGGGCGCCCGTCACACCGTGACCGCTCTTAGGAAACATTTAGTGTAGTGTCTCTGCAAGAGATTTGGTGGATACTACTTGCTACCCGTGTATCCTATGCCACGTATAAACACAGGTCAGTATGCAATAATGAGGCATTAGGTGGGGCTTTAACTGTTCTATCTGATAGCGTAAAAATGCATGCATTATAAGTTAAGGCAAGTGACTGGTAACTTTGACAAGAATACACATAAAGGGCTGGGGTGACCGCCAGCTCCGGCAGAGCAAGAAATGAGAGTCCGGGGGAACACAGCTCATGACTAGGTGTGTGGAAGAGTCCCTGTATAGTACCACAAGAAGTCCACTAGGTCCCATTGTCCCGTCCAGTGGCGCGGTGTCCGCCGACTGTTGTCGACAAGCTTCCCGGCTGCTGTACTCTGTAAGCTGTAGCATTCCGGGGATTCAGGCCCACTGATTGTTGGTGAGGCTTGTTCTGTCAGGGTGGGCCCAGAGTTCTCTCCAGGAGATTGCCGCTGCGGTAAGGGTAGGTTTAATCCCTGGGGGCTGCTATGGTTACAGCTTGTCGTCGGACGGGCATGTACACCGCACGGACCTCGATGCTCGGTAGGACCGGAGTGGAGTCACTTTCATCTTGCATAGAGACTCCCTGGTGTAGGAGTGGGTGGCACAGGGATGTGATCCGCCGCCATCTTGCGAGGTGAGTCTTGCGGGTTCCGTGCGCCTCAATCCCCATGCGGCTCAAGCTTTCCTCAGTGGGGACCGGGATGACCCCCCGGCCCAAAGGGGGGGGAACGGGGCCGGCAAGTGGCTCAGGCAATCAGCTTGTGGTAGTCTGGAAGGGACGCCCGGCGGCGGCCGTCCACCTGACTCCCCTCCCGGGTAGGCCGCAGCCCTCGAAGCTCCGTGCTCCCTCCTGGGGACCCGTACTCCCGATCTCGGGGTCTGCAGCCTCTCCCACAGCCGTGGGTATCTCGTGGGCTCGTTTGTTGTGCGAAAGTCTGCATTGAGTAACTTAAGAGGCCCGGTTTCACCGGAGCCTCTCCAACATGCGACCGGTTAGCATGGCGGTCCGGCCCCGCCCCCCTAGATCAGCAATATTGTGTAACTCTGAAGATGGCTTTATTTACCATGATGTACAAGAGGTTTGTCCAGTGATGCAGGCTTCATCTCCTGTCCAATCAAGAGGTGGTAAAAGCAACTATATCTCCAAGCAGGATTCTTCTAGAAGACACTTTGTCTTCAACTACTGACGGAAAGAGACCAGCAGAGAGGGATTGCTAGGCTGTACTTTTGCTCTGCCTGCATGAGAGTGGAGGATAGCCTGAGTCATTGATCCTAGTGTGAGACTGATTAGGTTTAAGTTACTACTGTTTCTGCCTAGCTACTGCAATCAACATTGTGTGGAAGATAGATATAACTTGTTTAACTGTTTAATTGATCCTAGCATGAAACTGATTAGGGGACTGCTGTGTCTAGGAACTGTCAGTGTCACTTATACTTTGTTTGCTTGTGTACAGGAAAAAAAACATAATTCCCTCTTGCCTAGTTACTGTCAGTGCCCCTTACACCAACTCTGGGAGGGAGATAGCTTGTGTCATTAATTCTAGTGAGATTGGGCCCAGCAGCTACTAACATATACGAAGAACCTGGAACAGGTTCTTCTTGTGCCCCCCGTATTGCGCAGGAGGTGGTGGCTTCAATGTAAAGAATGTGGAGTCGACCGCTGTGGAGACATGGGGTTAAAGTTTGTATCTGAGCTCATCTTAGTCACTCAGTTACTCTCTCCCTATTTCGGACATATAATCATTGTTTGTATCTAGCATCTTATTAAGTTTCAATCAATGCAATTGACTATAATACTATGAAAAGAATCTTTAAAAAAAAAGTTTTCTTAATGCTTTTACAGAGGAGAGAAAGTTTATACACATATTTTTCTTTTATTTCTAAGGAAGGGTAACGTGTGAGGATAAATGGTATCTTTTATGTCTTTTTGGGACATAGAATAATGAGTTTAAGATGAAGAGATGGCATAACTGTAGCACCATACCATCAAATCACAGTGTTTAAAAAAATCAGGTATTACTTATATCTTTAGCAAATTCAACTTTAAGAAAGTAAGTTGCAAGTTCAAGTAACCAAAGGTTAGAAATATTTGACAGCAGTTAGATTATTTTCTCAGAAAAGTTCCAGTGGGTCACATTTCCTCCAAGTGAAGCACGATACCATCTTGTTTCAATCCAATCACAATTACATTGTCAGACTGTTTTAGGATCAGGTGAAGAATACGTTTTAGAGTAACATATATGGTGAAAAAAGTCTTCACTATAACAGACATTCAGTCACAGATTGAGAAATGGACTTAAACAGGGAATATGACAATGCTGATGGTCATCATCTGCCACATATACGGAAGTAAGAGACAGCACAGACAGATAGACAGCAATTGTATAAACTGGAAGAGCAGACAAGAGCAAAGTCAGACAGCCCATTTAAAAGTAAATCAGATATGGGTCTCCCCCTCTTTCATTATTTGTTCCTTTCTCACCCTTCCTTCAAATGTTTTGTTACTTTGTACACTTTGTGCATGTTTTGAAATGAAACATGCCGCATTTCTGCTTTCAGTGTCTTTATGCTTAGTCTCTTAAAGGGACACTATAGTCACCGGAACAACTTTAGCTTAATGAAGCAGTTTTGGTGTATAGAACATGCCCCTGCAGCCTCACTGCTCAATCCTCTGCCATTTAGGAGTTAAATCCCTTTGTTTATTAACCCTAGTCACACCTCCCTGCATGTGACTTGCACAGCCTTCCATAAACACTTCCTGTAAAGAGACCCCTATTTAGGCTTTCTTTATTGCAAGTTCTGTTTAATTAGTTCTGTTTAATTAGCTATGTTAATAGCTTGCTAGACCATGCAAGAACCTCCTGTATGTGATTAAAGTTCAATTTAGAGATTGAGATACAATTATTTAGGGTAAATTGCATCTGTTTAAAAGTGAAACCAGTTTTTTTTTTTTCATGCAGGCTCTGTCAATCATAGCCAGGGGAGGTGTGGCTAGGGCTGCATAAACAGAAACAGTGATTTAACTCCTAAATGACAGTGAATTGAGCAGTGAAATTGCAGGGGAATGATCTATACACTAAAACTGCTTTATTTAGCTAAAGTAAGCTAAAGTAATTTAGGTGACTAAAGTGTCCCTTTAAGTAAACAAAAAATATATCTCTCTCTGTATATTTATATATATAAAAAAAATCAGACAGCTTGGTTTCAGATAAAGGTATGTACTAGGATTTAGTCAGGTCAGCAAAGGTATTGTAGCGGAGGGCAATATTAAAATCCCCGATATCCGCTGGTTCCACAGGTACATCCACAGTCAGCGCTGAAAAGTAAGGCACGTTCCCAAATCCTCCCAATAACCGGACGAAACACAGTCTGGGAGTCAACTAACTGGCTTTATTCACAGCTGGCATATTTATACAGTTCCCCATGCAAGGGGTTTCCATACAGTAAATCCAGGGGATTTCTCCCATCATGCAATGTAATTTTCCCAACAGGCTGTGCTGCACGAGAAGGATACTCCCACTAAAATGGACGATTAAGTGGATTATCCCCTCGTGCAGCAGAACTGACAATCTGTATTAAAATACGGTTTTCACATTTTATTCGGTAGATTTAAATGACCGAACGTTCGGCAGGTAGCTGGGACCTGAGCGCATCTTTTGGGAGAATACCGCTCAGCTCCCAGCTGAACTGACCGAACGCCGCATACAATACACTTAACCATCGAGTTCGGTTTAAAACTACCGAACGCCGATGGGAAACATAATGCGATGAGAGCGGAACTCCCGAACGCTCGGGAAGTCCAGCGGTGTTCGTATCATTGAGTAGCCGTTTTCAGTACCAGGCGCTCGACGACCGAACACCGCTGGAGAGACAAAGGATCCAAGATGGCCGACCGCCGCATGTCGGTAGTCGAACGACGGCCACCTAGGAGAGCCTTTAATTACCGATTGCAACAATGTTGCAATCGGTTAACGAGCGCCACACGACTTCTAAGTGTGTGGTCCACCTGGGGAGCCCGTGTTCGGTTGGCGAATGGCCCGGATGGCCGCAATTCGTCAAACGAAGGGTTTGCATGCTGGTAGCTTAGGGCTGCCAGCATGCGAACGGTGCTATACAATACACACATAATATAGAAGATACAGTCCCCCCTTACATCCTATGGACAACCTCTATGTATCATAGTCCAGAAGTGGCTAGGTTTGCCACAGGTATCATATCAATAATCATCTGGGAGCAGACCGGAGACACAATAATGAGAAAGCCAAGTTATACATTGCATAATTCTGGGACATATTTTAGATGTAATCAGGAACTGAAGTACTGTATTACTGGAAAAACAATCTGCAGAGCACAATGTGCCCAAATTGCAAAGGCAACCTTTTGAGGGAAGGACTGACAGAGTTTTATTGGGTCCCCCATTGCAAGGTTGGACAAACGGTAGAACCCTATCAGTCGTGCAACTGCAACACTGCTTTGGCAGCTGGGGCTCTACCAATTTCCCATGCTTGTAGGGCTGTATTTAACACTGAGCAGTGTTTGAATGTAAGCATGTTTTTGTATGGAGTATGTTTGTCTGAATGTATGTGTATGTGGTGTTGGAGTTTGAATGCAAGCATGCATTTATGTGTAGTGTTGGTTTTTGAATGTAGGGGTATGTTTATATAAAATGTTGGTGTTTAACACAGAGATGTGTTTGTATGTAGTGTTGACGTTTCAATGCAGGAGTGTGTTTGTATTTAGTGTTGACGTTTCAATGCAGAAGTGTGTTTGTATGTAATGTTGAAGGGGTGTATTTGTATTTAATGTTGGTGCTAAGATGCTCAGACACACAGGTACAGACACTGAAATACATGCAGATGCACAGATACACACCCTAACTACATACAGATACACACTCTGACAACATACAGATACACAGATACACAAACTGACAGACATACTGAAACACAGACCTACATACATTGACAGACATACTGACACACACACATACACTGACAAACATAGGTACATACTCTGACAGACATACTGACACACACAAATACATACACCGACAGACATACAAACACACAGACACATTCACTGGTAGACATACTGACACACACAGACACATACACTGATAGACATACTGAATCACACACTGACAGACATAGAGACATACTGACACACACACAGATACATACACTGTCAGACATACTGACACACACACACTGTTACACACACAGATACATACACTGACAGTCATACTGACACACACACACACACACACACACAGCCATACTGGCATGCACATATATACACAGACAGACATATTGACACACAGATACACACGCAGACAGACATACTGACACACAGACAGACATATTGACACACATTTAAAATTTAAATGTTTAAAACCACCCTCCAGTTTCCTACCTTTTGCTGGAGAGTGGCTTCCCTGTGGTCCAGTGTGATGCCTAAAGTTGATGGGAGTAAGGAGCCCCCATTCTCATTGCCTCCTCCTCCCGCGTGGCTCCTCCTGCCCCCTCCCTCGCAGCTCCTCTCTTTATGGGAGGAAGTGACTCATGGCTGTCACTTCCAACCATGCTGCCAAAAAGCAAGGGAGCAGTTGAGCTGTTAAAGGGCCACAGTGGCCGAATGGGCCCCTGCTGATACAAGCTCACTGGGTGGTCCTAAGTGCATGAGCCACTCGGTGGGACTCCTTCAAGGCAATCATTGAAACACAAATCACCTTGGTTGCAATGGCATTGTAGGTAACAGCATTTGTGACTTTTAACCTTGCACAGATGTCTGTGAAAGTCCCCTCTCACTGCGCAGGTCATTTTGATAGATCCATCTTAAAACCATATTTTAGATATGCAGTGTGAGATTCACGAGACAGAGCATGGGGTCTCTGCTCATTCTCTTAGAATCCAGTGGCTGAATCAATTAGCAATTACACATATCATTACATTAAATCTATTATTTAGGAATAGATGTGAATCAGACCCAGTGAGAAAGACCTACCCATCTAAGATTTTTTTTAAAAGTTGTAGTGTAGGTTTCTGCATAAGTTTATGCCTGCTAAATAGTGATGTATTTGTTGATTTTACAGTCGTTCTTTGATAGCAAAAGAAAGTTTCATTACTGAAGGTCCATTGGGTAATTTTCCAAAAGATGTACTTTGACAACCAAACTATTGAATTTGACCCTTCACTTTTATACTATAAAATAAGCCCAATTATCCCAATTACAGATATGGGCACACTGATCAAGATGAGTCTTTGGGGTGTATCCAAAAGCTAGATTATTGATTGCAACCAATCACTGCCAAACCATGAAATATTGATGTAAACTGTGTATATGTCACACCTGCTGATTACGGGACTCCTCCATGCAGTCCCACCGAATGCTCTCAGTGAGCGTCTATTTATTCGCAATCTTGGTCATACCTGAATAACACATCTCTGAATGCCTATTCGGCAGGCGTCAATGACATCCTCCATGCCATAAATTTACCGATCTACCGTCCTTGCGTCTTCTGGCTCTCTCCTCTGACATGGCCCAATAGTAATAAAGCATCAACTATTTAAATATTGGCTTTAGTTATTCCAATAACCCTATTGTGGTTCTTGTTTAGCCCAAAAGTGCATTTGTGATTATTTTGACTCTTTGATACTGACCTGGAATTATTATTCAATTATTCTGTCCTCTGTACTCCTGATTACCATTTTGTCTCTTTTCTCCTAACCTTGACCTTGGCTATCTCTCTGACCATTCTTACGTTAAGCCCAGCCCCCCTAAGGTCTAATACATATTATAGAAACTCTGTTGTTAAATTGGGTCTGTGTGTTTGGCGTCCCTTCTATATGTGTCAGTATACCATTATGTAATAAAAATCTTAAAAATATTAATTAGAAACACGGTACTGTGCTCACATCATTCTGGGCTTTTTTTTTTTATTTATTTAAACCAACATTTTCTTTTCTTATCCTTATGTTAAATATTTTTTTTTTTTTTTTTAAATAGATTTTTTTTTCTTTTATTGCAAATTATAGAGGAAAATAGTTGAGCATCCAGAGTATTTATTTTCTATAGCATGGCTGGTTAGTGGGTTGCAATATAATTAGGAATGTCTGGATTGCCATAATATAACTAGATAACTAAGAGTTAGAAGTTCGGGTTTCTCTTTAGTGTCTATGATTTATTCTGCAAAGCAAGGAGTCAATTTATTAAAGTTAGAAAATGTTTAATTCTCTTAAATTCGCTTATTGTAGATGATAAATTGAAATATAGAGCAGAAATGTGTTCTTTTAAGGTCAGCATAAGTTCACATACTTCCTCTTTTTTATTTAAATGCATTACAGTATATTTCCCTTCAATAGTCACGGAAAAAATCAAGCAATTCTCAAAGGGTTAGTATAGAATTTTGCAGACATTTTAATAGAAGTTCGGAGGTTTTTATTTTGACTTTTCTGGCACTGTATGAGGAAGTTTAAATTAGTAATTTACTGTGAAACTGATACACAAACCTTGTGCTGAAGGCACAAATAAATACTTATACATTTTTACAAGAGATTATCCATTACAATTTCAGTAAATGAACCATATTAAATGGTGTACCCTGTTAATTTTTTTTAAGGTTTTTGCAATTTGTAAGATAAGATATTTGAAATAACTCATTTCGATTCACATTACTTATCTAGTGTTCCAAATATGATTTTTTTTTTTCAGCAGATACCTGGTCACCTCTTACAGAATATCTTTACCTGTATTTTATCTTTTTGTGTTCTGGAGCTTATTTTATAATTAGTGCTGAAATCTGAAGGGTAGAGATGGGTTAGCTAAGGTCTTGGTCCTTCAGCTGTGTTGGTCTACATTTCATATAATTGAAGAATATTCTAGTTTTATTGCAGAAATAATTCCAATTTTAACAATGGCAAGAGGTAATCATTGTGCTTAAATTTTCTTTACTGCACGTCCAACAGCAGTATTATTACCATAGTAACAAAACAACCAAACACATCTTGTGTAATATTATACATATCTACCAAAGCCCAGAGAGGCGATGTATTTTTATTAATTTCTGATTTATTTTGAGAAAACAACATATTTCCTTGAGACAACAAGTTGTTTTCTCGAGATAACAAGTCAGAAACATCTAAAAAAATGTAAAAAATACATAGCCTCTCTGGTCTTTCGTATATATAGGCTCTAGAAACACCTTTCATTTTTTGGCAAAAAAAACCAGAGAAGAAACAGAGAAGACAACCAGTCCTAGTGATAAGCTGAGATCATCAGCCGACACTCTCTGGTCATCCATCGCGAATAAACATACTTATATTTTGTGATGGTAGTTACTATCACTGGGAGAAGAAGATGGATATTTCAAGGTGGTCCCTGGAAGACTCCCATGTTTAAGTCACCCCGTGCCCATTATAAGTTTAGGGTGTGTATAATGCAGTTGTTTATTGTTAAACGCATTGTGTGTTCTCCTGTCCTGCTGATGCTCTCAATCAACTAGGTGCGTTTGGCTGTGGAACCTGTACAGCATTATCTATTGGTTGAGAGGATCTTGAAAAAGCCATATTCACTACTTAAATAACAAGGCTTGTTATTTTGCATATTCAGATATTTTTGCATAATATGATTTCTGCAGGCAGGGGAGATATTTCATGTTAGTTATTGTCTTCCCCACCCTTTTATAAATATTATAACTATTTAATTAGTAATGTTTTTTTTATTATTATGAGTTTATTATTATGAGTATTTTTTTCCATATGATATGGTTATTTGTATTAGTTTGAGTTTGTCACCGTAAGTTTGATGTAATGCGCATATGGGCAACTCCTGAGTAAAAATAAAGCATTGCCTTAGTTTCATTTGGAACTAATACAGATACACCCTCATAAAAGATTCGGAGACCAGCCTGCTGGACACCGGTAAAACACATTAAGCCATACGGGAACAGAGACCCACTGCTCTACTTTGTAAAATGCCTTGACATCCCCCTATTTGTGTAAATTGTCTCCCCTCTTTCTTTCTGTACCTCCAATTTCTTCTTGCTTTGAAAATAAAAAACATTATTTAAAAAAAAAACAAAAAAAACAACAACAACTGAGAGCCACAAGTGCCTTTCTAAAGGCAGTATCTGGTCAGTGTGGATACCTGGGATTTTAGCTGAAGAGGCAAAGTCAGAGGGGATGATACTTGCCTGGGAGGATAGAGCTGCAGCCTGGTCCAGGGTGGAAGAAGTTCTCATTGACCCCCGTTAAGCTTCAGCAACAAGGGATGAATCATTCCAAGGTTCATGAATGCAGCTAGGAAGTGGACCTGGCTGAGCCACTCAGTTGGAGTATGGGCATTACTTAACATATTTTCTTTTGACATTTTCTTGTGCTAGGTGGCCAGTGGGAGGCTGAGACAAACTATTTTTAATGTATCTGCTGGCTTACTTTGTTACATCAGGGCAGCCATCTTTAGCCCTCTTTTGTAAGAAGCACAATTTATCCACCAAGAACAAACAATATATGAAGATCTGAAAGCATCTCACAGTTTATTTTTCAGATTTCCGCTTGAGCATGCTATGAATACACAATATCTTTTGATTGTCTGCACAGTTTTGGTTGGATAAGCTCTGTTTCTTACTAAAGTTGCCTTAAGGACACAGAGCAAGAGTAATACCAGAGAGAAACTGAAAAGAGGTATTTGCTTATACAATATATGTATTCAAAAATAGTATGCACAATAATGTAAAACATCTAAACATCTATATAGGTAATATTTTTTTTTAAATAATTAATAAAAATCATGACTTTCCTCTAATATATATATATATATTGCTGCAAAAAACTGCCGCTCACCGGACTTGTAAAAATCCAAATTTTATTGAAAAAAGAATTAAAAAATAGACCAACGTTTCAGTCCCCGCTCGGGACTTTCCTCAGGGTAACAGAACAATAAATACAATGTCAACATACCAACAATATATAGGTAAATCTAATTGGTAAAACTCACCCAGGTGCAGTGAAAACGTGTAGACCGTGTACTATAGCCCTTCCGGGTATGCGCGCGCACACCCGCTGAGGCTCCTCCCACTATACGTGCACGTGATGCGTGCTGTGACGTGCCATTTGTCTATAGTTGCTAAGCAACATATTGTGTCCACAGTACCTACAAACAGCAGGAACCTCTATGGGATCGGCAGTAGCACCAAGATATGCGAATGCATACATGTATATGTATGAAATACAACATATACTAACCCCATATGCAAGATCAATAATGGGGTACTACCGCTACATTGATGATCTGCTTATAATTTGGAACGGCACGACAGAACAAGCCCAGAATATGGTGGATACACTGAATCAGCTGCCTACACCGATTAGGTTCACCTCTAATATCAGTGAACATGCAGTCCAATATTTGGATTTGGAACTGTCTTATGGAACTAAAGGAATTGAGTACACCTTGTTTTCAAAACCAACTGACAGAAACACCCTACTGCACGCTCAGAGTGCACACCCATGGGCTTTGAAAAAATCCATACCCAAGGCGCAATACCAGAGGGTTATACGGAACAACTCAAATACTGAGACAGCAGAGATACAATTGAAATCAATGACCAAGAAGTTTGTGAATAGAGGCTATGCAGATAGGGTGCTACAAGAAGCACTCATCCAAGCCAGAAGAGCCCCGAGTAAGGATAAGGCTCACTCTTCACATCGTATGGTGTTTCCATTGACTTTCCACAACTCTGCAGATAAGGTCACGGCACTAATTAAGGACAACTGGAAGATGGTATCCACAGATGACTCTCTGCCAAAGATCTTCAAGGAACAGCCAATGATCTGCTATAGAAGAAACCAAAATCTACGTGACATGTTGGTACACACGGATCCAGTGCATAGTTACACGAAGGCATTGAAGTCCAATATACGGGGCTGTGTACGTTGCCTGGGGTGTGTTACTTGTGGACACATGATCCCTTCCAAGAAGTTTTGTCATCCTCACACCAACAAGACGTATGACATCAGGCACACCATTACCTGCAAGACACCCTATGTCATCTATAAGCTCATGTGCCCATGTGGGCTTTATTATGTGGGTAAGACGGAGACCCCTATATGTGAACGCATACGTGGCCACCGGTCAAGTATCAGGCTGGCCTATCGAGATGGCCAATCTGACAAACCGGTGGCCAAACATTTCTTGGAGAAAGCACATCCATTATCCTCACTCAAATTTGTGAGTATAGACCATGTACCTTGCCCTAAAAGGGGTGGTAACAGGGGTCGGATGCTGCTCCAAAAAGAAGCGTTTTGAATTTATCAGTTGGGAACCATGGCTCCGAAAGGGTTGAATGAAAATATCCCATATTATGCATTTATTTAACTCCTATAGCTTGTATCATTTTTAGAGTGTATTATTTTAAAGTTATGTATTGTGATGTATAGTGTACTCGGGTAATGGCTCTCATTATATAGAGCGATACGTACCATGAGGTATTAATATTTTTTCACTTATTATATTCACCCGGTATAGATTGTTTCCATATCTATTTCGATATCTATTTTTCGATATTTAGTATGTACACTAGTATTATATATAGTGGTAGTATACCCCACATTGTAAAGTATGTTATTCACACTGGTGATATTTATACAGGGGCATATTTATAACTACGAGCTCATTGATTATTGTTCATGAATGTGAACTGTGTCATAGCGGTACACACATTTTTGACACTGCACTTGGGTCATATATACCACTAAATATTTATGGCCATTCATCACATTCACAATTAAGTTCTGTATTATTGCGGAACATACACTGTTTCTTGGATTTTGTAAATATATTTTTCCAACACATGTTTAAGATTATACAGTATGTGTTATTTAGGTTATAGATTTTGGGCACATTAGTGTCAAGGAGGTGTATCTTTGTATGATAGCACACTGTCTAAGACCTTTCACCATTTCTTCGCCCAGCCTGCAGACTGTGGACACAATATGTTGCTTAGCAACTATAGACAAATGGCACGTCACAGCACGCATCACGTGCACGTATAGTGGGAGGAGCCTCAGCAGGTGTGCGCGCGCATACCCGGAAGGGCTATAGTACACGGTCTACACGTTTTCACTGCACCTGGGTGAGTTTTACCAATTAGATTTACCTATATATTGTTGGTATGTTGACATTGTATTTATTGTTCTGTTACCCTGAGGAAAGTCCCGAGCGGGGACTGAAACGTTGGTCTATTTTTTAATTCTTTTTTCAATAAAATTTGGATTTTTACAAGTCCGGTGAGCGGCAGTTTTTTGCAGCAATATTTCTATTGGAGTTCATGCCTGGCACCCGGCGCAGTGGATACATAATTAAGCGTGAGTGCGGGGGATTATCAAATGTTTGTGTGGTATATATATATATATATATATATATATATATATATATATATATAATGGAAAATTTATTCATACTTACCGTAATTTTCTTTTCCTGGTTATATGCCATGGCAGCACAACATTGGGTAGCTCCTCCCTATCCCCATTGGACAGGAATAATAATTAAGCCGTATAAGTACCACCTCCTGCCCCTCCTTCCCCAGTCACGTGTTCCAGCAATAGCCCCGGGTGGGACCCTTGTGCTGCCATGGCATATAACCAGGAAAAGAAAATTACGGTAAGTATGAATAAATTTTCCATTTTCCTGGCCATATCCATGGCAGCACAACATTGGGTAATACCCAAGCAATAAACCAGGGAGGGAAAGAGACACAGACTCAAAAATTTTATAAATGCAAAGTGTATTAACACCACAACAAGTGACAGACACAGAGATCAGGAATTGGATACAGACAGGACTTATTTAGCAAATTGATCAGACAACCCTGCTCTAACATCAATCTGGTAGCTCCTAATGAAAGTGTTAGAGGAAGACCATGTAGCTGCCTTACAAATGAGTTCAGGGGAGACATTAGCAGCGGCTGCCCAGGAAGAAGAGAGAGCCCTAGTGGAATGGGCTTTAAGACCCACAGGGACCAGATACCCGGCGGACTGATAAGCCAGAATGATAGCCGCTACTATCCATCGGCTAATGGCAGATTTGGGAGCTTGTGAGCCCTTTTTACAGCCGCTATGAAGGACGAAAAGACTGTCAGAAGAACGCCAATCAGAAGTCCTATCAATATACATCCGGAGGCATCTCACTAGATCCAGAGAGGACAGGTCAGCAGAATTCCCCATTTCATGGGCGTCCGACCTCAGAGATGGAAGAACAATATCCTCGTTGATGTGAAAGGAGGAAGTGACTTTAGGTCGAAATACCGGAACTGTACGGAGGACCACTCTGTCCTTGTGGAAGATAGTAAAAGGCTCTTTGATGGATAGAGCACTGAGCTCAGAAACTCTCCTGCCCGAGGCTAGGGCCACCAGCAAGGCAGTCTTAATAGAGAGAACCTGTAGGGAAACTGAATCAAATGGTTCAAAAGGTTTCAGCTTCATGGCATCCAGAACCAGAGGGAGATTCCAGGATGGGACAAATGGTTTAATAGGAGGTTTCATCTGAAGGACACCTTTGATGAATCTGATGATATCCGAGTCCAGTGCCCATCTATGACTGGTCAGGGCGGACAAGGCTGAAATGTGTACTTTGAGAGTGTTATAACTCAGTCCTTTCTCAAGGCCATATTGCAGGAAATCCAAAATATTGGAGGAGGAGGGATCTTGAACATCCACATTACTGCGAAGAGCCCAGTCGGAGAAAACTTCCCATACTCTATAATAAGTGGCTGAAGTGGAATGCTTACGTGCCCTCAGCATAGTATCAATAACGGCCTGGGAGAATCCTCTATTCAACAGCCGGTTCCTTTCAGTTTCCAAGCCATAAGGTTGAGAGAGACAGGGTCTGGATGCATTACAGGACCCTGGAACAGAAGATCCGGAACTTTGGGGAGGGGGAGAGGAGGTTCCACCGAAAGACTCAGAAGCAGAGGAAACCAAGGTCTCCGAGGCCAATAAGGCGCAATCAGGATGAGAGACACCTGCTCCGTTCTCAGCTTCCTCAGGAGCGGTAGAATTAGTGGAAACGGGGGGAACGCATAGCCCAATCTGAACCTCCAGGGGCTTGATAAGGCATCCCTTCCCAGTGCCAGGTGGTCTTCTTCTTTCGTGAAGAAAAGGGCTACCTTTCTGTTGGCCCGAGAGGCTAGAAGGTCCACTTGAGGGAGACCCCACTTGTCCACAATCATGCGGAATACCCTGTGAGCTAGGCACCATTCCCCCGGATCTATTCTGGATCTGCTGAGAAAATCCGCCAGTTGATTCCGTTTCCCCGGGAGATGAATGGCTATAATGCCTGCCAGGTTTCTCTGAACCCACCACATCAGGTGATTCATTATTTCCATCATCTTGCAGCTCCTGGTACCCCCTTGGTGATTGACATAGGATACTACGGTGGAGTTGTCCGTCCTTATCTTCACCCATTGACCCTTGAGATGGATCGAGAAGTGTTTCAAAGCTTTGAGGACAGCCAGAAGTTCTAGCAGATTGGAATGAACCTTGCTCGTCTTGAAATTCCATTCTTCCTGCGCAAAGTCGTGGAGATAATGAGCGCCCCAACCCCACTGGCTGGCATCCGTTGTCACGGTCCTCCATGCAATGTCCCCTAAAGGAAAACCTTTGGATAGGTGCTTTCTGTTTAGCCACCAGATCAGAGAATGGCGTACCTTCAGGGGAAGCTTGATGGGCTGGAACAGGTTCCCGGATAAGAAACGACTCAGGAAGTTGGCTTGGAATGGTCTCATTCTCCACTGAGCCCATCTCGTCAGACCTATTGTGGAGGACATGGAGCCAAGGAGGCTCATTACCGCCTTTGCAGGGGCAACCGGGGATTTCAGCATTCTCCTCAATAACCTCCTGAGTTTCAGAATTCTTACTGATGAGAGCTGGACAGTACCCTTTAGAGTGTCGAAATGGGCACCTAAGTAAACCATAGATTGTGTTGGGTGGAGGTGGCTCTTCGTGGTGTTGATCTTCCAGCCGTGAGCTTGCAGAAACTGAATGCTGGTAATAGCTTGAGATGTCACAGAATCCACGTCGTTTCCTAAGATCAAGACGTCGTCCAAATAATGGTAAATAGCAATGTTTTGCTTTCTGAGCTCTGCGATGAGAACAATCAGGACCTTTGTAAACGTCCTTGGGGCTGTGCTCAGTCCAAAGGGGAGGGCCCTGAACTGGAAATGACCGTCTTCTACAGCAAACCTCAGAAACTTCTGATGGATTTGGGCAATGGGTATGTGAAAATATGCGTCTAGTAGGTCTATAGACAGCATCCATTGGTTGGGTGACACAACCTTTATTATAGACTGCAGAGATTCCATTTTGAATCTGCGAATGTGCAGATGCTTGTTCAGTCTGTGCAGATCCAGAATGGGTCTCCAACCCCCTGAGGATTTCCTTGTCAAGAAGATGTGGGAGTAAAATCCTTGAGTTCTTTCGCCTGCCGGCACTTTGACGATGACCTTCTCCTTCTGCAAGGAAAGGATGAAATTTTGTAGGGCCATGCACTTTTCCTTGTCTCCTGGCCATTTTGTGAGGTGAAAGGACCTGTTGGGAGGATGCTTGAAGAATTCTAGCAGGTAACCTCTCCGAATAATATCCAGCACCCAAACGTCGCTCGTGGAAATGGTCCATTTCGAAAGATACTGGAGAAGACAAGCCCCGACACCTTCGGTTTTGGGCCGTACGTAGTCATAGATTCCTCGGGTCCTTAGAGGAAGATGACCCGCGTGACCTGCCTCCTCTGTTCCCAGAAGGGGCACCCCTCCTCGGTTGAAATTGGGAGTATTCCCTACCAGGCTTGTAGGACCTACTGTCACGAAAGGAATGGTACTCTTTCCGGGCGCGAAAGGATCCTTTATACTTCCTCTCTTGGGGTAGAAAGGCTTTATTACCTTCAGCCGCCCTCTTAATGCATTCATCCAAATTCTTGCCGAATAACATATTCCCGTGAAATGGCAGAGAACACAAACTATTCTTGGAGGAAGCATCGGCCGCCCAAGATCTGAGCCAGAGTGCCCGCCTGGAGGAAACATATTTCTAGCAAGGTTTCTCACCAGATCCACTGCGGCCTCCGAAGAGAAATCAATCGCTAGACGCATATCCTTCAGGGCATCAACAATAGAGGAACGACTCCTGCCCCTCTTGATGTCCCCTTCCAGCTCCTGCAGCCAAACCTTCATAGCTCTTGAAACAGACGTGAGAGCAACGGCAGGGTGAAGACTCGTGCCTGAGGCCACATAGGACTTAGACAGGTAGTATTCCATCTTACGATCCATTGGATCCCTGAAGGAGCCTGCATCATCCACTGGCAGGGTAGTGCGCTTGGCTAGCCTAACCACCGCAGCATCAACCTTGGGTTGAATCAAACGGGTATAATCTGGAGAACTTCCCTTTTGCAGATGATCTCCTATCAGACCTGGACCATTCTTCTTTAATAAGGTCACTAATAGTGGTATGCACAGGGAAAGCCGCTCTTTTCCTTCTAAGATCTGAGAAATAGCGGTTAGATGTAGAGGGTTCCTCCTCCGAGGGCTCTTTCAAAGTAAGGGTTTCTCTGACCCGAGCAATCAAATGATCCACCTCCGCAGGTATCAGGAAGTCAGGATCAGGCATAGCATCCTCCTCCGAGGAAAAAGCCAAGTCTCTCAGCGAAGCTGTATCCAAAAACTCATCCTCCGAGTTATCAGGAGACCAATCTGACGGCTCAGAACATCTAGGTCGCTTGTGGGTCTTACCAACCTCTCTGATGCCACGGGCAACTGCATGCTTGATAAGCTGCCTAAAGTCCGTTGTTAACTGAGAAGGTCCAGCAGCTGCTGAGAGACAATCCGAACAGAGACGTTTCCCTTCTATGGCTCTGTTATCACAGGATATACACAGCGTCCTTTTGGGCGACTTCCCTTTGGACGATCCTGAAGTCTTTGTACTTTTATCACTGTAATACACCAAACGTGAATATTAGTACATTACCACTCTTTTTAGTTATCTATGATATCAATATCAATTAGTTCCAAAAATGGATGGCTTACCTATATCGCTTAGATTGTGACCTATTATGATGAGAAGACTCCGATTCCCTAGATCTTGAGCGCGAATCCATCTATAAATAATAGATGAAACAGCGAAACTAAAACCAAGAAGAAAAACTACAAGAAACCAAACAAAAAATGGGAAAAGAACTTACTTTGGGAAAAAAAGGTGAAGAACCAACAATCCACAGATCTCAATGGTGCCAGAAACTCTCCAGGAAGCTGAAAATTCAAACTGACCAAAAAGGAGGCCTGGCGCTTTAAGAGGGCGTCTGACGTCATCGCGCATGCGCAGATGACCGAAAAGACGCGCGACACGGCCTAATTAAAAATCAAACGAAATAGATTTTGTACAGCAAACCTCAGTGCGAAAGCGTCAATACGTACAACGGCGTTCGCGCGCATGCGAACGCCAGAAGTACCGAATGCCGCGCATGCATCCCAGAGTCCCCAAAAAAACGCGCAGGCGTCCAGGAGACCCCTACACGCCGCACAGGCGCACAGGAGATCCCTACACGCCGCGCAGGCGCACAGGAGACTCCCGAAAGCCGTGCAGGGAAACATGAAACCAGGGGACCCCAGAACGCTTCTACGGAAAACTTTCCAAATGAAAGAAAAAAACAGCAGGTAAATACAAAGCCATATTACCTTGATTCTGGTGGGAAATACCAAACCGGAATCTAGCCACATTCCATGTTCCTTCCCATGTTACCACCGGGAAATTGGAAGGAAAAAACCCCCGGTCACTAAAGGGGTTCTCTCCAGGGGGACACCTTTGCACAGGGCCGTATACTGGAGACTTCCCAGGGGAGAGAGGGTGAACTCCCCAAGGGCCAGAGGAACTAATCCTCAGGTAAGCCATAAAAGAAAATTTAGCAGTCTGAAAAGACCGACATGTCCTAGGGATAGGACAGGAAAAAAAGACTGGGGAAGGAGGGGCAGGAGGTGGTACTTATACGGCTTAATTATTATTCCTGTCCAATGGGGATAGGGAGGAGCTACCCAATGTTGTGCTGCCATGGATATGGCCAGGAAATATATATATATATATATATATATATATATATATATATATATATATATATGTATATATATATACATATACATAAAAGGAATCTATTAATTACTTATTTTCATTCCTGGGTTAAAAAGAGGATATGTAAAAAAAAAAAACTTAAAATAAATCAAACCTGAAATATGATATTTAGTTTATAAATGCTACATAAAAATGACTTGTATTGTTTATAGAAGAAAAACGGTGTCACGTTTATTAAATCCATATATCTCCATACAGATGCTATTCAACTAAATATTTATATTACTCATTAGCCATTTCTGCATGAACTGTCCCAAAATAACAATTAAAATGCAATGCATTTTTTGTCGAACATTCTAATAAAGCCATGGACAATTATAATATGACTTCCAGTCATACTCTACGTAAATAGTAATCTTAACAATACATCTGTCATTAGATATCGGGAGACTGAAAACGAGACAGGCATCTTTATAAGGGCTATAAAGCTACTCCAATATTCCCCATTGCAGCTGAGCAACTAATGAGTTAATGTTCTGTTGAAATCTTCTTTCTGCCTTGTCTGTTAATTACAGTTCTTCAGGCCAAAATCTTCCAGCTGCTGCCACAGCAAGGAATAAGCAAATCAACTGTGTGAGGCACTTATCAAGATGTATTCAGAGCATAAAATGAACTCCGGAAATAGAAATCCTGTTAAGGCTGAAAGTTAGTGGCTTATTGCGTAGGGAAATAGTAGAACGCTCATCTTCTATTCATACTGTAGCTATTTTCTACTTGTTACACGTGATCAATGCATTCATATTTTTAGACCAATTGGGATTTCCACTGTCATTTATAAAAGCAAATCTTGTCTTGTTCAAGCCAAGTTGCATATGTGTACACAAGCTAAACTAAAATAAAAAAAATCAGACCTATAAAATAAATCGGACGTCACTAGTGCTCTTCAGTGCAATAATTCTATAGAGAATATATTGTTTTTTACATATTGCACATTTGTAAAAATGCAAAAATGTCTAATAAATGATTACAGCATTTTTGCTAATTTAGCATAATTATTTCTTTGTGTACAGCTAGGATTATGGTTAGAGATTCCTGGATCTTAGGGCATCTCCAGGACATACATATCCCATCCTGTCCAAGAATATTGACAGATACTTTCCTGAAAACATTTGCTGCAGCCTTGAATTGTGGGGTTATGGGGAGAGGTGATGCATGTAAATAACAGGAGGCATCATAATTAATGAGGGTTAGACTTCTGAAAAGCAGTACCTATTCACAACCTAATTGAGCCCTGATTCCGTTCCTAATATCACCTCTGTCCACAGTCCCTTTGGATACTCATTTATTTTCATGTAATAGTATATGAACATCATTTTACCTCACATATATTTTACTTTTTAAATTAAAAAATAAATAAATGGGTTCTAGTGATTTCCGCTAAAGAACCATTTGCCCAAATTAACCAGTTCAATATAATCAACAATGTTTTACTCACTAATGAGTGATTTGTGGTAAAATGGTAAAAAGCTAAAAGTAGGCTGACATAGCATTACAATACAAGGGTCCCATTTTCTTTACTGATCTGTACTATTTCTTATGTGAAACTTATGTTTATATTTTACTGGTTTTAGTGTTTAATTGCTTTTGTAAGTCTTTGTTGTGATGTTGTCAGCAATAAAAAACAAACAAAAAGGAGGGGCGTGGCCGACCAAGAGACTGACTAGACGTGCTTTGGTGGCGCTCCGCTTAAACCCAGTGACTTTAGAAACCTTAAGCTGAATTCTCTCACCAAAGAAGCCCCTCCACAACCTCACCCCCTAGAGACACAATTGGGCGCAAGCACCGCAAGTTTCAAGTGCCAGAAGGGATATAAGGCTCTCGTTCGAGCGACCTACACAGCCAGCGCCTCCTAAAATGGCGCCCACAGCGAGGTACAGGGAAGAAAGCTCGGAGGAATCCCTAGAAGAGGAGCCACTTACCTCTCCCAGACACGGCGACATACACATGGGAAGCTGATTCTGATGAAGACTCCTCTCCTGCAACAAAAGGAGACATAAAACAGATGCTCCTGGAAATGCGCCAGATATGGAACTACGACCTCCAAGAGATACAGCAGGACGTGTGGGCGATGCAAAAAAGGTTCCAAGAGGTAGAGAAGAGAGACACAGCCAGGGAAAAGCAACTGCAAACCACAGAAACCCACATGGAAGGACTAACCTTGCATGTCCGAACACTGAACCACATGGTGGCATCCCTAGAGTCCAGACACAGGAGCCGGAACATACGCCTGAGAGGAATACCCGAAGAGGTAAAGGGGGAATCATTACTGCCATATACCCAGCGGCTGATCGCCACTATAGGCCTAAAGGGGGGAGCAGACCCTGCCATGATACTCACAGCATTCAGAGTCAGAAAAGCGATGACCGGAGGCAGCTCCAAGAGACACCATAATAGTCATCAGAGTCACCAGAGACACGGCCGTGCGGTCGGCCATCATAGCGCTCTAGCGCGTTAGGGAGTTCGAAGTTTGAAGGAGACACCATAATGTTTTTCAGTGACATCCCCTTTGCCGCACTACTGGAAAGGAGAAAATTGGCCTGGTAGCCAAGAAACTAAGAGACCACTCAGTGAGGTATCACTGGGAAGCGGACGGAGCCCTGATGGTGTCAGATGGTGACCAAACTATCATACATACATCTAAAGGAGACCCGGAGAAGCTATTCCGCTGTCTGGATAGGGGAGATCCACTGCTGAAAGCTGGCGCGAGCAGACACACTGGAGAAGAGGCACATAGAGACACCCAGCTCAAAATAAATAGACTTGGAGACCGTAGACTTTGAACCTACACCTGTTGAGTAAGAGCGCACATATAAGCCAAAACCATAAGCACACTGTCACGGCAAGGGTGCATAATTTATTATTACACTATGAAATATTATCCTTTAATGTAATTTGTGTAGATAGCGGTGGGATAACTAAAATATTTTTCAGCTTTTTATACCAGCTTTTTATACCAACTAGTGTTGCTGGATTTGTTGGTTAATCCAGGCACTAAAAGAAATTGTGTCTCAATTTCCAAAGGCTGAACTCAGTGCATATATAATATATTTACACCTCAACAGTCCCCCCCCCCCCTTCTCTGTTTTTCCTTTCTATCTTTTATTTACCAAATGGGGTACCAGGATCTATTCCCTGTCGGGGAAAAAACAAAGAGGAGCTATTACAAGCACTGGTGGACTATGATATGCAACAAGCAGTGCAAAGTGATGCCTCAAACACTGCTGAAGAAATACCTGCAGCTTTTGTCAGTGATGTACCGAGATCTGGAGATCCTTTGGACTCTTATTTGCAAACTGTGTTGAAATATGTGGACTCAGCAGACAGGGGAGGGCTGGCAGCCTTAGGCCTGGGGGGCAAAACCAGTCAAGTGGCCCATTGCGCCACCAAATCAGTTCACCATCCATGCCCACCTTTTTCTGGTTTTATAACGTATATTGATGTTATGCTAATCAGTAGCTCTTTGCCATACCCGCTCCTTCACGGCTCTGACTTTCAATGTTGTCAGAGCACAGGCTGAGAATCTCTGAGCCTGTGCTCTGACTCACTAACTGAGCGCCGGAACCACGAGGGAGAGGATATGATCTGACTGCACCTACTGCTGGTGCGCACCAGTGGACCACCAGCGAATCGTTTAAATTAAATATGCTGGTGTACCCAACTTGTGAGCTGTGTTGGCCGCCGGGCGCCTCTGTTGTCATGGCATCCTGCGTGACCGCACAGCTTGCCCACCCCAACGGCTGACCCTGCTGACACACACTGATGTTACTACTTAGACATCCCTCAATATTAATACAGAGATGAGAGTAAACACCAATAAACTGTGGAAACAGAGCTGATCCCCCCAAATTTATAAAGGTTTGCTTAGAGGATTTATTAAAGATTAAATCATGCCTCCTCCTCTCTCCCCCATGCACTGCTCTGTAGGCTGGGAGGAAGTGAAGAGTAATCACAGTCTCCCAGCACAAAGCCACCTGTGGCTGCATGGGGAACAACTGTTTAATGTAATGCTTGCAGGACGGCCAGCTGCCGCAGAACCTCTTTGTTTCCGTCTCTGCAAAGGGCTCCAGGCACTGCTTGTTGTGAGTGTGAGCCACTGTAAATTAGGGGCAGAGGGCACTTGCACTGCGGTCAAGACGGGTCTGGGCAGGAGGAGAGTGCAGTGCAATCAGTGCACTCCCCTCCTGTGGGTCACCAGTAGACTGGTGCACCTGCCCAGGATCAGAGCCGGTGCAAGGATTTTTGCCGCCCTAGACAAAATAGAAATTTGCCGCTCCCCCCCCCATGTGACATCACAATGCCCCACCCATATGATCTGCCATATGAACTAACGCCAGTGCTGCACACAGTGTGTGTTTACATTAAAAAGCCTGCAGGGACCAGCTATAGACACCAGAACCACTTCATTAAGCTATAGTGTCCCTTTAATGTGAGGTAAATTATAGATTAGTTTCACTAATAATATACTAGATTGCCTACTTACAATTAGATGAGGATGATGATGGGCTGCAGTTTGGCTCCACTGGTCTGGTGTAGAACAGGACCTCTGGAGGCTGTTTGCAACTGTGGCCACAAAATTCAACGTTCTGGGAGAATTGGAAGCAGCTCCATTTTTTGGGGGCCTCTTACACAGCTCAAGGTCTGGGCCCCAGTGCCTGACGGTGAGTATGCCCATAAGGCCAACTCATAAGTCCACTTATATGTTCCACCCACCCATGAGCTCGCTCACAGGGAGTGGACTGTGTAGGGGATGTGTTATGTGTTATCTAATATGTGTGCTTATGGTATGTAGTGTATAGGGATACCAGTTTGTGCAGGTGATGCAGTGTGTTTGTGTGTAGTGGAAGCAGTGTGTATTTGTGTATAAGGGATGTATTATGTGTTTCTGGTTGTGTGTGAGGGATGCATTGTGTGAATCTGTGTTTGTATGCATAAGGGATGCAAGGTGTGTGTCTGTATGTGTGTGCATTGAGTGTAAGAGATGCATTGTGTTTCTGTGTGTATGTAAGAAAAACAGTGTGTGTGTGTTTGCATGTGTGTGTAAGGGTTTGCATTGTATGTTTCTGTGTATGTGTGCAAATAATGCATTGTCTTTGTGTGTAAGGGTTGCATTGTATGTGTGTGTAATGGATGCATTGTGTGTTTCTCTGTGTATAAGGGAAGCATGTTCTGTTTCTGTGTATGTATAGGGATGCATTGTGTGTTTCTGTGTATGTATAGGGATGCATTGTGTGTTTATGTGTATGTATAGGGATGCATTGTGTGTTTCTGTGTATGTATAGGGATGCATTGTGTGTTTATGTGTATGTATAGGGATGCATTGTGTGTGTGTGTGTGTGTGTGTGCGTGTAGTGTTAAAGAGCTCCTTGTCTTGCCCCCTGTCCTATACAGCTGTCCCTTCTGTCCCTTAGAGCTCTCCCCTCGCCCCTTAGTGGTCTCTCCTCTCCCCCACCCTCCCCTAGCGGTCTCTTCTCACACTCACCCACCCTCCCTGTGCTCTTCTCATCCCCCCTCCACCCTCCCTGTGTTCTTCTCACTCCTCCCTCTGTGTGTGTTTTTTTTTAATAGTTTTTATTAAGGTTTTTTAATACAAAAGACAGGACAAATATGACATAAAAAATACACTACAGCACCGAAGGAGGAATTACCACACGGACATCCTCTTTCGGATAAACGTACAAAGCACAGAGTATTTTGATTGGGTCATATACATCTGTTGGATAACTATTACTCTACCTAAAAAGTTAGACTTAGAATGTCAGTATATCAAGTCATCCCATATCTAAAGTATCAATACTCATGCAGAAATCACAAATACAAACATATATATAACCGGACAGAAATAACGGAGATAGGTCATCGGGTCTAAAATTCCACATTCGGAGAAGAGTGGAGAATAAAGATCAATAATGAATCTACTATCAATATCAAATAGGTATATGGTCAGGGAGCGAATGTTCACATTTCATGCCAGCCCCTTAATCCTATCAATAAGATTAGCGTATAACATCAGAGTATCTACATTAGGGTAGTCATTCATAAATAGGATCCCTTTTTCCATCTCCAATTGGTATAACAATTGAGCTAAAACTTGGTCTCTATTAGGGGTCAAGATGCTTTTCCAAGATCTCGCGATAAGAATTTTAGTAGCTAGTAAGCAGTGTAGAGTTACGATTTCATGAACACCATGTAATTTTTCCCCCATAATGTGAAGGAGAGCAATTTCTGGTTTGTGCTCTAATCTAAGCCCCCCAATCCTGTATATTAAGTTAAATGAGATACTCCACAAAGGCTTAATTCTAGGACATGCCCACCAAATATGAAGCATAGAGCCATCTTGTTGAAAACACAGCCAGCAATTTGGTGGGTTGGAAACCGATATTTTTGCTAGTCTAGTCGGTACCAAGTACCATCTGTACATAATTTTAATAAAAGTCTCTAGAATATTCAAGCAATGTATAACTTTTTTAGTCATCAAAAAGGATTTGCACCAACTATCAAGCGGGATATAGATTGCCAAGTCATTTTCCCATTTAGTTAAGGCATTAGGGATAACTGGGATACCTTTTAGTTTAATTAATTCAGTCGCCAAAGAAAACACCTTTTTAGCCCTTAAATTGGAGAAGATTTTTCTAAACAGTTTTCCCGCTTGACCATTAAGGACCAATAGATTGTCTTTAAAATAGCTCTTTAAGCGGAGGTAATTAAATATTTCTCTGGAGGGTAGATCCAACAGAGCTTTGAGTTCTTCAAAGCTTTTAAGTTGTTGATCACTATAAAGATCTTTTATCTTGAAATTAGGATCTTTGTATCAATTTACTAAGTTAATCTCCAGCATAAACATTTCCATAGAGCTTAAATCTAGATTTTCGTATATTTTTTTATTAATTTTTAGTTTTCTCTTTATAGTATTCCATTCTTTTAATGTTTGAATTAAGGGTAAAGGGTAATGCGAGGGGATCTCAGCTATTTGATTATTCTGGCTGGCTTCTCTCCATAGGAGAAATTCAAGGTTATCCAGTCCAGTTCTGGCTGTTTCGATCTTATACCAGGCTTGATTTTTAGACTCACTTAATTGTAAATTGCTGGCGTGTATCAGCATATTAGCCTGATAAATTTGGGAAATTAAGGGATATCCTAATCCCCCCTGTTGTGTTTTCTTGGAAAGGGTATACGTATTAATTCTCGGTCTCTTTCCTCTCCATATATACGATGTAAAACTATTTTGTAACATGGTTAACCAATGAATAGATATCAAAAGTGGGAGCATCCCAAAGAGGTAAGCCCATTTCGGGATTATATAGGCTTTAATAGTGTTGATCCTTCCCCACCAGGAGATTTCATGTACTCTCCATTCTTTTAGTAGAGCGTTAGTTTCTTTTAACAATTTCAAAAAATTAGTTTCCATAGTCCTTTTTGTATCTGAAGATATAATCACCCCAAGATAAGGAAACTCTTTTTTTGTCCATTTAAAATCAAACTCTTTCTTTAACATTGTTAAATTATCCCTTTGTATATTAGTAGACAGAGCTATTGTTTTATTCATATTCAGACTATAATTTGAGACAGTACTATACTTGTCAAATTCTTGCATTAGGTATGGGAGCGAAACGTGAGGCTCTGTTATAGAAATTAAAATATCATCTGCGTACAGACATATTTTCCATTCATCATTGCTTGGACCCATTCCTCTAATCTCCTTATTTTGTCTAATATTATTCGCTAAAGGCTCTATCGATAATACATATAGAAGGGGGAAAGAGGACACCCCTGCCTTGTCCCATTATTTATACTGAACCATTCTGAACAGATATCACGGGTTACTATGCGGGCCGACGGGTTCGAATATATAGCCCCAACTGCATCCATAAACCACCCCTCAAAACCAAATTGAGAAAGAGTTCTCCTCAGGAACCCCCACCCGACCCTGTCGAAGGCTTTTTCTGCATCCACCGACAGGGTCAGGAGGGGGGTTCCCTCAGCCTGCGCCCAGTCCAACAAATTCAGGACCCTACGCGTATTGTTAAATGAGTGCCTACCTAGCATGAATCCTATCTAGTCCTGGTGGATAAGTGATGGCAATACTGTTTTTAAACGATCCGCTAGAATTGCGGCATACAGTTTAATGTCAACATTGACCAACGAAATAGGGCGATAATTGCTCACTTCATATGAGATTTTACTTTGTTTTAAAATTGGGGTGATATGAGCCCTTAATAGATCTACAGAAGCAGATCCCTTAGTCGCCAGTTCATTAAAGGTGTTCGTTAATAGAGGGAGAAGTTGTTTTTTAAAGACCTTATAGAACAAATTCGTATACCCATCCGGACCTGGAGCTTTCCTGTTAACCAGCTTTTCAATAGCTAATTCAACTTCATTCTGAGATATAGTCCCGTTAAGTCTCAATTTTTGCTCAGGGGACACTTTCGTCAGATTAGATTTTTCCAAATATTTCTCGATCCCATCCATATCAGGTGACTTATTCAAATTGTATAAATTCTCATAGAATTACCTAAATTTCTTAGCTATTTCGTCTGGTTTGTAGACAAAGTTTTTTACCATCTCCCAATTTGGATATTTTATGTTCAGCCCTTTTTTTCTTTAATTTGTTAGTTAACATTGAGTCAGCGCGATTACTCTTGTAGTAATAACTAATATTAAGTTTTTTTAGATTACGTTCTATCCTTATTTTAAGCTGTGCGTTTATCTTTTCTTGGCATATTTTTTTTTTTTAATTCTTTATTTTTGAGTGCATAAGTAGACAAAACAGCTTACTCTGCCACAATAGCATTCGCAAGCATCAACATAGTACATTGATATTACAATGGTGGCGTCTGAGCAATGCACATTTTTATATAGAAATGTAGAAACAGAACATTAGTTAACATCGGTTGCCTTTTACATTTAAAGTAACTGTCTTAATCTGCGCTGAATCGGTAGCTTGTTTGTAATCTCATCATATTTGCTGTGTAAGAAGCAACAAGTGTGCCTGTAATGCCGCGACGGCAGTTACAGGCATTTGAAAATGAAAATAAGCATAGTTATACATTTGCATGGTATTCGAGAAACCTGGCACAGTTTTTCAGTATTTATATTGCAAGCTGAATACAGGCCAGGAGGGTGTATCTAACGTGGTAGGCCGTGTTAGGAGGCATTAAGCCTATGGTTAGTCCTATATACGTATGAGTAGACGTGCAAACACGTATGCGTGTACTCTGCTTAGGGGATCAGGTTGTTTAGTTGTACAGGATTAGCTGTGAAGTACTATATAACAGAAACGTAGTGTGTGTACGCTGTCTAGCTATGGTATTCAATACCCTCGAGTGAGTGAACATCATTGTTCGGTTACAGCTATGTGAAAACATTAGGTTAATCCCCTTAGGGGGGTCCCGACTATCTAGGTGCAATTTCCCTCCGCCAGCATATGAACAGTTTCGGCCTATGCCTTTCAACTAAATAAAATCAGTAGCGTTTGCACTGGATGCTGACTCAGTTAAGGATAGTGCAGAATTCCCATTGTGAGTTTTCTCTACGCGTGCGAGTGCACTTGTGAAGCCCTAACTATATGCAAGTAGGGACCCTAGACATCTTGGGTAGCTGATTAGAAGCAATATTGCGACACAAAACATAAAAGCAAAAAACAGAAAAAACATAAGTCATTCAGGAAAAGTTCGTCGCCATAAACTGCTTCTTGGCATATTTTAATAGCAGATGTTCTCCTTTCGGAAAAAGATTGCTTATTAGCTTTAGCGAGGTTATAGAACTATATAAAGGTCTGACAAAGTCTTATCTACATTCTTTTTTTGATAACTTGCTAATTTTATCCAGTATCCCCTGATGACAACTTTAAAGGAGCACCATAGGCATTCTTTAGATATATCCTCAGATGAATTCTCCTTAATAAAATAATCCATAAGTTTCTCTATATGGTCTACATTAGTTTTATCCTTTAATAGATAGTCTGCCAATCTCCATATCGTGGGGGGTCTTCGAGTTCCCACCATATCTGCAATTACCATATCATGGTCTGACCATGTATTTTCAACGATAGAGATTGTAGACATCGTCTGAATTAAATTTAGATTACCCATAATCATGTCTATCCTCGCCGATGAATTATGAGGGATGGATCTATGGGTCGTATTCTTTTCATTAGGATGGAATAATCTCCAACAGTCATACAATTCTGCTTTCTTTAGCACTCTATTTAATGATGCTGCCTGTCTTTTCAGGGATTTGTCTATTTTTTGATTTTTAGCTAATTGTTTATCCATTAAAGTATCACAAATACAGTTAAAGTCCCCCGCAATCATAACTATACCCTTTTTTACTTGCTCCACCATGTCTAGAATTTTGAGCAATGTTTTAATTGGATCCTTATTGGGTAAATATACATTAACCAAAGTATAATCTATCCCATTCATTTGACCAACCAGTATAATAAACCTCCCGTTTGGGTCTAAATAATTAAAACAACAGTCAAAGTTAACTTCTCTGGAAAAAATTATTGAGATACCGCATTTTTTTTTCCCTTGTATAGAGGCAGAAAAAATCAAAGGATAACTTTTATACAACCAAAGTTTCTTCGATTCCGCCATCCAGTGGGTTTCCTGAATAAACCCTATTTGTATACGTTGTTGAACAAGGGTATTATATAAATAGCCTCGTTTAATAGGGGAATTGAGACCTTGAGCATTAATAGTTAAAACTCTAACCATATTTCAACCTAATCTTCTTTCTCATGCTCCCTGACCATATAAGCGAAATGTCCGACCGGTTACACAGATTACATGACTGACAAAACAACATAAAAACATATATATTTACATAGAAACCTGGAATACAAAAAAGTATTCCATATACTGGGAATCCCATAGAATCCCACAGGGAGGGGTATATAGATTCGGAGTATCTTATTAAGAGAGAGAGCGAAGGGAAGAAAAAATTGTAATAGTAGGCCCATATGGCATTAATTTTAAGAAACATTATAGTTCTCTATATCGTTTCGTCTATAACTTATTGTTATTCCCAACATCATAAAGAAAATTTTATGGATCAGATCTTCCCTATGTCCACTATACATATGAGATTAATTGTAACGAGAAAAACTATAGATACTGAATGTTGCAATTAATTACAGTGTCATAGTTAATGATATGTCCACTCTATACATATGAGATTAATTATAACGAGAAAAACTAAAAATACTAAATGTGCAATTCATTACGGTGTCGTAGTTAGTAATAATAAAGAGTGGTTTACCTAAAGGTCCTAAGTCCTAATTCAGGGGTCTAGGCCCGTATTTCATTTTATGCATAATACATAGTGAAAAGCCAGAGATACTAAAAGTATTATATACTGTCATCAACAATGCCTTATATCCTTAAGTACGTAAAAAAAAAAAAAAAAAACGAACCCGTGTATCATTAACTTTTTTTAAGAACATTATGTTAATCCTAATCGATTGGTGTTTTACTTATTGATTTTCCCATTTACCTCTTGAGTGTTTTGTGGATAAACTCTACTTAGTTCTATTATATAGGTGTGAGATTAATTATATCATAATTATTAAAGCCTCTATCTATGAACTGACTTAATGTGTCTAGGTTACTACTAGTAATAAGTGAGTTAATTAATACTTCTAAGTCCTAGTGCAAAATCCAGAGCCAATATATCTCTATAAGTGCATAATACTGTGATAACACTAGACTAATAAAACTGAAAATATTATATAATATCTCAAGTTAGTGGGATGACCCCTCATTAACTAGATGATGATTGGGAGGCTGCATGTCATTGTCTGTAAGCCAGGCTTGGGCAGTCTCCGGTGTCTTAAAGGACTTCCATAGATCTTTATAGCAAATTATTAAAGCTGATTGCGAGTTCCATTTAAACTTTAAGTTGTATTTCTTCAGGGTTGGGAAAATCGTAGAGAAAAGGTTTCTTCTTTGCCTCGTTGTAAAAGAGACATCTGTGAGAACTCTTATGTCTTTATATTTTTCATCAATTATCGTTGTCCTTCTAGCTGCTTGAAGAATCTGTATCTTAAATTCATACGTAGTGAACGCCACAATTACTTCTCGCGGATATAATTGATTCTGTTTTCTATATGAGAGACGATGGTAACGTAGCATCTTAGAGTCTTGCTGTGTAATAGAAATTCCCAGGCATTCAATATATTTTATTAAAAAGTCCTGTAGTTGAACATCTGATATTTCCTCTGGTATATTTCTAAATCTCAAGTTCGATCTTCTTGATCTATCTTCTAGATCACATATTTTATCTTCCAGATCTTTCAGTTTCATTGTCATCTTAATTTGGATCTCATTTACTTTTTGTAGTTGAAATTCTAAAGCCTCTTCCTTTTCTTCTATTTTCTGGATACGATCATTTATCATGGCTAAGTCTGTTTGTAAGTCTAAAAATTTATTATTCAGCTCCATTTTGATATCATTAGAGATGTCTTCCAAACATTTCTTTAGAAAAATAGGGGTAACATCCCCTTTATCTGAGATCTTAGTGGGGGAGGATAAAGCCCCTATATGTAACGGTTCCAGAGAGGATTATTCCACACCTTCCATGTTATCTTGTGGTACAAAAAAAGCGGAAAGTCTCTTTTCATGTTTCTGACCTTTTTTATCTGACCTGGTTGAGGTTTTGTCTGGAATTTTTTTAGTTGACATTTCTCCGTAATAGGTAGATATAGATTCCAAAAATATTGAGGTTTTCAGAATGACACTATTAGAATAAGATAGTTTAGAGGTTAAAGATGTGTCTGAGTCTCTTCAGTAGATCTCTTCGCTGGGAATATATATTTTTAGAGTAGAAATATGTATTTTAGTCTCTTCAAGGAATTTATATATTTTCAAAGTCAATATAATACAGAGAATTAGTTTGAGGCTTAAAAAGATATCTATGTCTCTGTATCTCTGCAGTAGGTCTCTTCAATAAGGACATATATTTCCCAGCACATATAGTAATTTAACCTGTGGTGTCCTGGTGTATGTTGGTTTTCAAAGTAGCTAAATTGATTTGAATTAATTTAAAGCGTTAATAAGGTATCTTCAATAAAAAATGTATCTTTCCAACGTGGCTATATTTGCATAAATTAGAGTGGAGCTCAGGGAGATCTCTCCGTTTCTGCGTTAATAAAATATCTTCAATAAGGACTTGTCTTTTCAACGTGGCTATATTAGCATAGATGTGTTCTTCTTACTCCCCCCTTCTTCTTATTACTCCCCCCTTCTTCTTACCCCCCTTCTTCTTACCCCCCTTCTTCTTCTTAACCCTCCTACTTCTTCTTACCCCCTCTTCTTCTTCTTACCCCCTCCTTCTTCTTCTTACCCATTCCTTCTTCTTCTTACCCCCATTCTTCTTCTTACCCCCCTTCTTCTTCTTACCCCCCTTCTTCTTCTTACTCCCCCCTCTTCTTCTTACTCCCCCTTCTTCTTCTAATTACTCCCCACTCTTGTTCTTACTCCCCCCTTCTTCTTCTTACCCCCTCTTTTTCTTATCTCCCCTACTTCTTACTTCCCCCTTCTTTTTACTCCCCCTCTCTTATTATCCCCCCTCTCTTCCCTCTTCTTACTCCCTCTCTTCCCTCTTCTTACTCCCCCCTCCCCTATTCTTACTCTCCCCTCCACTCTTCTTACTCTCCCCCCTCCCCTCTTCTTACTCTCCCCCCTCCCCTCTTCTTACTCTCCCCCTCGCCTCTTCTTACTCTCCCCCCCTCCCCTCTTCTTACTCTCCCCCCCTCCCCTCTTCTTACTCTCCACCATCCCCTCTTCTTACTCTCCTCCCCTCCCCTCTTCTTACTCTCCCCTCCCCCTTCTTCTTACCCCCTCCCCTGTAGGTGGCCGAGCTGCACTCCGGTCCGCGGTCCCGGCCGGAGTGATAGGAAGGTGCTCAGTGTGCACCTTCCTGTCAGTCCGGCCGGGTACAGGAAACAGAAACAGCGGAACAGGAGTTTCTGTTTCCTGTACCCGGCCGGACTGACAGGAAGTGCACACTCAGTGTGCACCTTCCTATCACTCTGGCCGGGACCGCGTACCGGAGCTACAGGGGAGGGAAAAGCTGCTGCAGCCGTCTGAGCGCTCTTTACAGAGCGCTCGGCGGCTGCAGCATTTAAAGGGCCGGCCCGCCGCGGCCGGTCCTAAAAGAATTTTGAGCGGCCTGGGGGGCAATTGCCTCCCTGCCCCCCGGCCCAGCCCGCCCCTGTCAGCAGATACAAACCAAAGACTACAGCTTATCCTTAAATATCAGGAGGCTGAGAGGGAAGAGTGCCAGGCTGCAAGAGCACATGAACTAAAAATGGCTGAGTTGGAAAGGTTGACTGCCTCCCCTATAAGTATTAATTCCAGAGACTCTTCTGCACCCAAACCACGTGCAGAGAATTTTCCAACTTTGGACAAAGATGGTGATTTGGATGTTTTCCTGCGCAGTTTTGAAAAAGTTTGCAGGCAGTGCCAGCTACCAAAAGACCAGTGGGCAAAATACCTCACCCCTGGTCTCAGAGGTCCTGCACTGGAAGCATTTGCTGCGCTTCCATCAGAATTTGACCAGGACTATTATGTGATTAAGGCTGCCTTGCAAAAACGGTACAACCTTACTCCTGAGGTGTACCAAAAGAAATTAAGGACTTTGCAAAAGCATCCCACAGAAAGTTATGCAGCAGTTGTGGGGCACCTGGCGACAGCATTCCGACAGTGGACTACAGGGCTGGAGATTACCACTTTGGAAAGTTTGCAAGACCTGTTAATAAAAGAACAGTTTTTGCAGCTCTGCACAGCCGATGTAGAGGAATGGTTGCTGGACCGGAACCCCAAAACGGCATTGGAGGCGGGTGAGCTGGCAGATTTCCACACTGCCAATAGAGCAACAGTGGACCGGAGCAGAGGTTTTGCCAAGGGAACATCCAGCTGGAGGACCACACCACCACGTTTCCCCATCACCAGGCCTAGCGGGCCATCTTTTGTTTCAGCTCCTACCTCAGGGAGAGTGGGAACTAGTGCCACTTCCTCACAAGGAGATAGTCGCAGATGTTATATTTCCAACCAAGTGGGGCACATTAGTGTTGCTTGCCCTGGGAAACGGCAGCCAGCATTATCAGCTGGGGAGGGACGCTCCTCGGAACCAACGTCCTCTGTGTTGTTTGTAACAAGATCAGAGGGCAGCAAAAATGTGAATTTGCAACCTGTGACAGTTGGAGGAGAGGTAACTGTGGGACTCAGGGACACTGGGGCAGATGTGACTCTTGTGCGTCCAGAGCTAGTGCGCTCTGAGGACTTAATTCCTGGCAGGACTCTAGCAGTTAAAGGAATTGGGGGGATACGGCTTGTAGTGCCAATGGCACGAGTTTATTTGGATTGGGGAGCGGGGAAGGGTTTCAGAAATGTGGGGGTAGATGAGAATATCCCTGCAAATGTGTTACTTGGTACTGACTTAGGTAGATTGTTATCCCAGTATGTGCCTGGAAGTAATGTGTGTTATAAACCCAAGTCTCATAGGTGCCCTACTGTGCAGAGGGCAATATGTAAAAGTGTACGTAGTCTACCTTGCTGGCAGGAGGGGCAGAATGAGTATGAGTGCGTGTCTGTGCCCGAACTAGAGGTGTCTGCAATATCATGTGAGAATGTGCCAAGACAAAGTTTCTGGGAGGGAGGACAGAATGAGCATGCGTGCCAGGCTGTGCCAAAACCAGAGTTGTCTGTGGTACAAGGGGAATGTTTGCCAGGGCAACTACTCTGGGAGGGAGGGCAGAATGTGTGTCAATCTGTGCCAGAACCAGGGGTGTCCGTGGAAACTTGTGAAAATGTATGCAGACCATTGTGCTGGGAGGGAGGACAGAATGAGCATGTGTGCGGGTCTGTGCCTGAACCAGAAGTGTCTGCAATATCATGTGAGAATGTGCCAAGACAAAGTTGCTGGGAGGGAGGGCAGAATGAGCATGCGTGCCAGGCTGTGCCAAAACCAGCGTTGTCTGTGGTACAAGGCAACTTCACTGGGAGGGAGGGCAGAATGTGTGTCAATCTGTGCCAGAACCAGGGGTGTCCATGGATACATGTGAAGGTGTATGCCAGCAATTGTGGTGGGAGTGAGGGCAGATTGAGCATGTGTGCGTGTCTGTGCCAGAACTAGGGGTGCCTGCAATACCATGTGTGAGTGGGCAAAAACAACTGCATGGGGAGGCAGGGCTGGATGAGTGTGTGTGCCTATCTGTGTCAGAGCCAGGGTTGTTTGAGATGCCATGTGAAAACACAAGTGGATCAAACCATTGGGAGTCAGGGCAGGATGAGTTGATGTGTTCACCTGGAGGAAGGAGGAAGTGAGTGGCTATGTGAGAATATGGGAGGATGGCCTGGCTGGGAGAGGAAATTGTGTGAGTGTGTACCACATTATGTGCCTGACCAAGGGGTGTCAAAGGTGTCATGTGTCAATGTGCAGGAAGAGAATTCTAGGGACAGAGAGCTGAATGAATATGTGTGCCAATATGTGCCTGAAGCAAAAGTATCAGATGGGCTGTGTGAATGTATGGAGGGAAAGCATGGCTGTGAGGGAGGGCAGAGTGCGTGTGAGCTTTACTTTGCACCAGACTCTGCCAGTTTCCAAGGTTCTGTATGTGTGAGGACATGGAGTGAAAGTGAGGGAAAGACAGAGGTTCCATCGGTAGAAAGGGGGACCCGTCCACGGCCTGCCCAAAGTGAGGGGCAGGGACAGACTCAGCCTGTGGGTCCAGGGAGAATGGCCACAGGGGGGCATACTGATGAGGGAACCAGGAACCTTGTCAGCTTATCACAATCACATCTCACACATACACCCAAGCCAGCTCAGGAGAAGTAATCTGTCTCTAAGCAACTTTTTGATTCTGAACCAAAGGTTCAGAGTCAAAAAGGGCAACAAGCCCTGCAGACAGACCACAAACTAAAAAAAGATAAGGAGTGTGGATACATTGCAGGTACCCTGGGAGTGTCCTCTGTCTCATCTTTTGTGTGCTTACAGGGGAGTACTGCAGAAATTGGTTGGTTTCATCCCCAGAGAGCTACTACATGGGCGCAGTGGGTGCGGCCCAAGAGATGTGACCAGAGCGCAGTGTGAGATGGAAACAGGCAAATCCGGCATGTGTGGTGTGGATATGGCTGTTCTATGGCTTAGGGACAAAGGGCAAGCCTTTTTGGGGGAGGTGTGCGAACACATGAGGGCTACCCCATTCATGGAGAACCAGAGTTATGAAAAAGATGAGTGTATGAGGTGGAGGCAAAAAGGAACAAGTGTTGATACGCAAGGTAGAGGCATGTGAGCCTTCTCCCATTGCGTCTCTTATTTGGGGGAGGTGTCACGGCAAGGGTGCCTAATTTATTATTACACTATGAAATATTATCCTTTAATGTAATTTGTGTAGTAAATGGCACAAATTACAGAGATGCTATCGCTGAGGTCAACAGGGGTTACATCTTTTGAAGCTGGAACCCCCACAGAGGTCAGATGTCAGAAGGGGTAGTATGAATGGCATAGGAATGTGAAAAGGATTTTACTATATGGATGGGAAGTAATTAAGGCTCTGCAAGGTGTGAGGTTCTACACTTGGAAAAAGTCTGAATGTCTCTTCATCCATTTGGCATGTACCTTGTAAAGGATAGTTCAATCCTTTTGATATGGTAACGGGATTAGTTTCATGAAGATCCTTGTGTTCCAATATCTTATCCAATATCTTTTCCAACATTAATTGTGAAACATTAATACTTACCCACAGGTTAATAATTAAGCCTCATTTTTATTATATTTGGAATGGGACAAGCCCGATCTCTTAATTAAGCCTAAACATGAGTTGCACAACTTAAACCGTGTGGCAGGATTTGTGATGTCTGTCCTATTTGATCTTGGGCGGGGCGTGCAACATGTCTATGGAATGGGAAAACAATAAGAAATTCATAGAGGCAATTATTATTTCTGTGGCAAGTACAGTAGAGGAGATAAAACCAAAAGTTCATATTTGGCTTGTTGTTTCTGGAACAAAGGAGGTGGTCACTTAGAAGCACTATAGGTACGCCTTGGCTCCACCCCTGGGTGAGGTGTGATAATCCACAGGGTATATCTCCTGTGATCCTGAAGGGTGGTAGTGTACTTGCTTGGGGCCAAGATCTAATTTTGAGTGAGTCACCATCTTTCCTTGCCAGAGACCCCCTGGACAGAAGTTGTACTTTTAAAAACCTAAGTGAGTAATTAGGACTTCTGTATTTTATCCTTTTTGTTTTTATCTGTTATTGGTGTAAATAATTTGTTTACCATATATTTTTATATGCACTGTGACCATTTTTTGCTCATAATAAACATTAATTTATTAAGTTCTGCCTTTGTCTGGTTAAGAATCGCGTTACCTGAAGAGACTAGTTTGTATTTTTGTAATTCCTTAAATATTGTACTAAGTAATATTTGGTGGGTTTTATTGTTGATTTACCTGGGGGACCAAGGCACCCCATTTATAAATTGTCTTGGTGGTGGCAGCGTTAAAATAGTAATAGTTATATTATTATGTTTAAGTGTGGGTGGTGTTAAAAAGGGGGATTTTGTCATTATTTCCGGTCTAGTGCAGACAAATAGTGTACTTTAACCCTTTCACCACCACAACTACGTCACGCACACTCTTGGAGTAGGGTGCGTTCGTGACACACACCTCTTATCACACTCTAGCCTCCCGAACCACTACGGAGATCCCCTGTTATGTGCCCACACACCTGACCAACAGATACTACCATAGCCACACAGAGAGGCCACTACTCATATGCCCTAGCCTGAGGTGTCAATAGGGCCTGACACACTCGTACCACAGGAGACAACAGGAGAGGCTGCAACATACACAGAGCAGTTAGCCAGAGATCACTTATGATTTCTATGTTAGGTATGATTTATGTGTTATGTACTATTTGCAATTTTTTTTTTTTTCAACTACCATACACTGATGTGAATGTCTGCTGTCAAGCATGAAATTCAATAAAATAAAAAAAAATGTAAAGACGCTTTTCCACTATTTGCTCATTTTATTTACATTAACAAATTTAACATCCTAAATTACAAGAAGACCTTTAAGGTTTTTTTAAAAAGTTTTTTTTATAGAAGAATAGATTTAGTTTAGAATTTATTATTACTAAACTACTCAATTCAGAAGGTTGAGATGTTCCCAACAGGAAATTACAATGGACACCCTTCCAAATGCAAGATTTAGAAACATTTTCAATTCCAGCAAGAAACCACAGAAACACTTTACCGTGCTTACATCTAAACATACGAGTTAGTTATTATTACCTTCACGATTATGAAAACAGGAACCGTGACTATGTCTACAGAAAAATAAAATAATTGCCAGCTGAATCATGTAGCTTTGGGTTGAGGACACAAAAAAGTAGCAATCTCCTATACTAATGTATTTTGGCAGATTAATTGTTAGGGAAAGAACGACATTGTAAATGGAATACTTTGCGTTCTCTGGAGTGCTTCTGAGGGCCTCATTTCTGAGATTAGTAAAGGTTACAGTGTTAGGAGACTAAAATGTTTTGTAAAAGGTTTGAATAAAAAAGATTTTGAGAGAAATGAACAATTTTTGCTCCTGTTTCAGGAAACAATGCACTCATTCCTTGTTTCTCTGCTAGTAGAATAAGGTCATCTGATGGCAGGCATTTATAAGATATATTTACAAGGCACACTTTACTTTGTTAAGCTCAGCCAATCACATTACTCATTAGTGTTAAAAAAAATAAAAAAAACCTCTGGTTTTGGTTAGAATAATCCTTCCTATCCAGTACCCCCCTACCAAAGATTTTTTTTTTTAAATAAAACTTAAAAAGAAAAGCATGCCTCCATTCTAGTGTCAAGGCCAAGTTCTCCCTCAGCTCAATCCTCCTTTGCTGACATCACCCCCACTAGCTGCCACTATTGGGCACCTGTCGCCAGCAATTGGGGTGTGTGTTTGATATCAGCCAGCCTGAAACTCTTCTTCTGGGCTGGATAATGATGTCCCAATGGCGCCACCAGAGATTTGCATTGAAGTGCTACACATACAGAATCCAGTCACTATGACCACTTCAAATCACCATAGTGGTTAGGGTGCTTGGAGCAATCCCTTAAAGTTTATTTTATACACAGCTTTGAATTTTGCAGATTGCCTTTTATTTTGTGGAATTTTTGCTTGGGACATTTTTTTAAGGATTTCTATTTAAGTGGGTACAAAATGGTCATTTTTTTATATGCATAGTAATGGTTGGGTTGTGGCACTCTTTAATATCATATTAATTGAATAAACATATATGTCATTTTGATTAATATGACATCCTTCAAATTCCCACCATTAATATTTTCCTCTGTCCTTTATAGCCCACAGGGAACAGGTAGATTAACATCCAAAAACAGTCAATCTGTCAGGTCCTCCGGATCGATGGTTTATGTTACTTTTTTAAAATGCTATATTTATTTTTTAAATAAAAAATAGAATCACCTACTTATTAATTATTTTATATATAACTATACCTAAAGTTGGGACATCAGAAGCACCCGTCCTATAAACTATGCCATGAAATTGCAAATTAGCTTGATTTTCTGTGTGGTCCAAGACACATCTGTCAGCAGTAAGCGGCTACCTTTTTAGCACGAACCAGCTGAACAAAGTGAGAGGGTGGCAGATATATTAATTTAATAGACTTACTGTTAGGGGATTTTTTTCCAAATTGGATATTACAACCACTATAAACAAGTTGATTCCCAGCAGATCAACTGCTGAGTCCTCTCTTGACAATCAACCAATCAATTGATCAATCAAGCAATATAGTCTATATATATGACATGTAGAAAAAAAAAAAGAGTTTCATTTAAAAAAATGTTTAGTATACTGTATACTAAATTAAGAAACAAAATGTAGGCTTCATAGCGGGCCCCAATCAAGTAAGCATTTAGGTACTAAGCATCTGTAACGAAGGGAATAAGCAGGTTCCCGGGTGAGCTTTAATGCTAAGCCGAGTATTTGTGAGGTTTTAACCCGAACGCTGAGTGCAAATACTACCCACACCATCTAAATGACATATGATGCCATTTGAGTTAATACCAGAGGTGTGGGTAGTGCGTCGGCATGTGAGAGCCTGTGGATGGATGAGTTTATGAAAGTTTTCCTTACTTTTACTAAGCCCAGTAGAGATTCTCTTTTATTTTTCATGACTTGTTTTTAACAAATATATTAATTGATTTTATGTAACCATATATTAACAAATATTGTGGAGAAGTTATAAATATGTAGGATTCAAAAAAAAAAAAAAAAGTATTTTTCAGGTTGTATATCTATTTATCTCATACAAACACTACCTCTTGTTAGTTCATGAATGTTTGGATGCAAGACTCAAAATATGAACTGTTATGCCCCCAAATGGATAAAGGGTCAACTTACTTCCAATTCCTGTAAGAAATAAGTAGTTGAATTCTCTTAAAGTAGTTGAATACTTAAATAATTAAAGTTTACATTTTTCATCAGTGAAAATCTGAATTAACAAATCCAATCATCAGATTTCCACTGGAGTTTTATTCCTTAAATGTGTAATTTATGTGCAAATATGGGCCACTGAATGCAATATATGCAGCCCTCCCTTAAAGTGGTGGAACTATGTATGCAGAATGTAGAATGTAGAGAGGGTCTTGGTGCAAGATTTTTTTGGGCTGTGTGTAGTTTTGGTATTTGAATGCAGGGGTGTATTTTTATGTAATGGTGGTGTTTGAATTCTGGGATGTATGCACATTAACTGACATGCTCATACACACACAAACACCCTGAAAAACACACAGATACACAAACATAACAGACACAGATGCACACACTGGCACATACACGCACAGATCCCAATTTACATAATTTTAGCCCCAGCTTCCATACCTTTTGGGTGTAGGAGTGACTGAGACTGGTGGGTGTCTAGTGACTCTATCCTTCCTCTCTGGTCCTCCCCTCTTTCCCTCATGGCTCATTGGCAAGTCCTTTCAGCACTGCTGCTTCACATGAAACAGGAGGCCAATTGCGCTGTTAAAGGGTCTCATCATCTGACTGGGGCCCTAATTGTGTAGGCCACTTGATGGGCCCCACTCAGCTTTCAGGCCACAGTGCTGCCCCACCGACAGTAGTTCAGTTGCTGCTCCTTGATATATTTGCATATCCAGATTATTAACCGTAGTGAGAATTATCACTCAAAGTAAATGTCAAATGTAAGGCCAAAAGAGTCAAACTAGAAAATTTCAGCTTCAACTACTTTAGACCTTAAATTTTTATTTTTAATTCACTTTTCATTTCCAGCAAATATCACTTGAAAAACCCTGTAGAAATATGGATGATATATCCAAACTATGACCCAAACCTACAAATAAACTTGTTAGAATTTATAGCTCTTAGTGCAAAAAAACCCTCAATTAAAAATAAATAAATAAACATAAAAATCTATAAGTCACTGAGGCTAGAAATGACTCACACAATTTTCCAAATGCCTAACAATCTAACGAGAAGCCTTTAACCTTTAGAAATGTTCCTGCTTTTACTTTCTACTATAGTTTGTCATTGGCGTTAAGGAAAATGTTAAAGAGATTTAAATGTCCACTTCAGTTTTAAAGGTCATTTGTCCAAACTGGTATTTAATAGTTTTCTATTCAGAGGAAAAAAAACTCTCATGCTAGCTCCTAGTGCATTCCATAAACTTTTATTTCATAAGCCTATTAGTTTTTCAAGCCTAATGTGCATTTAAAAAAAATTTCAGCCATGAGTGTCTGCAATTGTTGAGGTATTATTATTATTACTATTGCTATTTATATAGCGCCAACAGATTCCGTAGCACTTTACAATATTATTAGAGTGGGGATTTAACTATAAATAGGACAATTACAAGAAATCTTACAGGAATCATAGGTTGAAGAGGACCTTGCTCAAACGAGCTCACAGTCTATAGGAGGTGGGGTGTAAAACACAATAGGGCAGGAAACAGCAATCAAATATGGTGGGAGTGAAGCAGAGCTGGAGGAGAGAGTAAAGTGCTGCCATTTAGGAGAGAGCAAGGGACAGCTATGTGAGGTAGAGATTACTCTGGGAGAACATAAGCTTTCCTAAAGAGATGGGTTTTAAGGCACTTCTTAAGTGATCGAAGACTAGGGGAGAGTCTGATGGCGGTAGGCAGGCTATCCCATAGGAAGGGAGCCACCCGTGAGAAGTCCTGCAAGCGTAAGTTGGCTGAACGGGTGCAAGCAGCGGACAGGAGAAGGTCACGGGCAGAGCGGAGAGACCAAGAAGGGGCATACCTATGGATCTGTGAACAGATATAAAAGGTGCTAGAATTGTTCAATAGTTTATAGGTATGGGTTAGCACTTTTAATTGACTCCTATAGAAAACAGGAAGCCAATGTAAGGACTGAAAGAGGGGTGAGGTGTGAGAGGACCGACTAGACAGGAAAATCAGTCTGGAGGCAGCATTCATTACAGACTGTAGTGGGGCAATATGGCTTTTTGGAAGACCAATTAGGAGAGGGTTACAATAATCCATGCAGGAAATTACTAGAGCATGGACAAGTTCCTTGGTAGCATCTTGCGTAAGAAAGGGGCGGATGCGAGCTATATTTTTAAGATGGAATCTACAGGATTTGGCAACATACTGGATGTGAGACTCAAAGGTGAGGCCAGAATCAAGTATGACGCCAAGGACAAAAAATAATTACTACCCCTTTCGACTTCATGTTGGGTGAGTTTGACAAGAAATTATATTTGTAGTATCTATTTGTTATTGGGAAATGCCAGGATCTTGTAAAATGAGTTTCCTGAAGTAATAAGATATCAGATTACATCCTATGAGCCCAGCGAAGGAGAGACTGGAACATACAGGGCTGGGTCTGCCAAATATTAGTGGGAGTTATGATTCTGAGTAATGGCTGCTATTTGCTATCAGTTCAGTACTCTCCTAACAAGAATATTTCAGCTGAAGAGCTGAGAAGATAAAAAGAGAGCAGCTATGTATCCTCAGCTCCTCTTCCAGCATATTACTACCAGGAGCAAGCTGCAGCACTGGCACCGTAACTCTTCTTAAAGTCCTTTGATTTTAGAGTCTTCTCATGATTAGCGGGAGTTACGCATCTAAGTAGCAGCTGCTAACATTAATCCTTTCATATTTATGTATTGCTATGCTGGAAGAGAAGCTGAGAAGACAGAATTGCACTCTTTTATATCTCTCCAGCTCCACTTTCACAATTTCATTAGTTGGAAAGTGTTGAATTATGACATCAGCTGCCACTTTCAGCATAAGAGAAAAGGGAGAGAAGCTAAATTAAGTAGGAGCCCCTTGATGGACTTATTTTTCATGAATACAAACTTCACTACTTTGCATGGTCTTGCTTATAGAAAAAAGCACATACACAACCCTGGAATCTTACCCATCGTCTGTGAAAGTAGCACATCATACAAAGTCACCTTTGATAATGCAGGGAGGAACACATCTTAATTAATATAATTTACAGTGCTCCCACTCAGTGAAGATCATTTTTTGGGAACCTATAATACTAAGGCAGTGTACACACCACACACAATAGAAGCAGATCAACAAAAGAGAAAACGTAATTCAGTCTGTATAGAACGTGACTTAAACATAGTAAATTTAACTATAGCATAATAAGCAAAGAAGTAGTCCCTTAGTATCTCGCAGGAACCATCCTCCCAAATAAACACAGGGACCTCCTGCCAGGGTTGTACGTTGGGTCCCTTGGTGAGCTGTAGGTACCAGCTGTATCTTGCTGCACACTCACTGAGGCCTTGTCCTTCCTGTCATCTCTTTTGCCTCCATGACTGCTGATCCCAGGGCAAGGAACATATTTTTCGAACATGGAAACTAAATAGACCTAATTTTAACCTTATTCAATGAAAAGACACCTCTACCAAATTTAGTAGAGGAAGAGGTCATATCCAGCTTGTAGTGTTTAACAAATGTCCCTGGATATGACCACATGGCTGCCTTGCAGATATTATTTGGAGGCACATCGGCCAAATTTGCCCAAGCTGTAGAAACATATTGTAGAATGAGCTCTGATCTTGGCTGGTGGAGTTTTATTATACTTTCGGTATGTGTCTGCTATAACTGCTGTTATCCAATGTCTAAGTGTTGAAGAATCTGCTTCTCCTTTCCTGGAACCATTAGGTAGGACGAGTTTTTTTTCGACTTCCTAACGTCTTCTAGTAGTTTCCAAATGTTTTATTAAATATTCAGTTCATAAAGGTTCACTTCCTTTACTTCCTCTGGAGTTTGAGGATTCAGAAAGAAGGATGGTAAAAATACTTATTGACCCATGTGGAAATTAGATACCACTTTAGGAGGAAACTTTTGAACTGGTTTATGAACAACTCTGTCATGGAAGATTAGAGTATGGGAGTCTTGAGATGAAAAGGCTTGGAGTTCGGAAACATGTTTAGCGGTTGTAATTGCTACCAGAAGCACAGTTTTAAAAAGAAAAAGGGGAGGTAATTAGCGCTCACAGAAATAAATAAATGTTACCTTATACATACAGAATTGTATTCAAATAATCTGATATTCTGGTAACCTACAAATAAATACATATAACAGACATAGTGTAATCTGTATATATAGTATAAGTGAGAAAAAAGATCCAACTCACAATTTCCAGAGCCTTTTTTAAAAGTTGGCTCTAAACTTATAAAGCATGTCGTCTCCTCCTTGAGACATATAGTAAGGGTACGTCAGATAAGTCCTCAGGAACTTGAAGCTGATGAATTGGCAGCAAACTCCAACGTAAGTATAAAAGGATAAATTTATTTCAGCAAATAAAATGTATAAATATACAATAAGATATAGCACAACGCGTTTCAACCATTAAAGGTCTTTTTCAAGTGCATCTAACTAAACAATGAGCTTAGACCTGCATTTATATCACAGCAGTAACACGATACAAATTAAAACAATTGATTCCATATGTGTACAGACTACCACCCACTTCCATATATGGTCATAGCCGGAAGTGTCAAGCCAACCAAAACAATGGCTGCGCTCCTAGCTATGTACTATTCCCTGCCGACCTCCCAACCAGGTCCGCTATGTTTATATGCCAGCCGCTTGATTTCTCCCTTCATTTCCGGCTTCTCGTCTCCCGATACGTCATATCCTATTACCTGTCACGATTCTGGGAACCTAACACGCTAACAGGTCACAGATAGTAAAGGGTGCAGTACCGGTCCTTAGAATGGCCAGGCTAAGCACACTAAGAATAGTCAGGAGGCAAGCCAAGTAATGGGAGCCAGAAAACCGGAGAACGAGAAACAAGCCGAGGTCAAAGGAATGGAGAAAGCAGGAGAATAGGAATAACAAGACAAATATACGGTAACCAGAGAGACACACGAGCAATACAGGTATCAAAGACCACAACAGGGCACTGAGAGACAGGAAAGGTAAGTATTTAAATCCTGTGCTTAATTCTGATTGGATAACTTCCAATCAGAATTAACAATCACACGTGGGGGATATCTATACCTCCCACTGTGATTACTGTGCTGTAGCTTTAACGCCGGGTCACGTGAGTGACCCCGGCATTCAGATAATTGTGCTGGCTCCCAGCGTGCAGCGTTATACATGCTGCCGCTGGGAGGGGGGGAGGACGATGCGAGCGTCGTGTCAAGAAGAGAGGACGCCGCTCGCTGACAGGTGAGGGGAGAGGGGAACGCGGGCGGAGATGGACTGAGGGTGAGTGCTGCGAGAGGATTGCAGCCTCCCCTCACAGCCGCCCGCGGGAACCTGACATTACCCTACATTGAAAGATTATATCCTTGAATATTCTGTTTTTGCAAGCATGCATTCAGTAGCTCTTTGAACATCTGTATGGACTCTGATAAAACCACCTCTTCAGGCAGATAATTCCACATCCTGATTGTTCTTACAGTAAAAAAACCTTTCCTTTGCCTTAGACAAAATCTTCTTTCTTCCAGTCTAAATGCATGGCCTCGTGTCCTATGTAAAGTCCGGTTTGTGAATAGATTTCCACACAATGGTTTGTATTGGCCCCGAATATATTTTTATAATGTTATCATATCCCCTCTCAGGCGACGTTTTTCTAAACTAAATAGGTTTAAATTTGTTAACCTTTCTTCATAGCTGATATGTTCCATATGTGCCCAAAATTGCACAGCATATTCAATATGTGGTCTTACCAGTGATTTATAAAGAGGCAAAATGATATTCTCGTCCCGAGAATGAATGCCCTTTTTCATGCATGACAATATCTTACTGGCCTTGGCCACTGCTGATTGACATTGCACATTGTTGCATAGTTTGTTGTCTATAACAATTCCCAAGTCCTTTTTGTGTGTTGTTATCCCTAATTCGCTTCCATTTAGGGTATACATTGCTTGTGTATTCTTTACGCCGAATTGCATAACTTTGCATTTTTCAACATTACATTTCATCTGCCATTTGAGTGCCCAGTCCCCCATTCTATCTAAATCCCTCTGCAGCAAAGTAATATCTTGCTCACATTGTATTATTTTACAAAGTTTTGTGTCATCTGCAAACACTGAAACATGACTTTCAATGCTGTCTTCAAGATCATTTATAAACATGTTAAATAGAAGGGGTCCCAGAACAGACCCCTGAGGGACACCACTTGCCACCTCTGTCCAGCTTGAAAATTTACCATTAGTGACAACTCTTTGTACTATGTTTTTAAGCCAATGTTCTACCCAAGAACAAGCATTTTCATCTAGACCGATTTCCTTGAGTTTGAACACTAATCTATTGTGTGGAACTGTATCAAATGCCTTGGCTTACTTTGGTTGGAATCTGTAGCGCACATATGTTTGCTCACCCTTGCAGATAAACATGGTCCAAGGTGACGAGGTAAGAAGTCACCTGGACTGTGAATCTGTGAATGGGGGCTGTGCAGGAAAGGTGCTCCAATACGCCGTATAGACAATGTCACAAGCAGAAGGATGGTCAGGGGTAAGCCGAAGTCAGAGGAAGCCAGAGAGTCAGGATAAACGGACAGTGGAGCCAAGGTCAGAAGCTGGGGATCAATATGGAGAACAAGTTCAGGAAACAAGAAATCAGGAACTACACATGATCACCAGAGTCAAAGAACTGACAAAGTACCCAGGGTGAGGCAGTGCTTAAAGATCCAGTTGATGAGCAAGCTGCCTCAGGTGAAGCACATGTAATTGCCACAGAAGAAGTCCAGCCCCCAGTGCTGCAGACATAGCCAAGTGTTACAATTAGAGATGTTGCAAACATAACATTTTCCGTTCGCGAACGGCGAATGCGAATTTCCGCATATGTTCGCGAACGGGCGATCCATGCGAACCGCCATAGACTTCAATAGGCAGGCGAATTTTAAAACCCACAGGGACTCTTTCTGGCCACAATAGTGATGGAAAAGTTGTTTCAAGGGGACTAACACCAGCACTGTGGCATGCCGGAGGGGGATCCATGGCAAAACTCAGATGGAAAATTACATAGTTGATGCAGAGTCTGGTTTTAATCCATGAAGGGCATAAATCACCTAACATTCCTAAATTGTTTGGAATAACGTGCTTTAAAACACCAGGTATGATGTTGTATCGATCAGGTAGTGTAAGGGTTACGCCCGCTTCACAGTGACAGACCAAACTCCCCGTTTAACGCACCGCAAACAACCGCAAACAGTCCATTTGCACAACCGCAAACTCCCCATTTGCACAAGGTTGGATACCAAGCTAGCCATGTCCCATTCCTTGTCCTCACTGATGTCATTGAAGGCTTTGCAGACCAGGTATCTGTGGTCAGATGGACTCTTGCCCCAACACAGTGTGCCAGACATGCCATTACTTCCTTTTGCACAATCGAGTACAGATTGGGGATTTCCTTTTGTACAAAATAATTTTGGCCGGGTACCTTCCACTGCAGTGTCCCAATAGCTACAAATTTTTGGAATGCCTCAGACTCCACCAGCTTGTATGGTAAAAGCTGGCGGGCTAAGAGTTCAGACAAGCCAGCTGTCAGATGCCGGGCAAGGGGGTGACTTTGTGACAGTGGCTTCTTACGCTCAAACATGTCCTTGAAAGACACCTGACTGTGGGCAGAAGAGCAGGAACTGCTCAAGGCGAGAGAAGGAGTGGCGGATGGTTGAGAGGGGGCAAGGAGGACAGCAGTGGTTGATGTGGCTGAAGATACTGGACCAGGAGGAGGATTGCGGCTTTGAGTTTGTGTGCTGCTTGTACTCATGTGTTGATCCCATAGGTGTTTGTGATGTGCGATCATGTGCCTTCGCAAAGCAGTTGTACCTAGGTGTGTGTTGGACTTCCCACAACTCAGTTTCTTTTGGCACAGGTTGCAAATGGCATCGCTGTTGTCAGAGGCAGACACACAAAAAAAATGCCACACTGCTGAGCTCTGCACTGACGGCATTCTGGTGGTGGCAACAGCATGTGTTGATTGGCGTGCTGTCTGGCTGACCCCGGGTGCCGATGCATGCTGTCTGACTGTGCCACTAGCTCCTTGCGACGACCTCCCCCTGCTTCCAACTCGTCTCCTCCTCCTCTCTGTCTCCCCATCTGAACTTTCCCCCTGTTCTTCTTCTCTTCTAGCGGGCACCCACGTGACATCCACGGACGCATCGTCATCATCAACCGCTTCACTTGTATCTGACAACTCAGCAAAGGATCAGCAGCGGGTACATCATCATCATCATCACACCGTACGTCCATGTGTGTAATGCTGCCTGACTGAGACATATCCCTGTTATCTACATCCTCTGGCAATAATTGTTGCGCATCACTCATTTCTTCCAACTGATGTGTAAATAACTCCTCTGACAGATCAAGTGAAGCGGCTGTGGTGCTAGTGTTGGTGGTGGCGGCAGGCAGGCAAATGGTAACTTGAGAGGTGCCCGAAGCTAAGCTGGAGGAAGATGGTGCGTCAAGGTTCCGAGCGGAAGCTGTAGAAGATTGGGTGTCCTCAGAACTTTTCGAATTCAGGGTACGTGGCCTCTAAACACTGGGCACTATTCTAGGGCCAAAGGGAATCACAGCACCACGACCATGACGGCCCCTATGGGGTGGCCTGCCTCTACCTGTCATTTTTTTTCGATTAGTGGTACTATGTGTGCAAGCTACTGTGACAACAGATATGAGTGGCACTGTGCACTGGCAGGAGTTGGCAGAGTAGACTAACTGCTATTCAATCTATTACAGTCAAAATTTTATTTTCTTTTTAAATGTACACTACTGTTATACCAGATATGAGTTGCACTGGTGTGACACTGTGCCCTGGCAGGCCCTGAAACGCACACGTGTGAAGGAAACTGACTGCTATTATATTACAGTCAAACAAGTTTTTTTTATTTTTTATTTTTTTAAATGCAAGCTATTGTGACACCAGATACAAGTGGTGGCACTGGGCAAGTGGGCACAGTATACGCTGTGAGCCTGACACATGCTGTCAGGCAGGCAACTGCAATTAGATTACACAGAAAAAGAAAAAAAAGCAGACTGATGTTCTAGCCCTAAAAAGGGCTTTTTGGGGTGCTGTCCTTACAGCAGAGATCAGATGAGTCCTTCAGGACTGTAGTGGACACTGAATACACTAGCCTAGCTATGATTTCCCTATTAAATCAGCAGCAGCTACAATGTCCCTCCTGTCACTAAGAATGCAGCTTCCAGGGGGCGGGGCCTAGCTGTCATGGAGGAAAGACGCACTTCATGTGAGCTCCCTCAATATCTCACTTTAAGCAGCTATCAACAAGCAAATTTCACCCCAGAAGGGGATGACCCAGCAATGTTGCTCCTACCTGACCGACCCGACATGCTTAATAGCGGTCAGCAACTCGACAGAGTCTTACTTACCTCCGCGTGGCAAGTGTGACCTGGTGCTCACCGGGCGGGAGAGGCGGTCGATCTCCCGATCCTGGGATGCCCTGGAGTAGCTACTTCCCGGCAGGAACTCCGTTACCCCCGCCCCCCCCTCGGACCGGTGGGGGTTATCCCGGTCCACCCCTGAGAGGCTGTCTGGAGCTAATGGACGCACAGAGCACAGCCACCCAGGCTGACATACTCATCAGCGACTCTCCCAATATGGCGGCAGCCGCGTGTCCTCCTGGTACCAGCAAAGCATGGCAGGATATTGAGTCTAAGCTGGACAGACTCTTTAATCAATTTTGGAAGCAAATAACAAGCAGAAAGCCCCAACAAGCTCCACCACAGCCCCTAAAAGCTCCACCACAGCTAAGCGAAGCAGTGCCCATTAAAATCCACCAACGCAAAAGGCGTCGAAGACGGGACCGGAGGCACAAACAGAAATGCAGAGCCTGCCCCACGTCAAGCACTCGCCTCCACCTTAAGCCACCACAATCCCGCACCGGACGTGAAGCACCACCGGGACAGATCCGACCACCCGACAAAACAAGCTTCCACCACCTCACGCCGCGAACCCGGCACTCAGCCAGAGACTTGCCTTTGTTGTTCCAGGTGTCAGGGACTCCCAGGGTCTGCACCTGGCACCCAGAAGGGATCGGATGAGCACAAGCAGTAAACAGCAGCCTGCCAAGCATGTCCCACTATAGCCGATCCTCCACACCATGCCTTTGATCACATGAACTGCTCTCTGCACATTAACTAATCGTAAAGTAGCAAGCGTTTAAACATGTCATTATTTCACCTCCTAAAGAGTTTATTGTCGTAGTTCCTTACATGCCTTTACCTTAACCGTTCATATATTATGTTATTCACTAGTCTCATCTCATGGGGCGACTCACACTTGATTTATAACTAGTGGTGGAGCTGCTGATATAAATACACAGTTGATAACGTGCAAGCTACACCCTAAACTTGACAGCCATCTTTCACAACAATGTACTGCTATATACTCATACCCTCAGTGCAACTAGCCATGATATATGCACGTTCAGCCTAGCATGGTCAAATATAACACACTTCTGTCTAAAAAAAAAAAGAATGCAGCTTCCGAATGAATCTAAAATGGATGCTGTCCAGGAGGTGGGAGGGTCTGGGAGGGAGGGTCTGCTGCTGATTGGCTGGAATGTGTCTGATGACTGTGAGGTACAGGGTCAAAGTTTACTCAATGATGACGAATAGGAGGCGGACCGAACATCGCATATGTTCGCCATCCGAGGCGAACGCGAACAAGCTATGTTCGCCGGGAACTATTCGCCAGCGAACTATTCAGGACATCTCTAGTTACAATACCGCAAAACAACAGAATCTGCTGTGGCTTTGATGCAGTATAGCAGGCCCAGGACATGAAGGACCCAGGTTCAAATCTCCTGTCTGGCACCTATGGAACAGCCACACCTGGCCGTCTGGATGGCACAGTGAGAACAGTGACCTAAATTAGGTAAGAAACCTAATGCATTCGGTAGAAAAAAGAGACAAATGCATTTGGTAGAAAAAAAAGAGACACATTTACAGTCTGTCAAATAGCAATCTCTTTGAAATTAAGCAGACACTCTGTGTAGGGGGATAGATAGGGACTTACAATTGCCCTTGACTTTTTACTTTTGTTCCATGCTATATAAATATCCACGGTATAGAAGGAATATTTGAAGATTCCCTCGAAGTAGTTCAAATAACAAAATTGTAACCTCTCCCAGTTAGTCCCATTCTAAACAGTCTGTTTACTGGGATATTCAGACAAAGAGAGGCTGAACTATGTCTGTTAGACCCATGGTGCACATGGGACGGTGACCAAAAAATAAAACCATTTAAAATTAGGAAATTCCGGTCTGTCTGAGGACAGAAAAAAAGACTGGTGTGTGAAGAGAGAAGGGTCCCGTTATACATTTGGTCTCATTTGAATTCCATTTCCTGTCCTGTTCTGGTCCTAAGGACAGAGCTACCCATAAGTGATGCTGCCGTGATTAGCCAGAAATTATGAATCTCAAAGACCGCAAAAATGTAACCCCCCCAAAAAATGCAAATGATGCATATTGCATTTATATTGATTCCATGTTGAGACATAAATTAATATTCAAAACTAGTAAAGCAAGAAACCAAGAAATAGTTCAAACTTTTTAATTTTACACAAAAAACTAACCTGGGAGAATAACAGAACCAGTTTGACTTCCATACGGAGTTACATTTAATAAGATGAAAAGTGACACCACTACTAACACTGAGAAAATTTGAGCCAAGACCATGAAAAATTGTACTTATATTAAAAATTAATTCACAAAATTATCAGTGAAACATTAGTTCAATAGCAATTATTCCACAAAGGACAATACTGTTTCAGAACATGTCAATTATCTCAGAGAAAACTTTAAGAACTTTGCTTTGTATGAATATAAAAGAAAGGCTTACTGAATTTTAATTACATTATTTTCTTGAAATCATCAAGACTTTTTTTTCTTTAAATCAATTGAGAGCTGAGATTTTCACTCACTAAACACAGTGCATTTATTTTATACATCAGAGTTGAGTTAATTTTCCTTTTCAACAAAAGTATTCAATTTCAGCTGAGTTAATGTTCTCTAGATAATATAAAGAAATAGAATTAAAATACATTTAATTGTGGATATATATATATATCCATATTTTCTTTCATAATTTTTCTTATATTTCAAGGTTTTTCGTATTTTCGTATTTAGAAAATTGGGGAGACTTGGTTCTGCCATCACATTGTATGTTTCTATGTCTCTGGAAACGTCAGTTGATAGAATATTAATATTGATTTTTTTTTATTTCTGGGGAAAAGGGCATATGAGTAAATTGTTGGTATTTGATGATAGCATAAATGTAATTTTACATTCCAAATAATGTAATAAAATTATTGTAAATATGGGAAAATCTATTTGTAAAATAACACTTAATGGAAAAATTCAACTATATAATCGGGTCTGTGAAGCATTTTGGGTTAAGCTCTCTAACAGAGGACACACGTCTGTCCCTTAAATTGCGGCACCCCAGAGCCGTCTTACAAACGTCATTGCATGCATCTGCTTCCCTCGTGGGTACCCAGAGGAGCGACCCAGAGGGGAGGATGCAGGAGACTGTGGTGGCAAATGTCTGTCAGCCAACACTACAAGCTGCACACTTGCTTCTGAATGATCCAACAGCGAAGAAATAAATCTCTCCACAGCCTGCCGTGGGAAACCCCTACATCAGTTACCTAGTGTACACATTCAGGAGACCGCAGCTGCAAATTCTGGCCGCTGAGTGTGCTGCTTTCATGGAATGGATTTCTCCAGACAGTCTGGGAGCTTGTGCTCTGAACGGGGGCCTCAATGGGGAAACTGACAGTGGTATATGGTGGGACGTTCCAACCTTGGGCATTGGTTAGATGATGCACAAGTCTTACCTGCCGATTAACAGTTTCGCTGTTGTTATTATTGTGCCTATGGTCTTATATGGCTAGTGTTATCCCCTAACTTACCTGCAATTATCTAATTAATATACCCTTCTATAGCATGTACCTGTGTGGGTTTTTTTTCAATGCTAGACCTGTGTTACTATTATCGTTTATGATTTCTAATACACAAAGTGCAGTCTCATTGACATTTCATGCTTTGAATATTGATCTGATCAGATATATGTACCCTATTGAAATGTAAATGCATGATTATATGGCATCCTGTGCATGATTACCAGTACCATAATTATGTAACTGCAAACAAACAAGTAAAGAAACCATATAGGTTCAAATCTCAATAGATTATGATCAAGTTATAAAACACTTCTTAGAGGTAAAAATAAATAAACGTTATTAATTAAATGTAATATTAAGAAGAAACAGAAAGGAAGAAAACAAAAAGTGTTGTGTGTCAAACACTTGATAAGTGAAATGAGAATTATTGGAGTGTGTTCGTGTTGGGCGGCGTGATGACGTAGATGCAGCGTGTGCCTAAGCCTCGTGGGAAGCCTTGCCGGCTTCCGAAAAAGTGCTGAAGCCGGGATACTGAGAGACTGTGATCCATTGTTTGGCGAGGAGAACTAGGTGGTAGTGCTGGACAGGAGTCATTAGAGACACAAGGAGACCTCAGGTTGGGAACAAGTAGCGGACTAGCTGGTGGACGGAGTTAGGAGGAAGGCAGAAACTGACAAGCTAATGCGCTGGGGGAAGCAGCTAAGTGCCAAGTGCCTACGACTGGAAAAAAAAAGATAAGAATACTAAGTGTTCGAAGACACATAAGCAAAAAGGAAGAAAAAGCAGTGACCACTGGGGGAGTCTGTGAGGACTAATAAATTAACTAAAAATTAAAGAAAAGGAGCCGGGACCGAAAAAGACAAACAGGGAAGGAGAGAAAGAGAAAGTGGTGAGAGGAGAAAGACAAGAAAAAAGGCAGTAAGAAGAACTGAAATAGCCAGGCAAAACTGAATTATATTACCCTGTACTCAGTGACCTGCACCCTGTTATCAAATAAGAGACAAATACTTTAAGATCTGAGAAAAAAACTTGTTTCTGTAGATAATCTTCTTGTTTTTGTTTTCTTTGGTTTGTTGTTTTTTTTGGTCTTCCGTCTGCTCAACAATATTGTGTAGTTTACACCAGTTTAGAATATTCTAAAGCAAATGTTTGATCAAGCAATACATCACACAAAACCTTTTCTATATAAAGAAAGAGAAAAGTAAGGAAAGGGGGAAAAGAATAATGGCATCTAAAAATGTACAGGATAATAAACAAAACACAAAAAAGCTCAAAAAAACATGAAGCACCACAAGAAAGAAGAGCGTCCAATTTTTTTCCCCCTCAGTCAGACAAAAGTATCCAGCCCAGAATTCAAGACGATTTAAGCTTGTTTGAAAATAGAGAACCTGAAACAGATAATGGGTTTGTCAGAAAATCGGTGTCTAGAAATGACCAGCATCACTGCAGAGCACTTAGCTAAATGCTTTGAAGTGCAACTGGTCAAAATTAAAGCAGAAATCTACACCTCTTCTACTGATATTAAAAGTGACCTAGCCAAGATCGGAGAAAGAGTTGGAAAATGGAAGAGAAGACAGATAACATCTCCCTCCAAACGCAGACCAACACGAAAAGGTTGAAAAATCTTGAAGAAAAAAACGGAAATTCTACTAAATAAGATTGGAGACCTTGAGGATAGGTCACGAAGAAATAACCTCAGAATACGAGGTATTACAGAAAATTTTGCAGCAGTTAAGTTAGAAGACTACTGTAAAGATTTTTTTTAATTCTTGGGTTTATTCCCAAATAAAGAAAACAACTATATTGAAAGATGCCACAGAGTCATGTACCAGTCGGTACCAGAACAGGTACCAAGAGACGTGATCTTGTGCCTGCCTTCATTCTGGTTCAAGACACATGCTAATGCTGTTAAAGACCTAAAAGTTTTTCAAGACCTATCGTCACAAACAAGATTGAACAGGAAAGCATTTATATATTTTACGGTTATACTAAGAAAGCATGAAATATAATATGCATGGGGCTTTCCGACACGATTGAATTTAACCTATGAAGACAACAAATTTGTTTTTTTTACGGTTTTTTATGGCTTCAAGAAAGGAACTTAAATTAAGAAGTAGAAAGAGAAAAAAAAAGGGAGAAAGGAGGGAATGGCATGAAATGGAGAAGAAACTTTTATTTTTTTTATTTTTTTCTCTATCTCTTCCCCTCCTCCTCCCTCATGTTCTTTTTTTCTGTTTGGTCATATAAAATGTAAGAAGCAAGAAGAGAGGGGATGAAATGAACCAGAATTAGTTGTACGACGATTTGAAGGCTAATACAGGAATAAGAGGGAGGATGGCGGGAAGAACAGGATGTAAGGAGACATAGGCACAGGTATAAATAGATGTGCACAATGTGTGAAACTTAGAATGGGCATTGGTTTCTAGATATATATATATATATATATATATATATATATATATATTTCAAAATACAGATAGAACTATAGCATGCAATAATGATGAACAGAAGGATCAGATAACATGCTTAATTCCTATTTCGTTAAAAATAGATATGAGTTTTTTTCGTTTAATTGGAGAAAATGGTTAAGATAGCCAAAAATAAAAGCACTATATAGAAATAAGAGGGATGTAATAGAATATAAAGTAACAGAGAAAAGATACACCAGTCCAGGGGCAGTGTGGATTGCCCGTGGATAGGTGTAAAGTGCCCAAAACAACTCTCCTTAACGGGGAATAACCCACAAAATTGAAAATTGAACGAAGAACTGGGGGACCAGAGTCCCTAATAGGAGAGTAGTGCAAGGGAAGGAGTCCCTACCTTTAATAATCCTAAGGACAAAAAGTTAAAAAGGCAGGAAAAAATGTCTTAATCAGGGTATAGAATAAGGCTAAAGCTATATAACCTTATTCTAATATATGAAAAGGTAAAAATAGGTAATTGAGTGGGGGGGAGGGGGAGGGGGGGGGGGAAATGAATGGAAGGCGAACAAAAGCCTCCTAAATGGAGGATTAAAGTATAACCAATAAGTAAACCAAATCCTCAAATACACCAATTCCCAGAAACCCCAAACTTCCCCAAACTCCCCACCTTAAGAGAACACTATCACCGTTCCCTAAATACCTCGACACTATAGTATAAGTGCCTACCTATTACCTTAGTGACCTTGCTGCCTAAGTAGCCAAAATAATAAACTAAATCATAAGTCAATCCATAGTGCTACCTAAAGTGAACAAAAAATTAAATTAATTAAAAGTGATAAGTCTAACTCGACGCGCGTTTCAGCATTCTAACACGCCGTCGTCAGGAGTAATGAGCTCTTCTTGCAACACAGTATCCGTTTATATACCGTGTAAATCACCCTGTAAATCATAAGCCGGTGTGAGTGTATCACGTGATTCTGCCGCGTTACCTGATTCGTCAGTGCATCCCCTTGTTCCGATTGGTCGAGGGGTATGATGACTGATCGCGGCCGGCCGATACCCACGTGGGTAGCAGAGAGGGTTCAGCCGTATTCAGGGGGGGTGGCTTAATGACGTGAATGTCTAAGCTCATCCCATACAATGAAATAAAAGAATCACATTCCGGCTTATATTTGTCCCTTACATCTGCTTGAATGATTGCTTTCTAGGAATGTCTATGATGCCAGGTTATCAAATTGGACATCATCATGTCTGTTATCATAAGGCATGACGGCCACTTGATTGAGACCCTCATAGTAAAGATTTGAGGGAAATAACCCGGTATTTAATGACAGTTTAGATATTTACATATTTACAGTTAATTACAGCAGGAAGGGAACAGTGTATTTAAAGGGGAAGTGAAGGTCCTGGTATAAATTGACAACAGAATACACCTACTATTTTTTATTAAGGGGTAATATAGGGCCCATATATTAGGGCATGGGCAAACAAGTCTGTAATTTGCCCTAAGTTAATAAAGAAAGGGAACTATTACCTTTACTTAAGTGGTGAAAAATTGTTATCTTATACCATTTTGGATCATAAATTGTTCGTACTAACTTATATGTATAAAGATTTGATGGGGATTTGTCCCTTATTATATATAACATCTAAAGTAGAGAGTGATCATAAAAATGCAGTAAAGGAAAATCCCTCATTGAGCCCTGCGGGCGAGAGGGTTTTTAATCTGTAAATCCAAAAGGACTCACATTGTCTCAGTTTTGTGTCCCAGTCACCTCTTCTCTGAGTCTGTGGAATATGTTCAATTCCCATAAATTTAAGCTCTTTAGAAGAATTCAGGTGCTGTATTTTCAAATGTCAGGATATTGGAGTTTCTAAGGGTCTCCTAACTGAGTTGACGTGTTCCCTAATGCGTTTTTTAAAAGGTCTAAACGTTTTCCCTACGTATTTCAAACCGCAGGAGCAGGTAAGTAAATAAATTACACCTTCTGTTCTGCAGTTGAAGAATGACCTAACTGGGAAAGTATCAATGTTATTGCTGTCAGTGAAAACCTTGGAATTTTTATCCATAAATCCACATGCACTGCAGTGACCGCATTTGTAGGAGCCCTTTGGTAAGTAATTATTTAGGCCTTTTTTACGGAGTGCCAGATGGCTCTGTACTAAGGTGTCCCGAAGGTTACGACCCCTTCTTGCTGTCACTGAGGGTGAAGAAGTAATCACTTGTTTCAGGTGTGGATCGGACCTAAGTATCGGCCAGTATCGTTTGAGTGTTGTCATCATATAGTCCCATCCTGTATCGTATGTAGCAATGCATCTAATCAGTTTTTTATCTTCCAATTGTACAGGGTTGTCAGTGAGAAGTGTGTCCCGATTAGTCTTGATGGCTCTAGCGTATGCCCTACGCAGGACCCTATGTCCTTAAAGGCTTTCCTAAGGTCCCAGGCTTTGGTCTTGAAGTCCTCCATGGACGAGCAGTTACGTCTTAACCTTAGGTATTGGCCGATTGGGATGCCAGCCTTTAAAGGTTTTGGATGGTAACTGGTCCAGTTCAGGAGGCTATTTGTAGCTGTTGGTTTCTTAAATAGGGTAGTTTGTGTCACACCTCCCTCTTCAATTGAGATCGTGATATCTAGGAAATTAATCTGTTTCCCACCAACTTCGCTGGTAAATCTTAAATTGAGGTTATTCATATTAAGAATTTCAACGAAGTCTTCAAACTCCTTGGTGGAGCCGGTCCAAACAATTAGCACATCGTCGATGTACCTTTTCCAGCACATTATTAGTGCGGAATATTTTTGAAGCTGTGGTGCACTTTGTATTTCCTTCTCCCATGTACCTAGATAGAGGTTTGCATAGGAAGGGGCACAGGATGTGCCCATGGCTGTCCCTCTTATTTGTTGGTATATAGTACCGTTAAATAGGAAAATATTCTTAGTCAATATTATCCTAAGCAAATCCGAGACAAAATCAATGTATATAATGGGGGACTGAAGCTCCTGTGTTAGGATGGCTTTGATGTTATCAATGCCCTTTAGATGTGGTATGGAGCTATACAGCGATTCCACATCCAGACTGCATAGTATTGCTTGTTCTGGTATGGATAAATTCTCCAAAAAACTTAACATCTGTTTAGTGTCTCTTATGTGTGACGGTAATTTTGACACAATAGGTGACAGGATCTTATCTACATATATACTTAAGTTCTGCGTAAGGTTACCACAGCCCGAGACGATTGGTCTCCCTGATGGATTAACTAGAGACTTATGGACTTTGGGTAAACTATAGAATGTGGAAAGTACTGGTTGCTTAACCAGCAAGAAATCCAGCTCATTTTTGGTGATGAGTTTATTCATTAGTGCTTGGTTCAGGAGGGTCTTTATTTCTATAAAGTATTGTGGGGTAGGGTTATGGCTGAGAACCCGATAGGTTTCACTATCGTTCAAAAGGCGCTGTACCATTTGAATATAGTCTGGGCGGTTCATAAGAACTATGTTCCCCCCCTTGTCTGATGATTTAATCACTATTTCCTCATTTTCATTTAGTTGTTTTAATGCTGATTTCTCCATTCTTGTTAGGTTGCTACATGACATTGCATTCAATTGACCCAAGTCTGCCTTATCAATGTCTCTACATACCATTTCTAAGAACACCTCAATATTCTTATAGTCTTTAAATTGAGGGGTGAATCTGCTCTTTAATAGAATATAACTTTTTTATATCACGTTGAGAATGTGAAGTAAAGGCGCAGACCATAAATAACTTTAAGGGAAAGACAACACTAAAGAAGTACGTACAGCTACACAGTAAATTAAAGACAGATTTACACATGATGTGAAAATCTCTAACACAGATTTTAAATTGTTGACAGTAAACACTTGATCGTTAAATATAGTACACTTATACACATCATTTTTAACTAATTGAAATGTAAGTATTTTTCTAGGGATGTGCATGGGCAAAAAATTTGGTTCGGTTCGGCATTCCGAACTTCGGGACATCGGCATTTCGGGACTTTGGTTCGGCACTTTCGGAATTTGGGACTTTGGCAATTCGAAAATTTGGCAACAAGATAAAATGCTACATTTCTATTGGATTAAAAATAGATATGAGTTTTTTTTTTCATTTAATTGGAGAAAATGGTTAAGATAGCCAAAAATAAAAGCACTATATAGAAATAAGAGAGATAAAATAGAACGTAACTTTTGTATATCACGCTGAGAATGGGAACTAAAGGCACAAACTATAAATATCTATAAAGGAAAGACAACACTAAAGCAGCACGTACAACTACACCAAGCATGTCAAACTCGCGCGGCCGCATGCGGCCCACAAGGACCATCTTTGTGGCCCGGCGAGCCGCGAGTACATGCTGGTGTTATAGCAGAGTAGGCACCTGTTTTCCCCACATTGCAGTTGCCTACTCTGTTAAAACTTACCCAGCCGGGGAGGAGGGCCAGTGCTCAGTGTTCCTGCTCCTCACTGCTCCTTCGCGCCGTCTGTAGTGAAGTCAGGTGCTGGAATATGACGTCATATTCTGGCACCCGCCATCACTAAACCGCGCAAGGGAGCAGTGAGGAGCAGATTGAAGGACCCCAAGGAGATGCCCCACATCAGCTCCAAAAGGTAGGGAGCAATAAAGAAAAGTATGTGTGCAAGAATGTGTAAGTGTGTGTGTGTGTGTGTCTGTCAGTGTGTGTGTGTCTGTCTGTCAGTGTGTGTGTTTGTGTGTGTGTCTGTCAGTGAGTATGTGTGTGTGTGTTTGTGTGTGTGTGTCTGTCAGTGAGTATGCGTGTGTGTGTGTCTGTCAGTGTGTCTGTATGTGTGTGTCTGTCTGTCAGGGAGTATGTGTGTCTCTGTGTCTGTGTGTGTGTCTGTCAGTGAGTATGTGTATGTGTCTGTCTGTCAATGAGTATGTTGATGTCTGTGTGTGTGTCTGTCTGTCTGTGTGTGTGTGTCAGCAAGTATGTGTGTGTGTCAGTGAGTGTCTGTCAGTCTGTGTGTGTCTGTCACTGAGTGTGTGTGTGTCTGTGTGTGTGTCTGTCTGTCAGCAAGTATGTGTGTGTCTGTCAGTGTGTCTGTATGTATATGGCTGTCTGTCAGTGAGTATGTGTGTGTGTCTGTGTGCATGTCTGTCAGTGAGTATGTGTGTGGGTCTGTCAGTGTGTGTGTGTGTGTCTGTGTGTGTGTCTGTCAGTAAATATGTGTGTGGGTCTGTGTGCATGTCTGTCAGTGAGTATGTGTGTGGGTCTGTCAGTGTGTGTGTGTGTGTGTGTGTCTGTGTGTGTGTGTGTCTGTCAGTGAGTATGTGTGTGTGTCTGTCAGTGTGTGTGTGTCTGTCAGTCAGTGTGCTTGTATGTGTGTGTGTCAGCAGGAGGATCAGATTTGGCATAGGGTGGTAGAGAAGGTGCTGTGGTTTAGTAGAGGGGGGGACTGGGGTTTAGAAGAGAGGGTGATGTGGTTTAGTAGAGGGGGATGCTGTTTTCTTTATACTGTAATTTTTAAAATAAACCTATGTTTCTATGAAAATTGAAAGTATTTTTTTTTCGGCCCACATAAACTTAAACCTTGTTTATGTGACCCATGCCAGACTTTGAGTTTGACATGCTTGAGCTACGCAGTTAATTAAAGATAGAATTACATTTGGAGTGAAAATCCCTAAGACAGATTTTAAACTGTTGATAGCAAACATTTGATCATTAAATATAATGCACATCATTTATATATAGTATACACATCATTTTTAACCAATTGAAATGTAAGTATTTTACCATAAATAATTAAAAAAAAAATTCTCCCTTCTCTTTTCTCCTTTGCTCAAACAAAGAAATAGGAACCCGGCAAAGGATTACAAGGGCCTACATTTAGGCCCTAGGGGGCTAGGCCACTATTTCAGATCAGTTAGGCGTAGACAGGGGTTATTAGTCGACACTCTGAGGAGGTTATTGCCAACAAGTGTGTTAGGGAGAGTAATTCTCCAGTAGATGAGGGTATGTCCAACGAATGGCCTGGGATGTCGGCTTATATATTTCAAGCAGGCATCATTAGTCATGTTTTATGTTATTTTTGTGTTGTAAAGCGATGAGTTTCCTAGTCCCTCCAGATGAGAGCGGAATTTGGTTAAAATATGGTCATTAGAGTGGCTACAATTAATGCGCAGGGGATTAACTCACATTTTAAAAGATACACAATATTATATTACATGAAATGAGAACATATCCACATTGGGGCCCTCCAAGAAACCCATTGGACCATGGAGGACAAGCATACATTTAAGTCGAAAAGTTTTTCCATAGTTATAAGTGCAGCTCTAACTAAAAAAAAAAAAAAAAAAGAGGGTTGCTTTTCTCTTCTTGAAAGATATTGCTTTGAAAATGAATCATCAAGTTTTGGATAGTGAAGGCAGATTTATTATTTTAGTGTGAAATCAAAAATACATACTAGCTAACATATATGCGCCAAATACATCTCCAATTTCTTTTATCAAAAAAGTCCTGTATAAAATTAAGCGTATTAAAGTAGGTCAGGTTGTAATTATGGGAGACTTTAATTGTATTTTAGACCTAGACTTAGACAAAACATCACTGAAAAAAAAAAAGTAAATTAATAAATAATGCCAAAAGATTCTTGGAAGTTATGAAACTGCATGCTCTGTTGGACTGTTGGCGGATCTTCCACCCCAACGAAAAATATTTCTCGTGTTTTTCTAAGTCTTTTAACTCATATTCTAGAATTGATTTGATATTAGGTGGTAGACCTGTAGCAAAAGCCATAAAAAATATTTTTATTACTACGACTTCATGGTCCGACCATAACCCGATAATTATGGATTTAGACAATCAAATTAAAAAATATAGACGGAAATGGAAATTGAATGACTAGGTGTTAAAAAATGATATGAATGAGAAATACATTCAAGAACAAACAGATTATTTTTTTTGTGAAAATAGAGGGAAAGAGTTTATGGCCCCAGTCACTTGGCCATTTGATAAACTTAACATCTAAGGAAAAAAAACTTAATAAAGATACATTTATAAACTTAGCAGAGCTATATATAAACCTAGATGACTTACACTATCAAAACAAACTAGCTCCCTCAATACAACTTTCTAACAAAATATCAGATATTGAAAAACAAATTAATGATCAATTAATGAGGAAGGCTAATAATCTTAAGAAGGAAATGGTACCATCTAGGCAATAAAGCTGACAAACTTATGTCTAATCGCCTAAAAAAAGAAAGAGAAAAATAATCATTAATAAGATAATCGATAATAGTGTTACGCTATTGAGACCAGATAAAATAGGTACAGCCTTTAGTACTTTCTACCAAAACCTGTACAATCTAACAAATAGGCCGTTAAAAACAGATATTAGGAACTTTTTTAATAACATCTCTCTTAACACAAATCCAATTGCTACATCTAGATAAACCATTTGCAGAAACAGAACTGATAACTTGTATTGACAAATTAAAAACAAAACAAAAAAACACCGGGGCTAGATGGATTTAATAATCTTTTTTATAAGTAAAAATAACATAAAAACAGATTTGTTGGAAATGTTTAATGCCTTAGGTTATTCAACTAAAATTCCTATTGCAGGCAAATATCGTCCCAATACCGAAACAAGATAAAGACCCAGAACTCATTAAAAATTACCGCCCTATTTCGCTGCTGAACATAGATATTAAACTTTATTCTTCTATGTTGGCAGAGAGAATGAAAACAATAATTGATCGTTTGATAAAACGAGAGTGAGATTTATCCTGGGAGATCGTCAATTCATAACACTAGAAGACTTATAGACATTCTAGACACCGTATGGGCTTTGGGAACTCCCTTGCTGACAATTTCTTTAGATGCAGAAAAAGCATTTGCCCGGGTCAGCTGGGAGTTCCTGAGGTCCTCATTGTCAGCATTTGGACTGGAGGGTAGGTTCCTTGAGCATATAAAAGCATTACATACATCGCTGACTGCCAGGGTATTGGTTCAGGGTTTTGCATATGCCTGGTTTTCGTTAACTAAAGGAACTAGGCAGTGGTGCCCCCTGTCCCCTTTACTTTATATTCTATCTTTGGAACCATTAGCTGCAGCCATAAGACAAAATGAAGGAATCTTGGGGTTTAATCTCAACTTAAGTAACATCAAGATAAGTATTTATGCCGACGATGTCGTTTTAACATTACAAGAGCGGGTCCAATCAGTAACACAATTATTAAAAACAATAGATTAATTTTCCAAAGTATCGGGATGTAAATTAAATATGAATAAATCAATCATTTTGCCTAGCAATATTTCTAATGAGGTTAAAAACAAAATTAAAGAAAAATTAGATTTTTTGTGGGCAGAACATTCATTTAAGTACTTGGGCATTGAAGTGTGCTGCGACCCAACTAGGATAGTTGAATAAAATTTCCTCTCTTTAATTTCCCAAACAAATAAATTGCTGAAAGAGTGGACATTGTTGGAGTTCTTCTGGTGGGGTAGAGTAAACATTATTAAAACATACATATTACCAAAGTGGCTTTACATGGTGAGAATAATACCACTCTCCATCCCGGAGAGCTGGCTAACGATGATCCAACATGCATTTTTAAAATTCATATGGCAAGGCACAAAAACAAGAATGGCCAGTAAATTCCTAGCTTTGAGAAAAACACAGGGGGGTGTGGGTTTCCCATTAATCCAACAATATTATAAAGCGAGTTTCTTATTCCATAGCATTATTACACAAAGGCCTTTATTTAAGAAAGAACGGTGGTATGAGGTTGAACAGGGTCTTACAGAAAAAATTGAAATGTTAAAATTGTTTTGGTTCGTGTAAGAGTCTAATTCTTCCCTTCTCAAGTTGAGTTCTGGAAGTATTGTGGTGAATTCTATTCTCAAAGTGTGGCTAAAGATTAAAAATGATATGAAAATAAAAAAAATATAATTAAAGCCTTACCTTTTAAAATTCTTATTTATAACATTAAAGATCTAAAATTAGACTGTTGGATCAATGCTGGTGCTAGTGAAAATTGCAGGTATAATGGTAGGTCCTAGAATCATGACATTTGAATGCATCAGAGAAAATTTTTCTTTACCACTTACTGAACATTTTAATTTTATAAGGATCAAAAACATTTTAAATCTTTTTGTCCTGCAGCAAATCTTGAAATGTACGAGGCTTTAGGAAAACTTATTACAGGCTATGATATGAAAAATCTTTTTTTTAAATGTGCTAATATTCTGAGAATGTTTGAACCACCTCAAATATTTCCAGCACTTAATGGTAAAAAGATTTAAATAAAAACATTTCAGGATCAGAATGGACTTATGCATGGAACTTAGTTTTAAAAACTATAAAGTGTTTGAATTTAACATAATTACAATTTAAAAATAGTAATAGGCTCTAATTAGTGCCTAGTCTTTTGGCCAAAATGTATCAGAATGAATCTCTGATGAGTGTTGGAGATGTAAGGTCGGTGGAGGGGATATCATACATATTTGGTGGAAATGTGATTTAATTCGAGTTTACTGGAAGAATGTACATGCTCAGATTCAAAGTATTACAGGAGTAGACTTACCTTTTAGCCCTGAAATATTTTTATTGAAACAATAAAAGTCTGAAATTTTTCATTTTACATATTTTGGTGGCAGCAAAAATTCTTGTTGTCAGATACTGGAAACAAGAAATACTGCCCAACTGGTTTTTAATAAAAGAACAAGTACTGTTTCAGTTAAAGATGGAGAAATGATTCGCTATTCAACAAGATAAATCTAAGGAGCCTATTGAAAAATGGATAGATAAAATCACTCTTTCTCCAACGAACGCATTTGGTAGAGCTCTTTTGTGATCCTAATGCCCCTACAAACTGAATGTTACTATTTTTGTGACTGTATTCCATTTCCCAATTACTTCTAATAATAGATTAAAGGCATTGTTAAAAAAACTCATTGCTTAATGTTTGTATGTACATGTGGTCGTAGACTGTGGAATTGTTACATATGTTAAGAATATATCATTGTGATTTGTTTTATGGATTAAAAACAATAAAAAGGAAAAAAAGAAATGAGAACCATTGGTGGCTTACACTTAAACTATGAGTTCATAGAGATGTATTAAACACTCATCTAGTTGCAAGCTAGTATTTAATTTTTGTTACTTAATAGCATTCTGAGTCACAAAATTAAGTGCCATCATAAGGAACATAGTAACATTTTAGCAACTGAGCGTCCTGGTAAATCAGGTAAATATAGAAACTGCTAGGGGAATACATACATTAATACAGATTTTTATTCTTTAAAGTGATATCAACTACATTAAAAGGAAGGTATGTGATCAAAACATCTAAAGTAAAGTAACATAAATCAGATAGAGGTACAGCTGCACAGAACTCCACACGCCTCAACTGTCTCAACATATACTTTGTAGAGGTGAGAAAACCTAGTAAGCTTTCAGCTAAGATATAAATATGTGCAATACGTTATTTCAAACAGCGCTCCTTTTGTAATATTTACAACTGAAATGTGGATAGGAGCAAGTCCTGATTGCACTCAGAGCTCATATATTAATACTTCTCATCAACCTAAATAATTTCAATTCAAATGTAAAGTATGAACATATTGATAGAGGGGATAAGATAAAGTAAATAATTTACTAACTGCTAATTCAAGATAGAATGTTCCTTCAGACCTTAACCTCCCCACCTTCTGCTCCACACTAATTCCTCCCCGCTTAAACTATTTAATTAAACAATGCACTGTTTATCTAATGGCCCACCACTGAGTACAACACCCCATTACTAAACTTGAAAGATTGTTAACAAAATGAAACACAGTCCCCACCATCCATAGTGATCCATTCCACCTGCATTATGCTCCTGCTAGAGCCTGTGTGCGATTCCAGTCGATCCAACTACCATATATACTCGTCTATAAATCGAGTTCAGTTTTTTTGACCAACAATTGTGAAATATGCTATGACTCATGGATAAGTTGAAGGTACCTGTTACCTCATTTGTACCTAGTTTTGTCTGATATCCCTCTGCATTTGAATGGAATTGTTGCCCTTCTGTTTGGTTACCAAACAGACTCTGTGTGGTCCCCCTTGTTAACACCTCGTAATAACCGACCACCCCTGGCTGTTAACCACAAGCAAGCATTCCCTGGGTGGCTGCCATTTGTATATACAAATGCACGTGTTCAAACAAACTCGTCTCCCTAATGCAGGCAGCGGTATATGGTCATCGAGGGTATGGATCTCTGAGTTGGCTACGCAAGCCCGCGATCCCTGCTAAAACTTGTACCCCTGCCCGTTCAACTTCCCAACCAGCTAGGAGAATGGCGTTCTGGAGTCGACATTGCCCTGTATTCAATAAAAAATGTTTTTAGCAAAACTAGCACTGACCCGTGGATAAGTTGACTCTGCGTTTTAAAATGCAGTTTATGACTAACATTTCTAGACTTATATATTAATATATACGGTACCTCTGGTGCCCTGATTGGTAGTTCAGAGAGAATCTATTACTTGACGTTATCGATTGTCAATCCTCCAATGGTGTGGTTTGTGCACCAGGGGTTTCCCCTTGAGGGCTCTCAGCTTGAGTATGTGGCAATGGATATTGAACAACCTAGGGATCCATTGTCCATAATGTATCCTGGGATTCCTCCAAATTCTCTTAGGGCAGGTAAGTACCAGACCCTTGGCCTTCACTTGGGGAAGAACATCCACTAGTCGCAGGACATTACGGAATTGGCTCAAAGGTAAGGTATGAACCTTCCCTTTTTAACCCTTTTATCTCAGGCAGCTGCTGTTTTTTGTTTTGTTTTAGACAATGCTAGACAATGTGGTACTCTAGGTTTGATGGAGTCTTAACAGTATCAGTGGTAGTTGGGAAGACTTGTGGGTATGGTATTTGGATAACCCTCACTGGCGGGAGATATGTAAGGGTATGTGCTATATCAGTGCACTTCAGGGTGTAAGACAGTTCTAAAGCCCCCTGAATTACTCCGGCCAAGAAAATCGTAAATGTCTTTCTCAATGTGTTTTCAGGCTGAAAGGGCATTTCCAGCAGCCTGTGAGCTCAATATCATGGGTAATAGTCAATAAAAAAAAGGCAAGCTATAGCATTCCATGGAGCTGTATCAAAGTGTGACTGATCAGGATGGCAGTCAATCTCTGCCGCCCTATATGCTGATATTTTGTGTTAGATTGCTATTTCTAGAAATAATTGTCTGTCCTTAGATTTTATAAGTGTGGGAAAGCTCTTTGGCATATTTATGTGTATTTTTGTTACTTTTTGTCTTTATTGTATCTTTTATTTAATTGTTTAGTTTAAACTCTTTCTTAATGCAAACCAACTCAAAGAATTATACTATTTGTATGATAATAAATATTTACATAGAGCACTTTTGTTTAATATATACCCCATACACTAAATGGCTTGTTAAAATAGTTGTACAGGCCCTAAACTGTGTTCTAAATGGTTTACTCTTAGCAACGGGACCAAACAGGGTTGCCCTCTGTCTCCACTGCTCTACATTATGTCTATCAAACGCTTTTCAAATAGGATAAGACGAAATAAAACCATTTTGGTTGCAGGAGGAACAAGTTAAAAATCAATTTACATGCCGATGACATACTAATAACAGTTTTGGATCCGATACAAATACAAATGTATTAAGACAAAAAAATATATATAATAGACAAACTCCTTGCTATCATTAAATGTGTATATCAAGTAATCAAGATCAAGTAATATATATCCTAGGTGCGATTTAAGGGAATATATATCCTGGCTTCATTAGACAACTTACCAACATTTTCTGTCTTTCAAGTTTGGCAAAAGGAATTAAAATATAATATAGACATGAAAAAATGGAAAGAATCTTGGATAAAATCTAGGAAGGTAATGTATTGTATAAATTTTACAGAAATTCAATTTCAAATCAAAGTGATGTATTTAGTACCTATAAGACTTGCAAAAATGCATGGCAATCAAACATCAATATGCTGGAGACGTAATAAGAATAATGGTTTATATATCCATACATGGTGAAGTTGTTGTAATATTATAAATATTTGGAAACATTTTGTGATTTTATAATTTTTTTTAGAAATGTTGACTTGAGTTGTACGTCAGAAACTACTCTCTTACATCTAATTTGACAAATAAGAATAATAAAAATGGCTTTTTAATCATGCAATGTTTCCTAGCAGTCATAATTATAATAGCACACAATTAGAAAAAAAACCTAAAGTCCTCTATGGCAGGATGTTCTGAATCAATTAATGTTCCAAATTAAAATGGAAAAGAATATTAGCTAGTCACAAGGCTACATGTCTAAACCTTTCCTAATATAAGACCATTGGGTACAAAAACTGGAATTGCAATACAATATTTAGCTTTGCATTGTTTGAATTTTCTGACATTGGACTAGACATAAGTTTATTTTGCTTTGGTCTTTTTGACCAATTTTCTTGTTGGTGTTTAAGAATGATTGAGTTTATGATTAGAGTTTGGTTAAATTTAGTATTGAGGTACATAAGGTGTTTTGTAAGAGCAGCTAAACAGGAGTAAGGTAAAGGGTTTCATTTCGGACTTGGAGTGCTGGAGTTTGAAGGGTAACTTGCAAAGTACCCATCCTCCTATGTGTTTTCTAGATTGGTCAACCTCCTAAGATTGATATTAAAGCTGCAGGAGTGATTATACAGTGTGTGTCACTCAGTGCTGTCCATGCACCTTTCGGCAAGGCACTTCCTGTGTAAGAGGCTGTTCGTGGGCAGATAATAAGTGATCAGTTCCCTTTCCTGTCAAGTCTCACACAGACACCAGAGGGCTGGAACTTCAGACTTGAATACAAGCAGCAGCTTCAGACTTGAATACAAGTACAATTTTACTATCTTTAGGGAGGCAAAGGGGGCCAATGGGGGTAGATAGTGGTTTTAACCCTATAGGGTCAGGAATACATGCTTGTGTTCCTGACCCTATAATGCTACTTTAAGGGAAGAAACACATCACTGTATAAGATGAGCCAAGCCAGTTGGTTAGAAAACTGCAAGTCTAACTTTAAGCACCTCTTGTGATTGTCTTTCAGGATTGGACATTAAACAGTCATAGCGGATGCAGCACCTTTTACGATGATGTTGTGGGAGGTGGAGTTGGCAGCAGTACCGAGGGAATCCCAGTGCTGGAATAACATAAATAAAAAGGTTTGTATTCCTAACACTATAGTGTTCTTTTAAAGATTTAGCAAGTGACATTTCAATCCAGTTCAGACAAAGCAAAGCCAAGGCATACATAGTAAATGGAAAGGAGAGACAAAAACAATGTTTAATATCTTTTATTTTCTGTATGAATTTTCTATGCTGACTTCCCAGTGCAAAGTAAACACCTTATAACATGATGATTGACAGGAAGCTAAGATGTAGGTACCTACATGCAGGATAAAGAGGTGCAAACCTCTACAGTTACTGTAAACTTCACACCTCAAAAACATATATTTAAATATAAGGAAAAGTAAACATTCAACAAAAAATCCTCAGAAGGTAACACTTCCCTTTAACCCATGCATACATCTTTACTACTTGAATCTCATGTCCCTCATTATCTACTTTACAAATGTAACATTTTGAAAACAGATACAAAACATTAAAACAACACATTTGTGTGTTTGTCATATGGCTGTGCAATCTATTCCTCTGAAAACCAGAGGCTCTACCTGCAATCTACTGAAATCTTCTGGTGCACCTTATCATAGTCCCCATTGGGGAGTCTAGGATTAGTAGAACACCTATTGTGGCAGAACTAATGGAGAGAGGGCCCTGGTAAATAGATTTTTTTTATAACTACACTCTAGAGCAGTGGTTCCCAAACCAGTCCTCGTGGAACCCCTAGAAGTCCAGGATTTAGGGATCACTCTGTTGTATCGAAGGTGTTTTTTTTTTCTAAAAACACCTTAGATACAACTGGGTAATCTCTGAATCCTGGACTGGTTGGGGTTCCACGAGGACTGGGTTGGGAACCACTGCTCTAGAGCAAAGTGGTCAAAACGTAGATCCTCAACTGTCCTTGCAGAGCTGCGTTTGTGCACAAATTTGTGTCTGTGTGTTTGAATGTAAGCAAGTTTTTGTATGAGGTACGTGTGTGTGAATGTAGGTGTTTATTCTGTGTAGTTTTGGCCTTTGAATTTGAATGCAGGGGTTTATTTGTTTTTTTCTGTTTTTGTTATACTGTTGGCATTTGAATGCACAGATACACACACTGACACAGATACACACAAACACACAGACATACACCCATGCGTAGATGTAAATATGTCTTTCCATAGTCTTTCCAAGTGTTTCTATACCTTTTGGGTGCAGGAGGGTAGCTTTCCTGGGGTCCAGTGGGATCTGGCTGCCGTAAATGCTGACTAAAAGTATGCAGCTGGCTCAGGTTCCCTGGTAGTTCTTCCTCCTTCTCCTTCTGCCATCTCCTCTCCCTACCCAGAGCACAACTTTTTTTTTGTACTGTCACATTTCTTCAAGGGTTTGGTAAAGTGGATTTAACTTGCTTCAAGACAGCCTTTGATACAAATGGCCAGTTATAAATACTAAGTGTGTTGCACTTATAAGAGTAACAATCAGAATATTAATTGTAATTTTAAACACAAACACACACAAAAGAAAACAAAACATCTCTCCTTGACGGACCCTTTAAATTCAATTCCAGCAGTACTAATACCATAGACTGCTATAGTAAGTATCCAAATTATAAAATTAATATAAAGAACCTCCAAATATTGACATCCTTTTAAACACAATTTCAGGAAGAGCTTCCTATCTCGTTTCCATTTTGCTCGGAAAGAGTATACAATTCATTATTTGGGTATTGAGATTTCATTTGATATAAATGAATCAATTAAATCTTACCAAACTTTAATAAAAGAAAAAAAAATCAAATTCAGTTAAAGTGGAAAAGGATTGAATTATCTTGGTTGGGATGGTTAAATTTGGTAAAGGCATATCTCATACCAAAATTATTATATTGTTTTAGAGCCTTGCCAATTAGAATGGAAAAGGGGATCCTCTGCCAGTTTCAAGGCATGTTTTTTAAGTTTATATGGTTTGGTAAACAACCTAGGATCTCTCAAAAAACTCTAAAATGTACAGGAAATTTTTTTACAGTATGTGATAGAGGCGTCATGTTGGGTATAATTAAGATATCAGATTTATGTAATATGAAGTGTTTCAGCTCTTTTGCTGCACTACAGGAAAAATTTGGACTACCTTCTAAGTAAATTTTTAAATGCTTAAGAATTAAAAATTATTTATTAACAAAAACAATATTACTTAGGCATTATATTGATTCTTGTTCTACTGTATGTAAATCTAAATGATTAATATCTAGAACTACCAAATTACTCATCTCGATTGAACCTTTAATTCAAGTAGCCCCTTTCTTAAAATGGGAACATGATTTTTTTAAAAACAATCTGTCTTTCTGAACGGTACTCACGCCACCGCAGATATAAAGTGCTTTATACATTGCGTGTCTCTTGTTGAATAACAGTTAAAAATAATTTATAGGTGGTATATGGTCCCAATAAAACTGCATAAAATTTCACCCTCATATTCAAAAATCTGCTGGAGATGTGGAAAAGAAGATGGGACAATGTTTCACATATGGTAGGTGTGTGACAAACTAAATGATACAAAAACTCAAATGTCTAATTTAATCAACTCTTTATTTCCAGAGATCCTTAATATATCTCCACCATTGTTTCTTTTTAATATCGAATTTACATCCCAGAGTAAAAAACAAAGATATTTACTTACCTATATATTTTTCGCAATTAAAATATCTATTGCTAGATTCTGGAAAAAACAATTTCTCCTCCATTGCAGGAGATACTAGATCAATTGGAATTTCAATATAGAATGGAACGCAATTTTGTTTCAAACTCTAATATTAGGATATCATATTCTAAACTATGGTTACCCTGGACAAACTATAGAGACATCAAGTAATTAATACTCTGAGATATATCTGACACGTGCCAGGTCCACAATATTTTTTCTTTTTTTTTTCTCTCTCTCCTTCTTGCTTTCTCCTCTCTAATCAGTTGGATTTTTAATACCTTTGTATTGTAATATAAATATCAAAATAATTTGATCTTGTATAACTACTAATATATTACCTCTAATACCAAGGAAAGGGGAGAAGTGGAAGGGAATGAATAGTTTATATATGTGAAAATTGTGTGTATATGTGAAAAACAAATAAATAAATAAATTAAATAAATATGAAAAAAAGGAAAATAAAAGAGAAAGAGACAAGAGTTAATGAGCGATTTTAAATTTCAATTCAGATGAAAGGAACAAAAAAAATGCAGATTTTTTTAAACTTAATATACATTTCAAATCATCCAGTTTTTTTTAACATTATGATTTTATTTAAGGAACTCAGTATGGAATTTCAGATTCTGTTTTTATCACATCTTTGACAGAGTGAAGCAATATAGTGGAAAAGTTTTGAAAATGTCTCTAATGACTGTGCTACAAGATGAAAATATGCCAGCACGAAGCATACATCTATCAATTAGACACTGGAAGGTAAAAGTTAAGTTAATGAACAAACCTACGCATATCCCTTCAGGGCTTGGTTTAAAATTAGATGAACAAGTCCTAGACAGAAAAATTTAAATGGAGAAGCATAATCAATACAATGATTAATGAGGGATCAGTTAACGCAAAGATTTGTAAGACTAAAAGAAGTTTTAGGAGATATTTATTTTATATCACTGCTGTACTGTTGCTGAGTATATCAATATAACAATAATGCCAAATTAAATGAGAGATGCCACAAAGCAAAATGCTATACAAGTGATTGCTAATCTTGACACTTACCTACATTCCCCATTAAACTTAAACTCAATACTTAAAGGATAAATAGAGAGAAGGACTGCGCTCCCGATATAACATAGTACCCTCTATGGATGTCTATGGAGTTCCTATAATTTGCAATTAAGCATAAAAACAATCCCTAGTTTTGAGTTCACTATCATACATGCAGACGCAAATTGAGAGAAAAAAAAAACAATGGAAAAACTCACAGGGTTAAAAGTGATAAAAAATGTATTAAATCAAACAATAAATTCTTAACCCCTTAAGGACCAAATTTCTGGAATAAAAGGGAACCATGACATGTCACACATGTCATGTGTCCTTAAGGGGTTAAAGGTGAACTCTTACATTTGCTTAAGATTTTACCGGCATATCACTCCCATAGGGGAGTTATCAAGGCAGTCCCTTTGTTCAGATCTTGGGTTACATCGGCATTTAGAAGCTCCTCTCAAGGTTTCTTCAATGTCTGTTGAAAATGGAAACTGAATATCCTGTATGAATCCTGGCTACTAGCAACTTTGTACAGATGCATTTCGCCACTATCATTTGTCATTGAAAAAGCCATGAAGTGGCAAAATGTGTCTGTATAAAGTTGTCAGGAGCTAGGACTCTTACAAAGCTTACAGTAGCCTCAACTCATGACCCACGAGTCGGTGCTCCATTTTTTTAGATTCACTGCTCATTAGTTATTCTGAAAATATCCATTATGGTATCTAAATTCAGAGCAAGATAAAGATATAAACATCTTCAAACATATGGTCAAAGAGTACAACTTGGAAAGGAAAATGTAGGCATCTTAGAAATACCGAATAAGCTTGTTAAAATGATGAAGTTGGCACGTGTCAAACTGAATAGAGTTTATGAATAGCACCTTCTATGATATCAGTATGGGAGAAGGGACTGTAGTCTGTGTATGGGAGCTATAGGCAGAAAAACTAAACTGGAGCTACAATGGTCAAGTGGTAGGATAGATAAGTGTTCCAGAGTCAAACCTCTGCAGGGCATGTACTAATAGGACCCTGCATGTATTCTATTACAAGTCTCAAGACACATATACTAATTCCAGTAAAGCAATTCACAGTGTATATAATCTTACCCAGTGGTGCTTTTATAGTGGATCATATTTGAAAGATCTCCATTTTGGAACCTATGCATTACCTATCTCTACTCTTGAGCAGAGAGACAGGTCTCCATTAAATTGGGTTCTTTTTATTTTCACTAGTCACAATGCCCAATGTATTAGATTGATAATGTAAGGAAATAATTAACTTGACAATCAGGTTGAGAAGTATCTTGCCTGTTAGTTTATTGTTAGATTTATTTGAATTCTAATTACAACACAAAAAAACAATGGAAATTACATAAGATGCAACAGTATAAAAAGTCAATGAACGCATCCTTTGTTTAAGACACTTAGAGTAGACAAAACTGCCCCACCTAGAACACCAATCCTTCTTTAAAGAAGCATAAAATAAATATTAATAAATAGAACCTAAGAACTGTGCAACATTTTCCTCGTTGATTTCTATGGTTAAAATAAAGAAGAAATAAAAAAGCAAAACACACACACACAAAAAAAAAAAACCCAAACAACTCATCCTTTAGCATCTTTAATTATTCCATTACGGAATACAAAGTATTTGGAGTGCCTACCATTGCACAGTCTTCTGATACTCAAATGGTTTCAGCATTGTAAACACCATTAATTCACTGGAAATGTTAAAAAAAATGTTTTATGGTATATAATACAGTAAAATAATAACATAATGCATGACCCCATGGCATATTTAATCTTTAGGCAACCAGCAGTATAGACCAGGCCTTCTTCTGTTGTTGGGCTATAATTTATTTTAATTATAAAAATGTTGGTCCAACAATCTCAAGGGATCAAGATTAGCTAGCTAGGGTTCATTTTTTTTCCATGTTCATGCAAGGAATTTAGGTATTAAAATACAACTTTGTATGAATAATAAATGGTTTATAACACAAAAATAAATTCCAATGTTAACTCAGTCTAAGCACCGCAAAACAGATTATATCTCACATTCATTATACAAATTAAGTTAGCACCAACTCTTTAGCCTTACATTTGCACACAATAGGTTTTGTGTTTGTCAGTAGGAGAAAAATAGTATATTATATATCTACTGAACCCCAGCTGGAAAAAAATGGAACATACATGATACATAAAAAAAAAAAATGTATCCATCATCACACAATAAACACGATGAAAGTTCTCTCGTTTATGCAAATATACCTACTGTATTGTATACATACTTTCATTATCTTTCAACATACAACAATATGTATTTACTGATGATCTGAAATAAATATCTTTAGATTTGCTTCTTCTTTGCAGTAAAGTCTTAAAATTGCCAAGACTGATACAAACCTGTATTTTTGTTTTACTAACAACACATAAGCATATATTTTAAATCTGAGTGACAGATTGGGATAAAATAGGCATTTGTTATATTCGAAGCTGTATTACAAATTTGTGTTTTTCTCTTTTTTTTCCAACCATCCATTCTAAAATTAGTATTTTCACATTAGGAATAAACATTTATTTAAGACTATTCTCTCTATATATTTAATTTAAATTTACAAAATTCAAAAGATTTGATTAAACATTAAAACTTACTTAAAATAGCCATTGTTTTAAATGTACACTTACTATATAGGACTCTCTGCTCCTCATTGTAAACATAGCAATAAATATCTAAAATTTTTGCTGCTTACTACATAATTCTGCAAAGCCTTAAGCTTACATATATATATATATATGTATATATAAAATATACCTTGATGGAGAGCACTCACAGGACTCGATATGATGATAAGGTGCTTTAATTTCAGCAAAATTTCCCAAATCAATATTGTCAATGACAACATTTCAGTCCCATGTGACTTTTTTCAAGACTTGGTATCTTATACAAAGGCCGGAGGTTGCACCGAGGCACTGACAAGACGGGGAGCTTTCGAGTGCGGGACAGAAGGGAGTTTATATATATATATATATATGTTCCACAATTAGATAAGTCTTTAACTAAAATATGCATGATTTTATTTTAGATAGAGGCGTTCAAGTTTTCCTGTCAATTTTTTAATTTATATAGGTATTGTATAATATTAGTGGAGTTATTTGTATAGGCTAACATAGCTAAAGTAGAGATAATACTTTATAGATAATTGATTAGGAAAAAAATGATCTATACATGAACTTTCTGCAAATTAATACAATTTTCCTTAAGGCAATGGTACTCTAATTAACGTCTGAAAATAAATAATTTAAAAAAATGCAGCAACGTGCATATGAAGAGATGCTATCAATTTATCTAAAAAATAATTTTATTTAAAAATTCAAGTAATGACATTTGAATATTTTTAAAATCACATGTAACAGATGAAAGAAGCTGCTCATGTCCCATATATTATTTTTACAGGTAAACAATTTAACAGAAATAACTCAATGCTTGATTTTTTTTTTTTTTAAAGGTCAGCTTTAAAATAAAATTGAAATTGCAAATATTTTGTTAATGACCTTTGCAAGTCGTAAAGAGATTGAGGGAGACAGTATTCTAACCACTTCTATTTCTTTATGTGTAAATATATATATAATACACAACACATGTGCACAGTGCATTGTATTAGCGTGTGCACACATATATATATATATATATATATATATATATATATATATATATATTTTTATATTCATTTATTTTATTTTTTAAAGGTGAATATTTATTGATTACTCCATAATAAAGGATATATAATATTTTTTCTTCAATTTCTTCTAACAAATGAAAGCATTCCTTCAAAAATGGCATTGGCTAAATTTGAACTGATAATACAAAGTTACAAAATTGAATCACAAAATACCAGTCTTTGAATGATTATCAAGCTTATAAAAAATATATGGTCAATTTTCATGCTTTTGTTTTGTTTAACAAGACAATAAGTAACCCAAATTGATGCAAAATGGCAGCTAGGGACCAAATGGGTTTATGGAGTGGACAAATCATTTAAGCTTTCGGACGTGCATCTCGACATACCTCTAAAACACATTGTGTGTGTACGTACATATATATGAGCAATTGCAAAGCTCACAGAAGCTAATATTTTTTTTTTAGGCAAAAACAATGGACGTTTATTACAGTATATGATCATACAATGTACCCCTGCTCTGGCAGCCCTATGCAATGTACGATCATATACCGTAACAAAACCCCCATTAAAGTTATGAGCTTAGAAATTGTTGTTTAGTGAGTAAGTTAGTTCGCTTGATCTTGTATTTTGAATTGGCCCCACCAGCACCCTTATAATGTCTGCATCTTTAGTTGAGTGCAGCCCTATTGGGTATATATACACACACGAATGCACACATATATTCTTATATGTGAAAACGTATTCACCATTTAAAACTATTCTCCCTAATACTCACTTGCAAAGGAAGTAGTTTTTTTGTGGGCGGACTGCATAATATTTTTACCTTCGAAACATGATTATAGTACTGAGTCTGTAAAACCGCAACGCTGCAAAATGCAGTTTCTAAATTGAATAAAGAGCTCTGTCAGTTGCTGACTTGTCTCAAGAAAGAAAAAAAAAGATTCCTGCTTTGCAGGTCACATGAAAATGACAACAGCACTTCCAGTATGCAATACACTTGATAAGAAAATGCTTTGGTGGTCCTTTGACTCCATTAGATAAACTGCTTGATGACAAAACACTAAGTCAGCCCTTTGAGAACTATAGTAAACGTGCAGTCCAATGACAAATGGTACATGCAGTAGTCAGATTCTCTCGAGGGTTGATATTATATGTATCTAGATCTAGATGAAAGGCAATTACCATTCTCGTGCAACAGAACACCTTTTTGTTACAATGCATTTTCTTTTTTATTTTCTTTTTTACAAAAATGTATGCGTTGACGCCTTTTCAGAATATTGCCTTTTTTTTGCTTATTCTACCTATCATTACCTGAAACACACCAAAAAGAAAAAACAAAAATGTAGATGTGTAGCTCAGACATTCCAAACACTAATGAGAAAAAAACAGTTCTGGATGCAGATGAGTAATCATTTTATCATTGTACATCTCAATTCTCTGTTACTTGTTCTAAACATTCATATAATTTGGCGACAGCAAAGCTAAGAGAGTCCATCAAAATCTGAACACTGATACATTAGCACTCAAAGGGTTACAAAAAATGTAATACTTTTAGCAATTTTCCTCACAACATGACGGCCGTTTTGCCGCAGCTCACTGCAATCCTCTTCAGACACATACAGCTTCCTGCTAGGTTTACAAATGAGTGTTTCTGACAGACCTGCTAAGTGCCCCAGGCAGTTAGATACAGCTTGATCAAATATAATGATGCAAGAAAACGAAAAACAAAAAAAAATACCAACAACAACAAAAAACACAAACAAAACTTAAAAAAAAATATTCTGGTTCAGTATATTAATGACTATAAATGTTTTCGAACATTTTGGACAAAGCTCAGAAAAAGTTGTATAAAACACAAAATGAATGTATCATTAAGGCTGTTACTATATTGCAGATATTTTGGCCCCTTGTTTGTTGGAAAAGAAGGCTGTCCAAACAGTCTTAAGGTCCTGCATAACACTGGTCCCCCACAAAGTAAGTTGTGGGTGTCTATCCATTGCAGACAAAGAATCAATCCTCTTTGGAAACAAAGCTGTTTTGGGTCTTCACACTCTCCTGAAGCTTAAGTTAGGGTGGTTTTTGCTCTTAGTTTTGTTATTTTTCATTCGAGTTATTCGTGCTTACAGCACTTATCTTTTCAAAGAGGAACTGGGCTTGTGTTATTTATTTATTTAACAAAAATAAAATTTCATTAAAATCGCTGGAAAGGATTTGCTCTATTCTTTCCCCCTCTTCCTTATTTACGTCTGAAAGTCTTCCGTGCATTCAGTATGCAGAAGAGAGGCTTGAAACTGAATGACAAAAATAAAATAAAAAAATACGATAGAATTGGAGGAACTGCAGAAACTGTATTTCATGGAAGCTTCCCAGATGATTGAATCCTCACTCAGGTGCAGGACACAAAAACCTCTTGGTTTTTAAAGATCAGCTATGACCCTAGCTCACCGATGCCTGCTTTTAGCTAGGGAACAGCATAATAGCTCTGATGTTGAATCTCAAGTAACCTCAAATGTATGAGATAAAATACCTAATTCACACCCACTCTTGCATAGAGCGTTTACAGTACAGTATGTGTCGAGGTGTTCCTTTTCTTTTGAATTGAAACACAGTGTAAACCAAAACAAGCAGGCACAAGGCCAGGATACAAGGGATAACAATAGCTATGGCTTTCACAGTGCTGGCTGTGTTGTCTAGCTTCATGACAACATCTACATCATCTTGAGTACTGGTTCGATCCTTGTCCTTATCAGTTGAACCATCACATCCCATGAAATCCTTAAGTATAGATCTGGGATAACCAAACTCTACTCTGAGTCTCTGGTTGTGGAATTTCCAGTATTCCTTTCCTTTATAAAAGTAAGTGAAGCCTGAAAAAATATATATGATCAACAGATTAACAGCGAAGACATAAAATAAATACAAAGTAAACAAAAAAAATGAAAGTTTTTTCCATCCAATACAATATGAGCCCAATAATAATAATAATAATAATAGTAAAAAGTTATAAATACAGAATAACATGTAATAACATTGGAAAGCATGAGTTAGTGTGACACAATTTGATACTATTTAGGCCAAAATTGAAGAATGTAGAAGAAGGAGAAATATGTTTGTAAAAAAACATTTCTAAAACTTTATAAGTCGGAGGACATGAACATCTTGTAATGCATCATCTAAAGCTCTGGCTTGGTAGATAAAAGATGCAACATTTTACGTTTAGAAATCCAGTCCATACACTCACATCCAGAAATACACTCCATACAATGTGGCAACAGAGTGCAAATACTATAAGCAAAATTAGTACAGAATTTTTTTTTCTGTGAAGCACAGAAACATAGGAGAGCATTTTGAACCCAAATGTACAAAAACAGGAGAGCCATCAAATGCATTTCATGCCTAGCGTGGCATCAGTATTTAATATAGTGCCTTGATCTGCTTTCCTGATTGTTTTGTTTAAACATTTAACATTACCAAATTTCTTTAGCGAACTGAGCACTGAAGAGCACACAACACTTTAGCGGCAATGCAGCTCAACTTCTTAAATATTTGATATTTTTTTGGTCATGTTTGTATTTTTTGGGTCTATATCATTATATGAAAGTAACTAAGATGACAACAAACAAAGTAAAACCAATGGAAAGTGAAGACTGCAGTCAGAGGTCTACAGTCTATTATAAAAGATAAGTATTGGTCTCAGATATTAGCGGGAGAACTGCTATTCAACTACCATAGTTAGGTTTATAATTGAATCTAGCCTGAAATAATCAATTCTGCAGTGAACATCATTATAAGTCTGAAAAATGTATATTATACACTAGCTGCTCACCATTTTCTTTGTCAACAAAAGCACCTTGCGGAGATTCTGGTATTCCTTTCCATATGGATATTAACTTGGGATAGCCAGGATCCATTACTCTCATTTCTTCATTGTAACGCCAGTACCTGCAAAATAATGCACTTGGTCAGTAAAAATTTACATTTATTTGAAAAAAATTGCTGAACTTGGGTATCATACTGCCTGTTCTGATTGTTACTCAAACAGAGTCCAAGAGAGAATAACAATGATAGAAATAAAGACTACACATGTTTTTTAATTTGTGTGTTTTTTTTTTTTTTTTTTTTAAATATGAACAAATTGCAGGAAGAGAAGTAGCAGAGGGGTGTGTTCTGCCTCTAACAGGACTTTGGGACATTTTATACAGCACGCACAAATGGTGAAGTGTGTTTGTTTAACGTAAAGCCATTTAAGGATTAATGACGTGGCCACGCATTTCACCATAATGCTTTAAGGCATTGTAAATTTGCAAGATTTTACTTTGACATTGCATTTAAAAACATAAATGTATTTTTTAATTAACCATTTGTATATATATAATTGAAAATAATATCAGTAACAATATGATTGGTGGATCGTTGTACTATTGCCTGGACCAGATGAACTACATACATTAAAATGAGAAATAGGTTATACTTTAGCACATAGCCTTTAACTATTTAGTAAGCAGCATTGGTGTAAAAGCTCTGGATCCTGAAGATTGTGTTTCAGTAATTAATGTTATTGCTACTGCTACTCTGTTTTTAACTTATTTCTACCCATTTTCTGCTCTAATCTCACACATTTTTATAAACATTTTCTGTTGTGCAAAATGTTTACAAATAGGCTTGCAAAGCCATAACAGCCCAAGCAAGCTTCATAATGTTATACAAGAAAATACATGGGCATGTCATGAATGATTGAACACATTTTTTGTAACTTAAACCCAGGATATATATTTCAGGCTAGGTATTAACTTCTAAAAGGTAGACATAGGTAAGCTGCTCACATGTTAGGCATTAAAGGCAGCTTAATGGGAGTTACATTCAATGAGAATGAGAATGCTTAAAGCGAAGAAGAAAACGCCCCTGGAAGTGCTCCAGGTACATTTCAGAAAGAATGAACACAAATCAAAAAGAAAAAACATTTGTCAGTTCACCATGTAGGAAAGTCAGGCATACTCTTGTGGTAGATAGTGCCAGCATTGATACGAGGAGCTACCTCTGAGGTCAGCCGATACCCTATTGTGGGAACACAGGGTCCAACCAAGATAGTCCCGGTATCAGGCCCCATAGCCCACCTAGTTGAAGGTAGAGGGCAGGATCATGCCAACGAAGTAGGCCCACAGAGGTCCTCCAGATCATCCACTCGGGTGAAGTGGCGTGCAGGCTCACAGAGGTGGTTGATTCATGCTGCAGTGGAGGTGAGGCTCCAATGTTTTGTGGCGAAGCTGCTTCTGGCTTCAAATGTGTAGCTGTGGGATTGAACAGGGGACGTCGCTGCAGCGGCCGCCATTTTTTAGCTCTTTTTGCGTTGAGGGCAGGAGTAGGCAGGAGTTGAGCAAGTTTACTGCTGACACAAGGATGAGGAGAGCTGCTGCCTCTCTCCAGTTCCAGCAACTGCAGGCCGCATTGAGCCATCTTGGGCTCACGAGTTACAAAACTCTCGAGTAAGGAGTCAGAATGTTTAATCTAACAATTTACCCCATAGTGAGAATAACGGTAAAAGTCTCTGACATTTCGAGACATTATATATATGATACAATTTTCTATCACCCAACCATGCTGATTAGAAGTTATTCTAATACATTACTTAAGAATACATTCACTAAAGTACAAAATTTATTATGTACCTGTTTGGAAATATTATATGACAGACGATATACTGATAAGAGGAATACTTTGTATTAGGTTTTTTTTAGACTAAACCTAATTAATTAATGTCTATGTTCTGTGTCAGTATATACATTGATTTACTGAGAATTCATTTTGACCCCAAGTTGTACCATGAATGACCTGATTTTGTTACTAAATGCTCTACTCAACGTTCTATTTTTAGAAAGAGGGTAATTGTTCAATTTGATAATTAAGACTGCTGAATGACTGCCTTCATTATAATAACTCTTCCTAATGAATCAACAACTACATAGAAAGCTAGTTCATTTGCCAGCAAATGATTATTAGTTTAGATGAAAATTAAATTTAGGTATCTATGTGATACGAGGGCCATCTTGATTTAATTAAGATATAATGGTATCTTGTCTCTCATGCCCTTTACAGGGTGAGTTAGTATGTGTTTATAAATATGTGAATCTTTTTTTGTAAATTAAAAAATCTCAAGAATATATTCTAATCATAAATTCCACATGTAAAATACATATAAAGATATATCTACCTATTCGGGAATAGCAGCAGTAAAAATACTGGGTTTTGTATCTGCTAATTTGTATAAATAAGCAGGTAATTTTCCCTAGATTTTTAATATGCAATAGGTTAGATTCACCCCCTCTGTGGTATAAAAAGTGGCGAAACCTAAAACACACCAAAAATGACAAGAACATGAAAACATATAATTGGAGGGTACTCATACTGTCACTCATACTATAAAAATATATTTTATAGGGAGTATAAAAATGTATATGTTTTTTTCTAAATGCAAAATAGGAGTGAAATTACTGGGAAGTAACAACATTAACTAAATTCTTTGTCTCCTTATGACTCAATTGCCTGGACCAACGTTTGACCAAATGCATCCATTTCTGAGGTTAAGACCACTAATAAATTGTGCCTAAACTATGAAGGGAAGACCAAATAACTGATCTGCATACTTGTTTGGCTGAATCAGGACTATCTAGGAATCTAACGTTGAATAGAATCAAAAGATGGTCTGAATTATGAAATTCAGCTGTTCTTTAGTGGTAAATCCAATGAGCTCCTGGCAATATTTATGGTCTTGACAAAACACAGGCAGGCTCATGAGCGGGGGGTGGGGGTGCTAAGATACAATAGGAGGGACCTACTGCCTCCCCAGGCCCCCACACATGAGCAGCGGGTGGGGGCCCTAGTGACTGTTGTCCCACCCATCAGCGGCAGGTGAAGGCCCTAGTGAAAATAGGAGGAAAGGACCTATTGTCCCACCCCGGGCCCCACGCATAAGCGGCATGTGGGGGCCCTAGTGACAATAGGGGGGGGACCTATTGCCCCCCCCTGGTCTCCACCCATGAGCGGCATGTGGGGGCCCTAATGAAAATAGGGAGGGAGGACCTATTGTCCCCCCCCCCAGTCTCCACCCATGAGCAGTGGGTGGGGGCCCTAAGATACAATAGGGGGTCCTACTGCCTCCCAAGCTCCTACCCATGAGCAGTGGGTGGGGGCCCTAGTTTTAAAATTTGTGGTTTTAGAATCTGTTTCTGACAGCCAGGTTATCCTTGAGACTCATAGTAAATTTACTTCTAAACCCAGCACTGGCTAGGGTGCCCACCTTCTTCATCTTTCTGCATAAATTCACTATGAGTTTCAAGGATAACCTGGCTGTCAGAAAGCGATTCTAAAACCACAAATGTTTCGCATTTGTTGTTGTCCACACAATTTTTCTTGAAAACAGGGTGAGGAAAGATCTGTTCTGAAGTCTCTAAAATATTCTTTCAAATTTTTACCCAGGCAACTGACCTGGAGTTTTGGTCCAGGAACTGTTTGAAAGTAATAGACACAGAACTCTCATAGCTCTTCTGAGAAAAAAGATGAAGCTTTGAATACTTTGATACAAACTTATTTTAATTTCTTTTGTGTTTTGTTTTGTAGAAAAAATATTCATATGTTCAATGATAAGCTCCAGAAACATAAAAGATGGGAATTCTTATTGTAATCATGTTGACACCATCTAAATGTCTTTTCTTAGCAGTTTATAATCTCTCATCTAAAATGCTTACTCTTTCTTGCGGCTAAAACAATCGTGATCTTTGAGAAAACAGTTGCAGAGAAGAATTTTGTTTGCATCCTAAATGGAAAATCTCATGAACCGTCAGATCGATCTGGTGATGAGACATGACAGCATGCATGTTTTAGGTCCACAGACACCATACAGTCTGCTTTGTCTATGATTTGAGTTAAAGAGTGAACTATTTGCATTTTTAACTTCTTTTTAAGCCAAACTTGTTCACCTTTTCAGGTCTAACTTAGGTCAAAATGATCAATCTGTCTTTTTAAACAAAATAAAAAAAATAAAAACACTTCAATATGAATCATAACTTTTTTCTTCTGAAGAAACTTCTTCTATAGCTGTTTTTTGTCAGAGGCCTTTTATTTTTTTTAATTATATATTTCTGTTTATGAATAATTTTGTATAAAAAAGCAATACATATAAAATTGTATAGATATTGTTTGCCATGTATACAACTACATAGTTACTTACAATTATATGATCAAAAAAATACAAGAATAAAGATATAGAAAAAAACAAAACAACATTTCTCCTCTCTATCTCTCCATTTTATTGGTGTATTCTTTTTACTGAGGACAGAATGTAACACAATATATGTAATATAAGCTTTTATATTCTATATCTAAGAGATACAAAGAGGGGGGAAAAAAAGAATATACAGTCACTCAGTATCTTACATTTATTTATATATATATATATATATATATATATTAATTGTTGTCTCTGGTGTCTCAGTACCGATTATTCCAAATTTTTAGAGGTTTCTGGAGTATTTACGCTTGTGTTTAACTATTATTCTCACAGGGAACAAGGAATAAGATTTAGTTTGCATTGCAGACCATTTTGACCAAATCTTATCATATAAAGATATTGTCGAGACATCTCTATTATAAAAGTATTTCTCTGCAGATGCTTGGAATTTAATTTGAGTTTCAGTCTCAAGTCATGATGGAACAGTTTGTGTTCTCCAGAGTCTAGCTAAACATATCTTGCAGGCCAATAATATATTTATTATAAGAAATATAGTATGTTTGTTTGTAGTAGGAAAGTTTAAGTGCAAGATAAAAGTCTGAGGAGTTATTATATATGACAATTCTAATATTTCTGAAATAACTTCTGATATTTTATTTTTGATATTGACCAAATAAGAACATTCCCACCAGATATGTAATAGTGATCTTTTGTTGACATCTCCAACATAAATCATTAGTTTTTTTTTAAATTTCACTATACGAGTAGGAACCAAATACCATCTGTGAGCCAACTTATAAAACAGTTCATGCAGATTGATACAACAGACTGCTTTTCTAGTCCTATTCCAAGCTTGATACCATTTCTGTGTTGATACATTTAGATCACTTTCCCATTTTTTGGAAAGCTTTAGGTTTGTCAATTGTTTTAGAGTTAGCAAGAAAGTTTTAAATCTTTGAAACTAAGTTTTTTGGGGGATGGTATATCAATATCTTCCCATATATTTGAATCTGATATAGAATTTACTAAAAAAAAAAAAAAAAAAAAAAAAGTTTTTGATTCTAATATAACTAAATAATTATTTTGCAGGCAATCCAAATATTCTCAGAATATCAGGGAATAGCATCAAATGATCTAAATGAAATAGGTCTCCCACCCTACTAACACCAGCTGCTTTCCATCGTCTTAAATCTAAGTCTATAATATATAAAGATAAACATTCAATGGGAGTATATTTAGCAAGAATGTTGCAATTATATCTCTTTCTAATCTTATGTACTGATAATATAATGCTCTTTATTAGATAACCATCTATCTTCATTTTGTTTAGTAGGTTGGGAGAAGACCAACATAATAAATATGGCTCACAGATTCCTATTCTATATTTTTCAATACTGTACCATCCTAAATTAATCTCCTTCCTTCTCTTCCATGCTAACATATTGAAGAGTTGAAATGAATCATGATAACGATTTATATCTGGATATCCCAAACCGTCTTGTAATATACTTCTCTTACGGATTCTATTAGGAATCCTAGGTTTTCTGGATGCCCAGACCAATCTTGAAAATGCCAGGTCGAATTGTTTTTTTTAAATAAGATTTGAAACCTGATATGGTATAGTTCTAAACAAGTATTTATTCTGAGCATAAGAACTATCGGTCAAAGTGCAAAACTCTGACCAGTAGTAAAAAAGGGGTTACAGGGGTAGTATAGGGCTTAACCCTGAATATATGACTATCAAAGCGGAGGGAGTGAGAAGAGTTCCCCGTAAAAACGGGGTCCTTAATCTCACTACCGCTACCCCCAGTCTTAGTATCAAAACAATAAGAGCAACGAAAATAACAAAAACTTTAATAGAACAACTTTAAGGAAAAAAATATAATATCAAAAAACACACCACCTATTAAATCACCCCACTCAGTGAGGGTTAAAAACAAGATAATACGATGCGACTGTAAATGTGGACTGGCGAACCAGTGTGGCTGGGTACCTATTGGAATGCAAGTAGCAACAGCAATCACAAAAAGTACTGGTGTATCAAGTTTCTAGACACAATATAGTTTGTAAAGATACATAGTTGCTAATCAAGCTTCCCTTGGAACCTCAGCCTACCTGTCACTGATTAATGCCAGGAAACAGCACCAAAGCCGGGGGATTCCCCCAATTGCAGTGTTCCTAGGAACAGCTGATATCTAGTTAAATCTGTATAATAGCTTCCGAGAATCCTAAGGTGTACTTAAGTTTAGTCCAATATCAAAAGTGCCTGGTATATCCAGTGCACCAAAAGGAAGTAAATCGAAAGGAAAGTAAGATCAAACAGTATATACAGAGAAAACAAAGTAATGAAAGGGACTGAGTCTAAACAGAGTTTTGCAAATAATACAATTACCATTGCTGCTCCTAACTCAGAATAATCCCTCTAGTCTGTACCTAGGGCTGTGAGGTTTTCCCTCAAGTTGTCAAAGCAGTCAGCATCAAAAGTATATCAGTGTGTCCAATCATGTGGAACAAACTGCCCAACGCGCGTTTCGGCGGTCTCACCGCCTTTCTCAAGGGCAAATAGTGGTACATAATGAGCCTCCCTTTACCTTGTTTATATACCCAACCATCTACTAATCCAGTAGAAGGTGGGGTTTCTAATTGCCCGCCAGCCGCATCCAATAATTACCGCTGGTGGTGTTGTGCGCATGTCCCTTTCCCCGGCGCATGCGCGGGAACTTCTCCCCCTTCATGGGTACAGAGCCTCCACCCGCGCATGCGTCAGAACTTAGTCTTCGGGCCAGGCAGAATATCCGCTTGTGGACATGCGTATGTCGGATACTAGATAGCGGCGCATGCGCACAGAGTATGTATGTGTCAGTCTGTTCGCGCATGCGCCAAAAACTCAGGATTGGGCGATACGCTCACGGCAGTACGCCGTCAAGTATTGGCGCATGCGTGCGAACTTGGTGTTTATAAGTATTTATTCTTGCGCATGCGTCTGGACTTAGTCACCAACTCAGGCAGTCCACCTGGCAAGGATGGTAAAAGTAGTGGATGATAAATCGGCTGCCTACCAAAATAGCCCCTAACGATTTCAGCAATGTCTGGAATCTAAGAGATTATTATCTTAAGCAGTATTAAGGGCCCCAGAGTATAGGCATATATTACCCACATTGGGATAACGTATCTGCTACTGGGCAGCTGTGGTTAATCTCTATCGTGATACGATAGGGGTTTACACGTCTCAACCCACATCCCCAAAATTCTTTAGAAAAAGGGGGGAGGGTGGATGTTGTAAGGTGGCTAGTAAGCCCGAGTATCATAACGTTCGATATCTAGTGGGGGCAAACATTTAAGAGAGGCATAATTCGTAATAAGTGACATATTATGTATCAATAGGAGAAAAGAAAAATAAAGGTCCATTCAAATGTTATGAACTAAGTTGATTATACATAATGAAGGAGTGGTAATAAAACAAGAAAGGCATGGTTCAACGAATAAATAAATAAACAAATAAACAAAAAAAGCATCATAAAAATGTTATAGACAAGTCAGATGAATGGGGCAAAAGAGAAGCCCTCATTTAGACCTCTCGGTTGGAGTGTTTTTAACTGATAAATCCATTTGGATTCTCTCTGTCTTAGGATTCTGTCAAAATCACCACGTCTTTGGTTCCTTTTCACTAATTCAAGGCCGCAGAATCTGAGGTTATTAGAGTCACCGTGATGGTGTTCCTCTAAATGTCTAGATATTGGTGTATCTAAACGGTTCCTTGGAGACCTTATATGCTCCATAATTCTCGCTTTGAAGGCCCTGAAGGTCTTGCCTACATATTTCTGTCCGCAGGCACAGGATAAAAGATATACAAGTCCCTTGGTGTTACAATTAAAGAAATCTTTTATCTTTACGGTATTTTCACCTGTGCTATCAGTTACGGTCTTTGAGCCTTTGGAGATGTATCGACAGGCGACACATCTACCGCAGCTGTATGAGCCACAGGGTGGGGTACCTAGCCAGGTGGCTCTTGGTTGTGTTGGGGTAGAGAAGTGACTTGGTACCAGCAAGTCTCGGATGTTACGTCCCCGTCTAGCCGTAATATCAATGTGAGGGCCAAGGACCTGTTTGAGGTGGGTGTCATTCAGCAGTAACGGCCAAAATCTGTCCAGTGACTTCCTAACCTCAGGCCAGCCAGCATCATATGTCGCGATCATGCGTATTTTGTCAGTTTCCCTATCAACCTTGTCAGGTTGGTCACTCAGGAGTGCACTCCTCTGGGTCCCTAATGCCCTTTTATACGCCAGCTTTAAGCAGCGGTTCGGATAGCCCTTAGCCTTAAAGTGGGCTCTAAGTTGTTGTGCTTTGAGTTTAAAATCTGAAATATCGCTGCAATTCCTGCGGAGACGGAGATATTGACCCGTAGGGATACCAGCCTTCAATGTTCTTGGATGATGACTACTCCAATGGAGAAGCGAGTTTGTAGCAGTTGGTTTTTTGTACAGTGTGGATTGAAATGTACCACCTTCATCCATGGTGATGGTCACGTCTAAAAAGTTAATAGAGCGTCCCCCAAATTCGAATGTGAAGCGGAGGTTCTCTTCATTGTGGTTAAGAAGAGTGACCAAGTCAGAGAATTCCTGAGGGGTGCCCTGCCAGACAATTAGAACGTCGTCAATGTAGCGACCCCACCATAATATCTTGGGCAAATACTCTGCCAAATTTTCTAAGGTGGATATCCAGTGTTCCCACCAGCCCAGGTGGAGGTTCGCGTATGATGGAGCACATGCTGTGCCCATGGCAGTACCTCTCACCTGGTGGTAGAACTTGGAATTAAACAAAAAATAGTTGTGTGACAGAATAAAGCCCAATAAACGTAAAACAAAAGTGGTATGGGGATCATCCCTAGGTGGTCTCTCATTAAGGTAGAATCCTACATGTTCAATCCCCCTCACGTGGGGAATGGAAGAATAGAGGGATTCAACGTCCAAGCTACAAAGACTCGCTGTAGAAGGAAATTTGAGCTCTGAAAGTTTATTTAGGGCTTGTTTCGTATCCCTAATATACGAAGGGAGGGCCTCGACAAAAGGTCTCAGGATTTTATCTACATACAGACTGCCGTTCTGTGTGAGATTATCTACCCCCGAAACGATTGGGCGTCCGGGGGGGTTTTCCCTGTTTTTGTGAACTTTAGGCAGGCAGTAGAAGGTTGCTATCTTAGGGTTACGATTAAGGACGAAGTCATATTCGTCCTTAGATAGCAACCCCCTACTGCGGCCGTCATCCAGAATTTCTTTGTATTTCTGGAGATAATCATTTGTCGGGTCAAACTTAATCACTTTATAGGTCTCAGAGTCACCCAAAACGTGTTCCACCATTTCAACATATTTATTTACATCCATTATCACGACATTACCCCCCTTATCCGCTGGTTTAACAATGATATCACTATCACTTTGGAGTGCCTTCAAGGCCCGCTGTTCATTTTTTTGGAGGTTGTCACTTGATCGGATGGAAAGAGTTTTAAAGTCAATTTTTTCGATCTCATTCCTGGCTGCTTCAAGAAAAAGTTCAATATTTCTGAAGCCAGCAAAGCTTGGTGTGTATCTACTCTTAGGTTTAAGATCGGTGTATTTATGGGTGGTACTTGGGTCGTTCTCATCCAGAAGAGACAAGAGAGTAGTCAGGCACTGGTAGTCTCTGGTCGTTAAACCAAGATCTCTAGCCCTTTTCTCATTCTGGATTGAATGGAATTTATGTAAAGCCAGTTTACGGATAAAAAGGTGGAGATCCTTGATCCAACTAAATCTGTCAAATGATGGAGTCGGTACAAATGATAGTCCCCTGCCGAGGACCCTAAGCTGGTCTTCGTTCAATGTATGGGATGACAGATTTATGACCTGTGACTCGGGTCCTGAAATTTGAGTGGTATCTAGTACCTTTTCCTTCTCCCCCCTCCTCCTCCTCCCCCCCCACCCCTTGGGTACCTGGTCTGATAACGTGTGCGTTGGCTTGGGAATTCTTCCTGATTGCCCATGGCTAAAAAATTAACCCCTTTCTTGAGAATCCCCCTTGGGTTAGGAGCCATTGTGGAGGTGGAGGGTTGTGATTGGGACTCAGATGGGGTAATTTGGCTACCTGAGTCCGTATCTGAGGAATCATAGTCTGATGTTAAAGTGTTATCTGAGGTACGTCTCATCCTACGATTAAAAGATTTGTAAATATTCCCGGTCTCATAATCATTCAGATCCCTCAAAAATTTGTCATGTTTCCTAAACTTTATTATGTCTTGGTATTTATCTAGGCTTTGTTTTAACCTAGATTCCATGAAAGTAAAATTAGGATCATTTTGGAATTGTTTAATCGTGGTGATTTCCTCATCAAGACTAGCATTTACTGTCTTAAGTTTGTCTTGCTCAAATTTACAAATGATGTGCATAAAAGTTTTAGAACAGGTTCCAGCTGCACACTCCCATTCCTTCATTAGCTCAACATTCTCTGAGTGGGATGAGGGGGTATTCCTCACTCTAAGGCCCCTCGGTATCATTTCCCTCTTTATGTAATTTTCAAGGGAAGAAATTTCCCAGCAGGTCCTGATCTGGCTTTTATAAAGACCCTGAAGTTTATTAAAGGATCTGTTAATGTCCGGGGTCATGGCGTTGGGGTCTAATTTAGTATTGGAAAAGACATTGTCTGCATCTTTACACCAGATGCTGCTATCCAGCTTGTTAGATAAGAAACCAGCCATAATATCTTCTTAAAATAAATGTAACCACTCTCGTAACCCAGGTATTGAAACCAAAAGAATAAAGAGCATAAGAACTATCGGTCAAAGTGCAAAACTCTGACCAGTAGTAAAAAAGGGGTTACATGCGCACAACACCACCAGCGGTAATTATTGGATGCGGCTGGCGGGCAATTAGAAACCCCACCTTCTACTGGATTAGTAGATGGTTGGGTATATAAACAAGGTAAAGGGAGGCTCATTATGTACCACTATTTGCCCTTGAGAAAGGCGGTGAGACCGCCGAAACGCGCGTTGGGCAGTTTGTTCCACATGATTGGACACACTGATATACTTTTGATGCTGACTGCTTTGACAACTTGAGGGAAAACCTCACAGCCCTAGGTACAGACTAGAGGGATTATTCTGAGTTAGGAGCAGCAATGGTAATTGTATTATTTGCAAAACTCTGTTTAGACTCAGTCCCTTTCATTACTTTGTTTTCTCTGTATATACTGTTTGATCTTACTTTCCTTTCAATTTACTTCCTTTTGGTGCACTGGATATACCAGGCACTTTTGATATTGGACTAAACTTAAGTACACCTTAGGATTCTCGGAAGCTATTATACAGATTTAACTAGATATCAGCTGTTCCTAGGAACACTGCAATTGGGGGAATCCCCCGGCTTTGGTGCTGTTTCCTGGCATTAATCAGTGACAGGTAGGCTGAGGTTCCAAGGGAAGCTTGATTAGCAACTATGTATCTTTACAAACTATATTGTGTCTAGAAACTTGATACACCAGTACTTTTTGTGATTGCTGCTGCTACTTGCATTCCAATAGGTACCCAGCCACACTGGTTCGCCAGTCCACATTTACAGTCGCATCGTATTATCTTGTTTTTAACCCTCACTGAGTGGGGTGATTTAATAGGTGGTGTGTTTTTTGATATTATATTTTTTTCCTTAAAGTTGTTCTATTAAAGTTTTTGTTATTTTCGTTGCTCTTATTGTTTTGATACTAAGACTGGGGGTAGCGGTAGTGAGATTAAGGACCCCGTTTTTACGGGGAACTCTTCTCACTCCCTCTGCTTTGATAAGTATTTATTCTGTCTTGTTGCTTGTATATTTTTAATTTACTGGTCAGTACTTTTCCAGGTCTATTGTTATTATAGTACTAGTTCCGTTTTAAACGTTATAGTAATTTCTTTCTTTCTTTCTTTAGAATTGTATTCTCTTGTAGCTTTTTTTCCCCTGGATAATCAGCATCTCACCTGTCATTTCCTTAGTGGGATTAATGTTATTCTGTCTTTCAATTTTTGCCAAGGAGATCTCTAGGTCTGCAATATCTCTACCCCCTTCTCTCTTCATCCAGGATCCATTTTTTAATCAAATATCCTCTTAGAAAGCATTTCAACGTACACCATAATGTAGTGTCTTTGACTTCTCCATTATTGTTAAACTCTAGGAAATCGCTAGCCTGTTTAATCAATTCTTGTTTACTCTCCTCTGATTTTAGTATAAATTCATTAATTTTCCATTTAGATCGTAAACCATATTGATGGTTACCTTTAAGAGTTAAGAAGGTTGGCGCATGGTCTGACCATGTGATGTTTCCTATTCTGGAGTTGATGATCATCTCAAGGGTAGGTCCAAGCATCAGAAAGAAATCAATTTGTGAATATATACTGTGCGGGAATAAATAGAAAGAGTAGTCTCTTTCCTCCGGGTGCTGGACCCTCCATACATCATAAAGTTTATTTTTAAAAAGAGAATTTCAAGAAATGTTAGCCTTAGTTCTAATAATGATTTCATATACATGATCTTTGTTTAATTTAACTGACTTTCTATATTTATCAAAATCACAGATACTATTTAGATCGCCTCCTATTATCAATAACACTTTCAAAATTTTCTCTATAATTTCAATAGAATGATTTAGGAATTTAACTGAACATTCAGATGGTGCATATAAACTAACAAAAGTATACTCAATAATGTTAATACGACAAATCAATATTTTGCATCTTCCTTCATTATCTGAGTCATGATGTATATATCCAAATTAAATTTTATTAGAAACAATCATGGCGACTCCTGCTTTCTTTTTTTCTATTAATGAAGATGTATTTATATTTGGGATATATATTGGGATATATATTTATATAATGGGAATTGATTTATTTTCCAATGAGTCTCTTGTATTAGAGCCACATCTATATTTTCTTTAACCAATAAATCATATAAAAATGCTCTTTTATATTGAGAATTCAGTCCCTGTGAGTTTAGTGTAACCAGTTTAAGAGACATCAAACACCTTTGACTCCACCTCCAGACCTCTTATTGTATTAAAACATCCACCCTGAGTAACCAGATAACAATCCATTGGACTGAAAAAAAAAAACATAAACAAAAACATTCTTACAACACACTTTTATACCTAATCTTCTGGCCTTGCGGTGCAGAAATAAATTCTGCAACACAAGCAAAAGAAAAAATTCCTGTACCATCAGGGATAGACTGGGGTCTGTGGAAGCACCTTTTACAAGATTATATTTGATTTCAAATGTATCAATGATATCTCTCAGATAGCACGTAAAAAAAAAAAAAAAAAAAAGAGTGTTACCTCGATGATCAACATTATTGATAGGGGGAAATAAAGAAAGAGAGAAGGGCTTTCTCCTTTAAAAAGAAAAAAATATTTCCAATGCTTAGGAGTATACCCCTCAACAAACAATTATATAAGAGCAAATATAAAATAAATAAATGTATAGTGCTTTTCTCATTACTAATAATCAAATATGTAAAAATAATTTCTTTATTAATCATCACTTTCTCCCTTGTTGTCTTTCTCTTCCCCTTGTCTCCCTCCCTTTTCCTTCCCTTCCTTCTTCTTCCCTTTCCTCTCCTGTTGCTTAAATACTATGCATTTCCTTTCTAAACTAGTGATTATCAATTAACCTTTTATAGAGTGAATTAATTTACTATTCCATGTATTAAACAAGTCTGTTAAATTCTCTAGTATACAAATATCCCAAAAGGGTCAAATAGTGCTTTCTAGATTATTTGATTGTAATCATAAAAAACAAACAAAAACAAAAAACAAATCTACAATCATAACCACCAAACCATTGATAGGAGACATTAAGTAAGAGGGAAGAGCTTTTACCTTTACTTATATCCCTTTCTTTTCCAATTCCTTCCTTCTCCTTCATTTATAGAAAATTATTTCAGTAATTTAGGAGTAAACCCCCGCAATAAACAATTATAAAAAAAATGTAAATAAAAAAATAAATAGTGCATAGTGATATTCTTATTACTTATAATCAATATACAAAAAGGTTTCTTTGTGACTGATTTTTCTTTTTTTTTTCCTTCCCTTCTTCTTCCCTTCCTTCCGCTTTCCCAATATACATTTTTTTCTTTCTGTACTAGTGATTATCAATTATCCTTTTTTCAAGTGAACAAATTTCCTATTCAATGCATTAAACAAATCTATTAAATCCTCTAGTGTACGAACATCCCATAAGGGTCAAATAGGACTTCCAGGTTATTTAATTATAATCATATAGGAAAAATAAACAAATAATTCCTTTGTTTTCCGTTTCCTCTCCTTCTTCTTTCTTCCCTACTACCAGTATATCACCTCATTTATCTAACACCTCCAAATGTATTTCTTAAGTGATTATAATATTCTAATTATGTCTTTTACTTATTGTAAAATTTCTATTCTATAGCAGTGAAAATACTATCACTTAAGAGAAATATCAATATTGTGTATTATTTCGATATCAATTAAAAAATGTCTATTCTGTGATGGTGATTCTCAATGATCATATTTATCAAGTGTAGTGTTCTTTTTAAAAAAAAAAAGTGTAGATGTTCTTTTTAAAGAAAACAAGAGAATCTTCTTCCTACAGATCTGGCAACTGAAATTCGCTGACATTTTACATTTTAAGAATTATTTTTAACTTGTCTTTGATCATCTTGGCTTATTTGCCCTCCACCAACCCTGCAATACCTTCTACAAAAAAGAAGCTATACCAGAAAAAAAAATATTTTTCCAATTTGCTTGAAATATTCTGCATATTGAGTCTGAGTCTGTTCGTCCATTGGATCTTCCAAGATAGAAGTCTCTCTGATTGGTTACACAGTCTTTTTTTTACCTAACAGAGAAATTAATAGATTCATAGTGTCCAAGAATTATTAATCATCTTTGACAGACAATAAGGTCTTAAATGTGTGCCATACTCTATGTCCTTAAGTTTCGTATGAAAAGGAAATACAGTTTTTAAAGATTTATGGGGAAATTTGCCTTCACCTTATCAGAGACATTTTCACTAATTTGTAGAGATTCCTATTGGTGAACAACAGAGTAATTCAATGATGATTCAGAATATCCTGTGGAACGAGGTAAGGATCCTTCACATGAATTCTAAGATTCAGAGTTGTAAGGAGATCTGGCATGCTTCTTTCCTATGCATGGTCATCAAATGGAAAAGTCCAGCAGCTGAAGGTATAGTCTGTCATGCTATGGTTCAGGCATCCACAAAAGGTTTTTTTTTTTTTTTTTAAAGGGACACTATAGTCACCTGAACAACTTTAGCTTAATGAAGCAGTTTTGGTGTATAGAACATGCCCCTGCAGCCTCACTGCTCAATCCTCTGCCATTTAAATGGCTTTGTTTATGAAGCCTAGTCACACCTCCCTGCATGTGACTTGCACAGCCTTCCATAAACACTTCCTGTAAAGAGAGCCCTATTTAGGCTTTCTTTATTGCAAGTTCTGTTTAATTAAGATTTTCTTATCCCCTGCTATGATAATAGCTTGCTAGACCCTGCAAGAGCTTCCTGTATGTGATTAAAGTTCAATTTAGAGATTGAGATACAATTATTTAAGGTGAATTACATCTGTTGTGAAACCAGTTTTTTTTTCATGCAGGCTCTGTCAATCATAGCCAGGGGAGGTGTGGCTAGGGCTGCATAAACAGAAACAAAGTGATTTAACTCCTAAATGACAGTGAATTGAGCAGTGAAATTGCAGGGGAATGATCTATACACTAAAACTGCTTTATTTAGCTAAAGTAATTTAGGTGACTATAGTGTTTCTTTAAACTAGACTGAAGTCAGCTAACACAGGATGCCGTTGTTGTTCTTTTCTCAGAATCAGCACACGTTTTGCAAAGATTTTCATACAATCATCAGACAAGCGAATGTCTATGCGGCTTCAGCTGCGTCATAAAACTTGGGGCCCCATATAAACCATGTGACTGAGCCCAAGCTTCTTGGTAGTAAGCTTTAGTAAAAGGCTTCATAACAAGGAAATTCCCATTTCTGTTTGTTCATTTTTTTAAATTGTGTAAGCATTTTTTTTTACTTTAAAGTCTATGATATTCATTGATCTAAAATTTACAAAATTTACCATTTTACTTACTTCCCAACATTTCAATAGACAACGAGTGACACTTTCACTTTAGTGTTGTGAGTGGTGTTGTGGCAGATGGTGGAGCTGTTCTCAAAAAAGTTAGATTGCTTACTAATAAAAAATGTATGCAAGCAAAATGTCATTTAGAACAAGAACTATCTGTTTTATTTACACAGACTGATTTATATACACATCTATTGTAGTTTAATGACACATTAATGTGTGAAAACCAAGGTCTGACAGATGTACATCATGTGTCTCAAAAGTATTAGTTTTGCAAATCAGATACACATTCATCATTTACCTGCTCTCCATGTGCAAAAACACTATACATGAGAAACAGTTCCTATGTGTCAGCGTTTGAGCAACATTTATGGGAATCTAATATTGGTTGTGTCTGCATTGACTGATGTGCAGTTGCAGTAAAGCAATAGCATCTAGTGATTTGTCATTTCCAATCTTTGCGGACTGGTCAAAGCATTCGCAAATAAAATTTGGTTGAACTCTACTGTGCAGTTAGGGCCCTCTGCAGCAACATCACAGCTAATTGTGGCACAGTTACAAGAAGGAGAAATGTCTATTCTTTCCGTTTTGTAATAAATGACTCCTTTATTTTATGTCCACTGATACCATTTATATCTAGTTCCCTTACTACACCTAGGCAAATAAAACCTCTTCTATGACACTATATAAAGAAACAGTTGTTGGAACACTTGCTGGAAAAAAATTTAATGATGCCTTAATGAAGTTGGCAATGTTTCTTTGTTTCTAAGTGGCATTTGCAGATTGCATCTTTATGATGAAGAACAAAGTAGCAGAAAATAGGTTTTGTTGTTAAAATACCTGTCTATTTAGCAAGAAAATTTAAAAAGACCAATTTACCATTTAAATATAACAATACCTCTCCTAATTTCATCTGTGATATAATGGTAGGCCTCTGCTAATTTTAAAGCCTAGCACATCATCCCCCATCCATTACTCAAGTTTAACATATTTTAAGGCTATAATTCATTTGTGCAATCATTTGTAAAGCTCATATATTAAAATATATATTGAAAGTAGAGGACATATGCTTCCCTATATAATTTAATGAAAATGGCAATTACATAGGTGAGTTCCAAATACTGGCATTTTAATCATGACATAAAAATGCTGTTCCCAATTTATTTTTTATTTTTAAAGGAACATTCAATTAAATAGTTGTTTTAATGCACTGTTCTTTAAATATGACATTAGGAATCATCTGCACAACTATTTTCTTTGGCGTCTTTGCTTTTCGAGACATTATAAAAAAGAAGTCAAACCATGCCATGAAAGCATGTGGCAGCGTGCCCTTGAAAGTACACCAAGGAACAAACCCAAGAGGAGAACCAAATCAGAACAGTCCAGCCAAATCCAGGAATCCAGGAACTATTTGAATGTATGCCCAAAACACGTGACAACTTTTCCTTCAATTTCCAATTTCATATTAGCTAGAATATCACCTGCGTATCTCCCAACACGATATCCAGTTTTCAATAGTACTAAATCGGCAGCCATCAAGCATTATTTTTATCTTTACCTTGGCACAGTTCATGATCCTTTTGCATTCCATCAGTAAAAAAAAGCTCATAACAAAATTAAAAAACTTAAAATCTGGATATCATAATGCATTTTTAACGGAACCGCTGGCACCCCGACCGGGTACCCTCCGCTGACGGATGCTCCTAGTGCTTTCCGAGGTCTCCAAGCATTCCACCAGACACCATAACCACTGTAGACTCCCACGAACCGCCGCAGCTTGGTTGGGGTCTCGCCACGCTACCCACTCTGGACCCAAGACCAGGGTCTAGCTTCCAGTAGATGGACCTCTCCGAATTCCAGAGAGCAGGAACAGGAACAAGCTTTTAGCAGAGCTCAGCGATAATACCCTGGGGAGTATAGTGATTATAGCAATCCCCAGAGTGTAGTTCTCCAATCCCCCAAACATGAGCCGAAACTTCATGAAGGTACAAGATGATCTCAGGTGCTAGCACACCCAGTCTGCTTTTATTTCCATCTTACACATATAAGACCGCCCACAGGGGAGGGGTAAAATAGCCAATAGCATAACGGTTGCAACCCACAGGTTCCCTCCCCTCAGATAACCAGTTAACATAATTATTACAGCCAGGAAAACTACAGTTTTTATACATGTGCTATAACTTTAAAACCGTACATCCAATCTTCATAACAATTACATATTTGGAATCAGCACACTTTAAACATAAACACTTCCAAAAATCAGACAAATCCCTCCAGTGGATCAAAAGTTAGCTGGAGGTCCCTTTATGACCGACCGCAAGCACATTTTCCTGCCCAAAACAGTTCCATAGATTTGGGCTGTGCGGCCGGTCAATTTCATGCCGAAAAACGACTTGGTTCAGTATGGGAGAAGGTAAGGGTCAGCGGTGTTCGGCAAAATGTGTAGCCGATTTCAGTTCCACAGAATCTTTAGCATACACCGCTGACCGCGTTCGACTGAACAAAGATGGCCACCGCCATGTGCAATTAACCTGCACACTTTAACTTCTGGGTGGTCCGCCTGTGTAATACTTGGTTCAGTAAGCCCTATTTACTGAACCAAGTGGGAGAAAGCCAGGGGCAAGTTATTTTACAGGTCTGGGGACATAGTCTTAAAGGGACATTGTTCACCAAAGTTACAAGATGTCCCCAGACGGTTCTTATAGGGCCATACACACCCAATAAAAGTTAATACTTTTCAGGGGCCATAGTCTTAAAGGGTATTGTTACCCAAAGTCTCAATATGTCCCCAGACAGTTCTTAAAGGGCCAGCAGCAGTACAAGAAAATACCATTCACTGTGCTTAAAGGGCCAGCAGTCGCACAATAAAATACAATATGCCCAAATATAGTTCTCTAAACGTACCAATTTTCCAGGGGCCATAGTCAGCCGGTAGGAGGCGGGCAAACAGGCTTCTCCAATGCCCAGTGGAGAGGTTGGTTTCGTCACAGCATTCTTTCAAAGTAAATAAATAAAAATAATTTTCGAATATATTGGTGTATTTTCACAGCTGTAGACCTGACCTCTCTAGAATTTTCATGAAATATTTTTCCATACACACCAAGCTATATCTAGAGATGGAAAACAAATGCACAAATGGCTTTTCTTACCTGTCACCTTTGAAAAAGTATGTTTTCCCAACATCTTCCCACCAGACAGCTGTATCTATTCCATGTGGTGGAATTCCATGGCCAAGGTGGATTAAGTCATGAGGATAGCCAGATTGTAGGGTTGTGTCTTTAAAAACCCAATATTTGTTGCCTGGAAATGAAATTAGACGTTTTGATATTTCAGAAAGCTTTGAAAAAATAGCATTTTATAAAACACAATTTTATATATGCTTTTACTGTATTTTCCTGCAGATGGAAGGAATGTTTTGACTTGTGGAATATTAAAATTATTCAGAGAAAAAAAAACCACACCTAATTTACCGACAATCACTTGTATTAATGTGAAAAAAGGGTGAATGATATTAAGATGAATATAATTCACACCTCTTTATACAATATTAATATTAATAAATCGTTTACACATTGCCTACAAAAACTATGCATTTACATTTATGTATTTTACTCCCCAAGGCCAAGGACAGTCTAAATTGTCACAACAATTGGGTCCATAAGTTTTATTAGCTAGGCGACTGCAGGGGTCTGTGCAGCAGCTAGTGTTTAATAATGAGGCATTCCTTACTGGTGTAAAGGTATGCAAGCAACAGATCACCGTAATGGAAAAATATGCATTGGGTTCTTAAAGAGTTAAAGCAGGACACTAATGTAAATTTGACACTTGGCAAAGAAAATGTATTCCATAACAACCCCTAAATCACACAAATATTGCATACAGCCTTTTGATGAATGTTCATGTTTGGTAGACATTATGACATTCATTTTATATTAGTTTAGGCGAATGTAATGTAATGGAAGTCAATAACAAGCTAATTTAAAGTCACTGAGCGGATGTACATTGATCCCGGTCAAATGTTGTGCTCTTTTGATACACATCTTTGAGGGAAATGTACATTCAATGTACCATCAGGGCATAACAACCATGCCTGTTGTTACAGGTCCTGTTGTCACTGCCTGGACTGCTTGAGGAGACTCGGGGAGGTTCAGGGAGATACGGCTGTAAGAGGCCTGGGCCACCTGGTGTGCCCCACATTTCCAACGTGCACATATTCAAATATAGTGATTATAGATATATATTTATATGTCCCTGCGGGATCCCCCTGTATAGTGAACTTCAAATTTGACCCTTGTGTTTATTCTAATAAGCATGAATGTTGTAAGTCATATTATCTGTGAAGTCTTGCAAGACAAATAAGGCTTACGAAAATTCTTTAGAACCATCAAATTCATTTTGTTTTCACTTTTTAAATGATTGAATTGTCTTGGTTTACTCGCAGGCAGTGTTTAACTTATTTAACCCCTTAAGGACGGTGGCTGTACTATGCCATCCTTGGACGTTACCACTTGCTGGCGATCTCCCACCATCGATCGCGATGAAGGGACTTGCCTGGCATCCCAGTCAGTCCCCCTGCTGCTGATTCGGCCCTCCCATGCCATTTGATCACGAGGTCCTTACAAGGACCTCACAATCACATGGATGGAATAGCTGGATTGTTTGGATTATTACCCTGGTTTAGCAAGGGACATTACTTTATGCTTAAGTGCTCGAATTTGAGCTAGGATTTTGTTTGTAGATTTTCCTTTCTGTTTTGCTGCAGTTTTGAACAAACTGAGACTGTTGTTCTATACCTGTTACCTTAGAGGACTGTGTTGCTTTGCCCATGAAGTTCACAAGATGGTGGAGAATGCGGGCATCTAAAGCACATTTATACAGTCTGTGGGTATAGAGGCCTAAGGTACTGTGACTCTGCAAATGGAGACTGGTTGTTTGAAACAGAGGCCTGCAGGTGTGGTGTGTGGTATTTACCAGGTGGCTGTGAAAAACAAAAGCAAGATGGAAGAGTTAGTAAAAGCCTTGGTACAGGCTACTACTACCCAGCAAGACACAAACCGTGTAACAGCGGTTCAGATCAGTAGCCTCATGAAGTCACCGCGACAGGTTGTTGCGGTCCAACAGGAGACAAACCGCTTATTGGCCACACAAATAGACTGCGTAATGGAAACACAGCAGGAAGACAGAGTAAAACTAACAAGTGCTTTGCAACAAACCATACTGTCAAGTGTGACTACCCCTACTATGGATAGGGGGCACCGGATTAGAGTTAATGACTTTTTACATAAAGTGAGTGAGGTTGATGACATGGAGGCTTACCTGACAACCTTTGAAAGGATTGCTACCCGAGAAGGATGGCCTCCAGTTCAGTGGGCAGGATTATTAGCCCCTTGCCTCAGTGGAGAATACCAAAAAGCATATGATGATTTGCCTCTCAGCCAAGCACAAGACTATGACCGACTAAAAGCAGAAATACTAACACGACTTGGAGTTACGCCTGCAGTGCGAGCCCAAAGATATAATGCATGGGTTTATGATACAGAGAAATCTACTAGGTCACAAATGTATGACCTCTTGAGACTTGCCCAGAAGTGGCTACAGACAGAAATCAACTCTGCTGCAGTAATCATTGAAAAGGTTGTTATGGATCGCTTTCCCAGGAGTCTGCCGATAGCGCTACGGAAATGGGTCAGTCAAGCGGATCCAAAGGACCCAGAAGAAATGATGAACTTGACAGAGAGATACTGGTTTGCTAATGAAACTCAGTAAAGAAAAAAAACAGGGAGAGAGTACTAAGAAGATTTTACTGGCCAGGAATCTACTCTGCTATAGTGCGATTTTTGCAAGTCATGCCCAGAATGCCAAAGAAAGGCTCCATTCCAAGCTTTCCGTAATCCCCTCATTCCTCTTCCCATCATAGAAGTCCAATTTGACAGAATTGCTATGGACCTAGTTGGTCCTTTACTTAAATCCGCTAGGAGGCACCAATATATATTGGTAGTACTAGATTATGCTACCCGCTATCCCGAACCTATACCTTTAAGAAATACCTCAGCTAAAACCATTGCCAGAGAGTTAATGTTTATGTTCAGCCGGGCTGGAATACCTAGAGAAGTACTTACAGACCAAGGTACCCTTTTTATGTCACGAGTGATGAAAGAGCTATGTAACTTGAAGATTAGACAATTGAAAATTTCAGTGTATCACCCACAAACTGATGGGTTAGTGGAAAGATTTAATAAAACCTTAAAAGCAATGCTCCGTAAGGTAATTGATAAAGATGGTAAGAATTGGGATTGTTTGCTCCCATTTCTAATGTTTGCTATCAGAGTCCCCCAAGCTTCCACGGGGTTCTCACCTTTTGAATTGTTATATGGCAGACATCCTAGAGGTCTCCTTGATGTTGCGAAGGAGACATGGGAACAGGAACACACGCCTCATAGGAGTGTTATTGAACATGTGGCACAAATGCAGGATCGCATTGAGGCCATAAAGCCAATTGTCAGGGAAAATATGGAGAGAGCACAGGAAGCCCAGAAAGCTAGTTATAACAGGAATGCTAGACTTAGGGTCTTTCAACCCGGAGACAGGGTTATGGTACTAATCCCCACTGTAGAAAGCAAGTTCCTTGCAAACTGGCATGGCCCATACGAGATCATTGAACGAGTCAATGAGGTGAATTATAAGGTGAGACAACCTGGTAGAAGAAAGCCCGAACAAATATACCATATAAATTTACTTAAACCCTGGACAGACAGAGAGGTCTTGATGGCCATGACAGACAATGTTCCTCAGACCAAAGTAGACAAAGTACCAGAGGTTAACATTGCTGACACTCTAGCACCTCATCAGCAAAATGAGGTCCGAGAGTTTGTTGCTAGAAATCAGGATGTGTTTGCTCCAGTACCAGGAAAGACTCATGTTATTGAACATGACATAATTACGGAACCTGGAAAAAGGGTTAACTTGAAACCCTACCGAATCCCAGAGGCCAGAAAAGAAGCCATTAAAGCAGAGGTCCAAAAGATGCTTTAGCTAGGGGTTATCGAGGAATCATAAAGTGAATGGAGTAATCCTATAGTGTTGGTACCCAAGCCAAACGGAGAAATCAGATTCTGTAATGATTTCAGAAAATTAAATGAGATATCAAAATGTGATGCTTATCCCATGCCTAGGGTTGATGACCTAATAGAGAGATTAGGACGATCCAGATATCCGACTACATTAGATCTGACTAAAGGTTATTGGCAAGTTCCCTTAACAGAGCTGGCCAAAGAAAAAACTGCTTTTTCCACACCAGAAGATTTATTTCACTACAAAGTCTTACCTTTTGGGTTGCATGGTGCACCTGCCACCTTCCAAAGAATGATGGATAGAATCCTTAGACCCCATAGTGAATATACGGCTGCCTACCTTGAGGATGTGGTTATACACAGCACAGATTGGGAAACACACGTTCCCCGAGTTCAGGCAGTAATAAAGTCTATACGAGATGCAGGTCTAACTGCCAATACATCCAAATGTATGATAGGTTTGGAAGAGGCTAAGTATTTGGGCTACACTATTTGGAGGGGTCTCCTGAAACCACAGAAAAGTAAGGTAGATGCTATTTGGGATTGGCCACATCCTGTGACAAAGAAACAAGTCAGGGCATTTCTAGGCTTACTGGGCTACTACCGTAGATTCATACCTAACTTTGCTACGATCGCAAACCCGCTGACAGAGCTAACTAAGGCAAAAGGCCCTGTTATGATGAAATGGACTCACGAGGTAGAGAAGGCATTTAGTGCCCTGAAGGAGGTTTTGTGTACTGACCCAATTTTGGTTGCTCCAGATTTTACAAAATAATTTTTGGTACAGACAGATGCATCTGATGTGGGCCCAGGAGCGGTTCTTTCTCAAGTACACGGAGGAGAAGAACATCCCATTATGTACCTGAGCAAAAAGCTGAATCCCCATGAACAGAGATACTCAGTGGTTGAGATGGAATGCTTGGCCATAAAATGGGCACTAGAAACACTTAAGTATTATCTATTGGGGAGAAGGTTCAAACTTGTCACAGATCATGCGCCCTTGACGTGGATGAGACAAAACAAGGAAACAAATGCCAGAGTAACTAGGTGGTTCCTTAGTCTTCAGCCATATAACTTCTCTATGGAGCAGGGAAATGCAGATGGTTTATCCAGAGTCCATTGTTTGTGGTCAAAGGTCGCTACGACCGATGGGTCTAAGCTGGTGGGGAGGATATGTGACAGAGGGCTTGAATTTGAGCTAGGATTTTGTTTGTAGATTTTCCTTTCTGTTTTGCTGCAGTTTTGAACAAACTGATTGCTGCATGGATTTTTGTGCACAATGTAAATAAACCACACAATTTTTGCATAAGAGACTGTTGTTCTATACCTGTTACCCTAGAGGACTGTGTTGCTTAGCCCATAAAGGTCAATATATATATATATATATATATATATATATATATATATATATATATATATATATATATATATATAAATCCAAGGCTCCTGCACTCCAACTTTAACAAAATAAATACCTGATGCTCTGGTCATATAAAGTATAAATAATGAAAAAAATACCGGCACTCCAGGATTTGATGAAAAAGAGAGCTTAGTTCATCTTTATTCTTACAGTTCCAGTCAACATTTCAGCTCTAGCACAGAGCTTTCTTCAGGACAAAAGATGAACTAACCTCTCTTTTTTATCAAATCCTGGAGTGCCGGTATTTTTTTCATTATATATATATATATATATATATATATTATGTATATGATCTAAGTATGTATAAACACATACACATACATGCACTGTCTAAGTGTATTTTAATATTAATATATATATATATATATATATATATATATAATTATATATATATATATATATATATAAATACGTTAAAAATGAAAAACCAAAATAAATAATTAAAAAATATATGTGTGTAATTTCATTCTAACTGTATTTTGATATTAATATATATATATATATATATATATATATATATATATAACTGTATGTTGATATTAAAATACACTTAGAACGAAATAATATATATAGTGATGTTGCGAACATAACATTTTCCGTTCGCAAATGGCGAACACGAATTTCCGCAAATGTTCGCGAACGGGCGAACCGCCATAGACTTCAATAGGCAGGCGTATTTTAAAACCCACAGGGACTCTTTTTGGCCACAATAGTGATGGAAAAGTTGTTTCAAGGGGACTAACACCTGGAGTGTGGCATGCCGGAGGGGGATCCATGGCAAAACTCCGATGGAAAATTACATAGTTGATGCAGAGTCTGGTTTTAATCCATAAGGGGCATAAATCACCTAACATTCCTAAATTGTTTGGAATAACGTGCTTTAAAACATCAGGTATGATGTTGTATCGATCAGGTAGTGTAAGGGTTACGCCCGCTTCACAGTGACAGACCAAACTCCCCGTTTAACGCACCGCAAACAACTGCAAACAGTCCATTTGCACAACCGCAAACTCCCCATTTGCACAAGGTTGGATACCAAGCTAGCCATGTCCCGTTCCTCGTCCTCACTGATGTCATTGAAGGTCTCTTCCTCCACCCAGCCACGTACAACACCAAGGGTCCCCGAAAGGTGACAACAAGCCCCCTGGGACGCCTGCTGTGTTTGGTCTTCCACTTCCTCAAAGCCCCCTTCCTCCTCTGACTCCTCTTCTTCAGACTCCTCTCTCTGTGTTTCCACTCTCTGCATTATTATAAGGTGTGTTAAGTAGTACTATTCCTATCAGTTTAATCCCTGTTACGTCCCCTATCAGGGGACGTGTATATGGCATCGATTTTAGGAACCGGGAGATGGAAAAAGATGCTTGGTCGGTCCTCCTACTTCAAATTTGGGGCACTGCGCGTGTAATCTAACACCACTCCTATCTAATCAGATAGGAGTGGTGTGTTAAGTAGTCCCCCTCATCAGGCCTTTTTTACTTGAATGTATCGTCCACTGTCAGTCCCTTCAGGATCCATCCCTCATTCATCCTAATAAAGGTGAGGTAATCTAGACTTTTTTGACCTAGGTGACTTGTCTTCTCAGTGACAATACCTCCTGCTGCACTGAAGGTCCTTTCTGACAGGACACTTGAAGCGGGGCAGGCCAGAAGTTCTATCGCAAATTGGGATAGCTCAGGCCACCGGTCAAGCTTCCACACCCAGTAGTCAAGGGGGTTCATCGCTCCTCAGAGTGTCGATATCTGCAGTTAAGGCGAAGTAGACTGCTACCTGTTGGTCGAGTCGTTCTCTGAGGGTGGACCCCAAAGGGCTGTGGCGATGCATGGGACTTAAAAAGCTCTGCATGTCCTCCATCAACAAAACAGCTGTAAAGCATCCTGTCCTTGCCAGCGTGGTCGTGGGAGGAGGATGATTACTTTCACCTCTCCCCCTGTTAGATTCCCGTTGTGCTGTGACATCACCCCTATACGCTGTGTAAAGCATACATTTTAATTTATTTTGGAACTGCTGCATCCTTTTCGACTTGCGGTAATTTGGTAACATTTCAGGCACTTTCTGCTTATACCGGGGGTCTAGTAGCGTGGACACCCAGTACAGGTCATTCTCCTTCAGCCTTTTTATACGAGGGTCCCTCAACAGGCACAAGAGCATGTAAGACCCCATTTGCACAAGGTTGGATGCCAAGCTACTCATGTCCTGTTCCTCATCCTCAGTGATCTCACTGAAGGTATGTTTTCCCCCCCAGCCACGTACAACACCACGGGTACCAGATAGGTGACAACGAGCACCCTAGGATGCCTGTTGTGGTTGGTCTTCCTCCTCCTCCTCAAAGCCACATTCCTCCTCTGACTCCTCTTCCTCATAATCCTCTTCCAGCGTTGCCGCAGGTCCAGCAATGATGCTGATAAGGCTGTTTCTGGTGGTGATGGTGACCACAACTCTTCCTCTTCATGCTCATCTACAGCCTGATCCAGCACTCTTCGCAGGGCACGCTCCAGGAAGAAAACAAATGGTATGATGTCGCTGATGGTGCTTTTGATGCGACTGACTAGGTTTGTCACCTCCTCAAAAGGAAGCATGAGCTTACAGGCATTGCGCATGAGCGTCCAGTAACGTGGCAAAAAAATTCACAGCTCCGCAGAGGCTGTTCTAGCACCCCGGTCATACAAATACTCGTTAATGGCTTTTTCTTGTTGGAGCAGGCAGTCGAACATTAGGAGTGTTGAATTCCAACATCTCGGGCTGTGGCAAATCAAGCGCCTCACTGGCATGTTGTTTCACCGCTGGATATCTGCAAAGTGCGGCATGGCCATGTAGGAACGCCTGAAATGGCCACACACCTTCCTGGCCTGCTTCAGGACGTCCTTTAAGCCTGGGTACTTATGCACAAAGTGTTGTACGATCAGATTACACACATGTGCCATGCACGGCACATGTGTCAACTTGCCCAAATTCAATGCCGCCAACAAATTTCTTCCGTTGTCACAAACCACTTTGCTGATATCCAGTTGCTGTGGAGTCAGCCACTGATCCACCTGTCCGTTCAGGGCAGACAGGAGTGCTGGTCCGGTGTGACTCTCTGCTTTCAGGCAAGTCAACCCCGAAACGGCGTAACACTGAGGTATCTGGGATGTGGAATAGTACCTGGGGAGCTGGGGGGGGTGCCGTTGATGTGGAGCAAGACGCAGCAGCAGAAGAGGACTCAGCCGAGGAGGTTATGGAAGAGGATGGAGTAGGAGGAGTAGAGGAGGTGGCAGCAGGCCTGCCTGCAAGTCGTGGCGGTGTCACCAACTCCTCTGCAGAGCCACGCATTCCATGCTTGGCAGCCGTCAGCAGGTTTACCCATTGCGCAGTGTAGGTGATATACCTGCCCTGACCATGCTTTGCAGACCAGGTATCAGTGGTCAGATGGACCCTTGCCCCAACACTGTGTGCCAGACATGCCATTACTTCCTTTTGCACAATCGAGTACAGGTTGGGGATTGCCTTTTGTGCAAAGAAATTTTGGCCGGGTAACTTCCACTGCGGTGTCCCAATAGCTACAAATTTTTGGAACGCCTCAGACTCCACCAGCTTGTATGGTAAAAGCTGGCGGGCTAAGAGTTCAGACAAGCCAGCTGTCAGATGCTGGGCAAGGGGGTGACTTTCTGACATTGGCTTCTTACGCTCAAACATGTCCTTGACAGACACCTGACTGTGGGCAGATGAGCAGAAACTGCTCAAGGCGAGAGACGGAGTGGCGGATGGTTGAGAGGGGGCAAGGAGGACAGCAGTGGTTGACGTGGCTGAAGATGCTGGACCAGGAGGAGGATGGCGGCTTTGAGTTTGTGTGCTGCTTGTACTCATGTGTTGATCCCATAGCAGTTGTACCTAGGTGGGTGTTGAACTTCCCACGACTCAGTTTCTTTTGGCACAGGTTGCAAATGGCATCGCTGTTGTCAGAGGCAGACACACCAAAAAAATGCCACACTGCTGAGCTCTGCAATGACTGCATTCTGGTGGTGGCAACAGCATGCGTTGATTGGCGTGCTGTCTGGCTGACCCCGGGTGCCGATGCATGCTGTCTGACAGTGCCACTAGCTCCTTGCGACGACCTCCCCTTGCTTCCAACTCGTCTCCTCCTCCTCTCTGTCTCCCCATCTGAACTTTCCCCCTGTTCTTCTTCTCTTCTAGCGGGCATCCACGTGACTTCCACGGACGCATCGTCATCATCAACCGCTTCACTTGTATCTGACAACTCAGCAAAGGAAGCAGCAGCAGGTACAACATCATCATCATCACATCGTACGTCCATGTGTGTAATGCTGCCTGACTGAGACATATCCCTGTTATCTACATCCTCTGGCAATAATGCTTGCGCATCACTCATTTCTACCAACTGATGTGTAAATAACTCCTCTGACATATCAAGTGAAGCGGCTGTGGTGCTAGTTCAGGGTACGTGGCCTCTGAACACTGGGCATTATTCTAGGGCCAAAGGGAATCACAGCACCATGACCACGACGGCCCCTGAGGGGTGGCCTGCCTCTGCCTGTAATTTTTTTTTCAATTAGTGGTACTATGCGTGCAAGCTACTGTGACAACAGATATAAGTGGCACTGTGCACTGGCAGAAGTTGGCAGAGTAGACGCTGTAGGCCTGACACACACTCTTGCAGACAACTAACTGCTATTCAATCTATTACAGTCAAAAAAATGTTTTTTTAAATGTACACTACTGTTACACTAGATATGAGTTGCACTGGTGTGACACTGTGCCCTGGCAGGCCCTGAAACGCACACGTGTGAAGGAAACTGACTGCTATTATTTCACAGTCAAATTTCTAGTTTTTTTTTAAATGTACACTACTGTTACACCAGATATGAGTTGCACTGGTGTGACACTGTGCCCTGGCAGGCCCTGAAACGCACACATGTGAAGGAAACTGACTGCTATTATTTCACAGTCAAATTTCTAGGTTTTTTTTTTGCAAGCTATTGTGGCACCAGATATGAGTGGTGGCACTGGGCAAGTGGGCACAGTATACGCTGTGAGCCTGACACACACGCTGGCAGGCAGGCAACTGCAATTAGATTACACAGGGAAAAAAAAAAGCAGACTGATGTTCTAGACCTAAAAAGGGCTTTTTGGGGTGCTGTCCTTACAGCAGAGATCAGATGAGTCCTTCAGGACTGTAGTGGACACTGAATACACTAGCCTAGCTATCAATTTCCCTATTAAATCAGCAGCAGCACACTGTCCCTCCTCTCACTAAGAATGCAGCTTCAGAATGAATCTAAAATGGATGCTGTCCAGGAGGTGGGAGGGTCTGGGAGGGAGGGTCGGCTGCTGATTGGCTGGAATGTGTCTGCTGACTGTGAGGTACAGGGTCAAAGTTTCCTCAATGATGACGAATAGGGGGCGGACCGAACATCGCATATGTTTGCTGTCCGTGGCGAACGCGAACAAGCTATGTTCGCAAGGAACTATTCGCCAGCGAACCGTTCGGGACATCACTAAATATATATATCTATATACATAAATATATATGTATATATCACTATATATACCTATATATAGATAAAGAAAACGAATTAAAAAAATTATATATATATATATATATATACACACACACATATACGTGTGTATATATAAAAGAATTGAAGACAGGAGCACTCTCTGGGATTTTTCAAATTTGTATTAATAAGTAATCACCACCTCTACATCAACGTTTCGACCCTTCTGGGCCTTTATCAAGACAATGACAGTGCCAAAACAATGCCTATATATACAGGAAAACTAAATGTATAACTTACCCCATCTGTGCGAAAAGTTTTCTATCCACTTCCGTGTTCCGTGATTGTGCGCATGCGTATGAGCGTGTATCCGTGCGTACTGACGTAATCAAAGTGCGACCCGGTGCGTCTGCGTGTGAACGTGCAATCGTGCGTGCTGACATCATCATAGTGTGCACCGGACACCTTCTGTGTCTAAACAACCATTCCCATGGATACACCTCCGTGACATATATGTTACAAGGAGGGAAAACACTACTATGTCTAGAATAGACCAGCCAAGTGTTATGTAAAACAGACCTTCAAGGGCTATATACCTTATAATCAATTACTAATGTTAAAATAATGACTGAACCACTAACCTTGGTCCTGAAATTGACCAAGATAGTGTGACATACATACCACCATACTCTAGATCGGAATCTGTAATGACCAACCAAAATGTGTATATGTAACCATGACCCCACTAAATCCTGAATGTAAGCCAGTGTCCATGTGAATAAGTGTACAGTGTATGTACAAAAACCAATAATGTATATAAAAAGTGTTGGAAAAGTGTGTGTATATGTGACTAAACCCACATAAAATCCTAAATATGAGCCTGTGTGTCTCATGTGAATGTATGTATGTACAAAAACTAATAGTGTTAAAAAATGTGATGCACCCAATAAAATTTGTGACAAGCAAAATAAGTGCCCCACACCCCCAGTGACCCTCCAGTGTGCCCCTCTGGAACCCATCCCCATTCAACCCTGGTGAGTGGCAGTGTCCAGGTCTATTGACATAACCAAAGCCAGATGTAACAGTCATACAGTAAATACATAAGCCCTCACTCTACAAAATCCAACATATAAAGACTAAGTCTATCCTGCCATCCTACTGACTGATGTTAAATCACTAACAGAAAGTAATATGTTAAATCATACGCTGTCCTTCATCTAGGACTGCGCCGCATAAGAATGCAGTAACTGTGCATATTAATTAGAGTCTGCCCTTAAACAACTATTTGATCAACGAGTATCCAAAAATGAACTAAACGATATATATTCATTAAGCCCTCTGGGCTGAACAGTGTCCAATTGTCTGATCCAAAATGTCTCTCTCTGTAATAACAATCTAGAACGATCTCCACCTCTGGGTAGAACCGGTATTCTGTCTATTGCCATAAATTTGAGTGTGGGCAACCTGTGATTATATTGCAGGAAATGTTTTGCCACCGGTTTTTCGGTTTTTCCATCTCGAAATGCTGTTGTAATGGCCGATCTATGCCCTCTGATCCTGTCCCTTAGAGTCAAATCCGTTTTGCCAACATAAAACAAACCACACGGACACGAAATTAAATATACCACATGATCTGTCAAACATGTAATATAATGCGATATTTTGTAGCGCCTGCCAGAATGCGGATGACCAAAAGACGAGCCAGTGAGCATGTGCCCACATGTAACACAGCCTGGACAGCGAAAACATCCCTTTCTCTCTGATATAATAGGGACCAATTTGTCTCGTGGTAGATCCGTTCTCATCAACAAATCCTTAAGGTTCCTATTTCTGACGTGCGATACTCTCGGGGTATTGGAAAAAATCGTGCTAAGGGTTGTGTCTGTGGACAGAACATTCCAATGTTTTCTAATACTTCTAGTGATGTCATCACTGGCCGAATGGAATCTCATAGGTATAGTGATCTGGGTCTTTACCGTACGAGAAGTGCCTTGTTCAAAAATTTCATAGGCACGATCTAATGCCTTCCTCAAAACCTGCTTCCGATACCCTCTCTCCAGGAAGGCCTGATGCATGTTCTCTATTTGTAGATCTCGTGTAGAGTCGTCCGAGTTGTTTCTCATCACCCTGAGAAATTGGGAAATTGGTAAGGACTTTTTTAATGCCGGAGGATGACAACTAGTGAATATACGTGTGTATATATATGTAGTAAGGCCTTTTGGCCTGTGTTTGTGGGAGGGGCGTATGACACACCCCTTCCCTACTTAAGGGACACCCCTTACCTGGCTCCATACCTTCGAGGTCAGCGTTGCATCCTGAATCCACTTCCGGTTCACGGACGGCGCCATCTTGCTTTCGGAAACTCCGCGTTTTTCTTCAGTGTTAGCTGTGTCCAGGAACTCCTTACAGGTCTTTCCACGGCCAGCCACGCACAAAAAACCCGGTCTTCTTTGCTGATTGAGTCCCCAGGACTTCTAAAACGTAAGCCCGTCACCCGGATCAATTCCCACGGCGTCGCAATCATTATTCAGCCTTACTTTACGGCCACACGCTTTACGGCCAAGTCTCAGGCGAATTTAACCCTCTGGTTTCCGGAAACCAATGTACTGAGTATGTAGCATTCGGATGCTTTGCTTTTCTCCTTCCTTCACTTCAGTTTTGCTATTTACCATATTATAAGACTTTTTAGTGTCTGATATTAGTATTATCCGTTTTTAATATGCTGTTTATAGTTCATTGAGTACACAGTCTGTATTTTATATACATATAATGATCAGAGCATACACTTCCTAATTTGTGCTTTCATATTCATTAATTTTACTTAGGTTAGGGCTCTCTGTATTATTAGATCTTGATATTAATCTTGGTATACATATACATAGTCTTGCTTGATTAAACTTTACATTATTTTGTGTACCTCCCACCGGCACTTAGAGAATTTTGTTTGAAACAACGGGTTTTGTTCCTGTTTCAACACACCATGTACACTTTCATTACATGGCACGTTTTCATATGCTGACTTTTTCTTTATGTACTCAAATTACATACACAAGAACTCAGATAATTAATCAGGAAATAGGTATAGTATATATATGTGATAAGGTTTCTCTAAGTTATTTGTGTATATTACGTTGTCACTACCATGTACACCCGATTACATGGCACGTACAATTCCTGACCTTTCTGCATATACTCAAACGATATATCGTGTATACAGAACACGGTCCCAACATCACACACTTTCGGGATTGAATCACACTTTTGGTTTAACCTCTCATACGTCAACTTTTTTCTGCATATGGTCAATTTTCATATTTTATAACTCACCCAAACCATCTGTCGTTTTGCACCCAGACTTATATAATCCATACCGGATAAATCACGTAATACTCCCTGCACTATGATTACTACAGTAGCACGGCCATATATATTTTTAAATTGGTCACCATGTATACACATTATACGTAGCCACTACAAGCTAATCCCTGCGTTACGGTTTTACTCCATAACAAATCAGGCTGGGTACTACCTTACTCTAAATTGTCCCCCTTCAACACATACGGTTAATAAAATCAACCACAGCATATCTAGTCTACGTTAGTATCACAGGATCCATTTCTCATACTATCATATCTATTTCTACCCATTTAGGTTTATCCAGGTTTTCTATACCTTACGCATCATATACGTATACATACTATCAGGTACGTAAGCCTGCTCACATATCACATACGTTCTCCCTAAATAGGACATAGAGTACTGGCAAGTTAGGGGTATAGGCCCAAATAGGTATCTCCCCTCTTGGCATACCGCCTATAGTTTAGAGGTCCGCGAGGCCAACACCCCGCCTCAACGTTTCGGAGGCAAACACCCCTCGAGCCACACGTTAGTTAGCCGCCTCGCAAAGTTTAGAGAGGGCGTCACCTGTCACTCCCTTCCCCTGTTTTTCTTTTATTGTCACCGAGAGGCCTACGAATTCCTGCCACTACGATGGGTGGCCTCAATATTCCCTCGCGCCAACGCATAGATAGAGCCTCTCATAGCCACTTGGCAAATAGCAGGGCCTCACCTGTCACCAAAGGACAAGATTAATTTTTCACCTCACACGGCATAATTAGCCCGCCAGTACATCCCCTGGGGTTCAACACTAACGGTATATTTTCTCATCTAGTATGTCTCAAGAAGGGGTAGAGGATTTCTCCATCCCGAGCACTCCGGCTAGACCAAACACCCCATCACCGGAAGAAGACATGGCTAGTCCTGCATCATTCAGGTCCTGGACAATCCCTCGCATAACCAGCGAACTCAGGAGGCGACACATTCCTTTCCCCGCTACTGCCAGGAAAGCGGAACTATACAAACTGTTGCACACCTCAACTGATAACTCTGATGCAGGGGAAGGGACTAGCCAGTCTAACCCGACAGATATACATGGCATGCTTACATCCCTCATGTCATCCATGGGCAAGGTCAACTCCAGGCTGGAGAAACTGGAATCGGTCACCACAGCCCTTACCTTGGCTGGGTCAGCCACTGTGACCCCTCCGCCACTGGTCGAGTTGCCACTAGTTTCTCCAGCCACCACCTCTGACGAGCAAGAGGTTAACCCTGCCCATATGATACCTGAGCACCTTAAGAAAGACATCCTGGAAGGTAAAGATGTCAACTTAGCTGCACTACTAATTGCCTCCCAGGATGTGGTGGAGCATAAAACTTATGCGTATGAGGATATTTCTGTGGTGGTCAAGTCCAGGGATGCACGCCTAAACAGGAAACTCACCATCCCGGAATTTGTGTTGGCTTTTGGCATCTACCGGGATGTCATATGTGCCGTTTACCCACACAGGCGTGAGGAATTTGACATGTATATGCACAAGCTGGTGGACCTGGGCAATAAATATGGTGGATCGGCATTCTACGATTACCATAGATCTTTTTCTGCGAAAGTGTCAGGCGCCTTCTCACAGTACGGGACAAGGTCCAACTGGAGTAAGATAGACACAGTGATTTTCTGCAGACACTTTGCAGGGCTAAGGACGCCGGCTTGTGCATACTGCTCCTCCATGTCTCATTCGGCAAATTTTTGTCCCACCACTGCTAACGAGCATACCCACGTGCAAGGACCTAGCTCCGCTGGTCCTACGGAGAAAATAGCTAAAGACAAACTGGGTAGACCTATCAAGTTTCTGGGCAAATCCCAGATATGTAATAACTTTAATGTTGGTACATGTAATTACAGCGGTTGTCGTTTATTGCATATATGCTCAAAATGTTTCAGGGCACATGCAAAAATCATGTGTCCCAATAAAATGTATCCCAAACAGTACCTAACGTCTATCAACATATCCCTACTTGCGACATTTCTGTCACAGCATCCATCTACACATTTAGTAGATTTCATAATCTCTGGTCTATCAGAAGGATTCCACACAGGTATCATACATATGCCTTCAGGAATCCTGGAATGTCCAAATCTACAATCCGCCCAACACAACCCTACAGCTGTTGACACACTCATAGCTAAAGAAGTGACAGAAGGTTTCTTATTGGGACCTTTTCAATCCCCTCCTTTCACTACATGGAGGACAAACCCTATCGGGGTTGTCACAGGAAAATCTTCCAACAAGCAGAGACTTATTATCGATTTGTCGGCACCACACACCTCTACCACTCCTAGCCTCAACTCCCTAATACCATCGGAGGAATTTTCCCTGCAATATTCCACTATAGACCACGCCATTACGGCTATCATACAGGCAGGAGTCGGTGCATGGCTCAGCAAGACCGACATAACAAATGCATTCAAACTACTACCAATCCACCCCACACTGTGGCACCTACATGGCATCAAGTGGGAAGGGAACTACTACTTTTTCTCACGACTAACTTTTGGTTCTAAAAGTAGTCCAGCCATATTTGACACATTTGCCGAAACCCTATGCTGGTTACTACTCAATATATCCAGATGCCCTACAGTCATACATTATCTGGACGATTTCCTAATGGTCGAGGAGAATTCTTCCCCTCCCAGTAGCCTCAAAGAAACCGTCAGCCTATTCAACCAGTTGGGGGTCCCAGTCTCCCCTACCAAGACCGAAGGCCCAGATACCATCATCACTTTCCTGGGCATCATGCTAGACTCGGCCAACATGCAAGCTAGCCTACCACGCACTAAGGTAGAAAACATCCTGACAAACATCAACCTCTATATACAACTACGCACTTGCAACGGCAAAGAATTACAATCTTTACTGGGGTCACTCAATTTTGCCATGCGTATTATACCTCAAGGCCGTGCTTTCATCTCACGTCTCCTCAGCATGTTCCCACTGTTTCTACATGATGCACACAGATTATCCCTAGATACCCAAGCCACGGCAGACCTTCTCATGTGGAGAAACTTTTTAACCTACTGGAATGGAAAAAGCATGTTCCTCCCTCAATTGTCTGACACTTCTCCTTCTGTTTGGACAGACGCGGCGTCTACCACAGGTTTCGCAGCGATATTTGGGAACGAATGGCTTTGGGGTAGCTGGCCTTCAGAGGTGCAGGACCTGGAGTGTTTTTTCTCTACCTCAGCTCTTTTCGAGATATATCCCATCGTGGCGGCTGCCGTGGCATGGGGACATCTATGGACAGGTTCATCAGTCAGGTGCTACTCAGACAACCAAGCAACCTGTTACATTATTAACAAAGGTCGCTCCAACTCCCTTACTATCATGAGATTTTTGAGGAAACTCACTTGGTTGGCAGCATGTCATAATTTTTTCTTGCATTGTGTTCATATTCCAGGTATTTGTAACGAGGCAGCGGATAATTTGTCTCGTTTTAAATTCCAGGCCTTTCATCAACTTCTCCCATCAGCCGCGCTCACAGCCACGGCCACTCCACTGTTCCATAAGCTAGTAATGGACTAGACGTTATCATGCAACATTGCAGAACTTTGTCCCAACTAGCTCTATCTACAAATACCAGGAAAACCTACAACAGAGCCTTCAGTTTATTCAAAAGATTCCTTTTGGAACACAACATATTACAACCATTCATCATGACATCTTTTTTAGGTTTTGCCTCTTTTTGCCACATCAAACTCAAACTTTCTTACAACACAATCAAACTATATCTTACAGGCATCCAACATCACATGCTGACATTACAACCCAACAACTCAAGTTTCATGTCATCATACCAAATCAAGAACATCCTTAGGGGTATACAAAGATCCGAACCCCCGCATACAGCACAGAGGCTTCCTATAGATTTTCATATCCTTAAGGAATTATCACAACTACTAGATCTAAAACCCTTCTCCTTCAACACAACTCTAGTCATCAAAACAGCTATTTACGTGGCGTTTTATGGGTTTCTGAGACCTAGAGAGTTTACCGCCATCAATACAACACAATCCACTCACCTACTGCTCCATTCGCACTTAACCAAACACATGGACTATTATATCCTGACACTACCTCATTCCAAAAACAGTAAACACGCTCCACCTGTTAGGTCCTTACTAACACAGCTGGGACTCAAGCCAGCTAACTATTCAGGCCACTCCTTCCGCATAGGAGCGGCCTCCACAGCCTCCAGTGTTAACATACTGGTTCATGTTATCAAGACACTGGGGCGCTGGAAATCATCCGCTTACACACGATACATTCCTAACCCTGTACAAGAAGTAAGAAATGCTTTTCAGAACATGTCTTGTTAAAAGTATGTATATTGGTAGTTTGTATTAAATATTGAAATTTCTATTTTTGCCCTCTTTATTTTCAGGCCTACCTCATCGTCGGTTCCGGCACACCACAACCGACTTGCTACTTTTATACCATCCTACACTTATTAAGGTCTTATTTCTCTTTGCCATCATGAGCCCTTCACACAAATATATATATATATATATATATATATATTTTTTTTTTTTTTTTATTATTATTATTCTACGTCTATATTTATGTAATATTTTTACATAATTAAGTTATTTTATTAATTACAATTTGCTGGATCTGCTTCAGGCAGAAAGTCCAGACAATTTAAATTGCTAGCACTATATTTAACGCTGTAACTTTCCAAGACACCATAAAACCTGTACATGGGGGCTACTGTTTTACTCGGGAGACTTCACTGAACACAAATATTAGTGTTTCAAAACAGTAAAATGTATTACAACGACGATATCATCAGTGAAATTTTTGCATTTTTCACACAGCACTTACACTGACGATATCATTGTTGGGATACATTTTACGGTTTTGAAACACTAATATTTGTGTTCAGCAAACTCTTATGAGTATAACAGTACCCCTCATGTACAGGCTTTATGGTGTTTTCCAAAGTTACAGAGTCAAATATAAGGCTTGTTTTTCAGTTATTTCACATTAAAAGTCGCCAGATTGGTTACGTTGCCTTTAAGACCGTATGATAGCCCAGGAATAAAAATTACCCCCATGATGGCATACCATTTGCAAAAGTAGACAACCCAAGGTATTGCAAATGTGGTATTTCCAGTCTTCTTTTAGTAGCCACTTAGTCACAAACACTGGCCAAAATTGGCATTCAAATACATTTTTTACATTTTTCACAAACAAACAAATTTGAACGCTACCTTTGGTCAGTGTTTGTGACTAAGTGGCTACTAAAAAAGACTGGACATACCCCATTTGCAATACCCTGGGTTGTCTACTATTGCAAATGGTATGCCATTATGGGGGTAATTCTCATTCCTTGGCTACCATATGGTCTCAAAGGCAACATAACCAATCTGGCGAATTTCAATGTGAAAAAAATAGAAGGATGTAACATGCTATATTTGACACTGTAACTTCCCAAAACACCATAAAACTTATACATAGGGGGTACTGTTTTACATGTGAGACATTGCTGAATACAAATATGTGTATTGTATTGCAGTAAATGCAAACAGTATTATGACATTCATAGATAAAATGTCATGCAGAACAAAAAAATAACATTTCTAGATTTTTTACTTTATTAAATATTTTATTCATATTAAATTGTGTTTTATAGATAAATATTTGATGTTAAATGAAAGCCCGATTTCTCCTGAATAAAATGATTTATAATAAGTGTGGGTGCACTTAATATGAAAGAGGTGAATTACGGTTGAACAGACATATTGTCAAATTCCAAGTTTTGTTTACATTTTGATTAAAATGTGTACATTTGGCTCAGTCCTTAAGCGGTTAATAACATTTTATATCAAATAATGTAAACAGAAAAAGGAAAATATTTGTATAAAACAATTGTTTATTAGGAAAATTCTACCATGGGCAATTTGTTTGCACAAATGAATGATATTTCAACACTATTTACCCATCTCTAGTCAAAAGGCAAAATGCGTGTGTTCTACAATATGAGAGATATGAGTCACACAGCAAATGTCACTTGTTGAAGAATTATCCTCATTTTAGGTAAAAGGCCACATATACTGTTTTCTAGCATCCAACGACATTTATATGCCAGTTTGTTCACATGCAACAGATATCTTGGGCTATTTCACAAAATTGTGCATAATTTACTACAAATATTTAATATTTCAATACAAGTGTTTTCTTTCTGTGTGTAAATAAAAAAAAACATATTGAAACACAAAATAGTAAGGTGCAATTAAATATGACAACTGTTCAGTCAAAGGAAAATAAGAAGTATAGCATTTAATTAAGTGTAAATATTATAGGGACTGACAGTGAGAAATAAATAGACCCAATGGGATCAAATGACAGTAGGGCTGCGTCACATACAAGGGAGCGACTTATCTAATAGAACAGAAAAGATATAACTGGTATGTGAGCGCTCCAATTAATTATGCAAATCAACATAAAAATTAATGATGACCAATATCGCTGGGATCACCACAATGACCACCATAAACCAAAATTAAATGTACTGGGTGAGTCTACCTGAATCAGAATACTCTACACATATATAAAAAGTATACAGAGTATACAAAATATCATTTATTGTATAGAAAGCCAAACATAAAAATATGAAACAACATCTCAAAATGTCCAGAATCAGATGTAAGCGTGGTGAATAGCAAGGGGCCCCTTGTTCATATTCTTATCGACCAAGGACTGATGTGAAAAAAATCAGAGATGTGCACATAAACATAAAAACTATATGTAAACTTTAAAAGAAATCAAGCGATCAACTCCATGTACGGTCCGTAAAAAATATAAGTAGGTAGACGGATAGTGCCCAGACGACAGAGCCGTCTCACGGAGAGGGAGCTCGAAAACCAGCCAAACACCCTGGTCAAGACTAAGGGGGAAGCGATAGGGATGGCCCCAAAGGTGAAAATCACATCCACCAGATGTGGAACACTATGGGGATATCACTATGGCAACTTACCCTATTCGTCCGACCCTCGGATGAGATACTGGGAGCACATAGACTCCAAACCGTGGGAGCTGCAGGATCAGTCGTTCTCGCCAGGTCACTTGCCGAAAATCAATGGCGGGTCGTAAAGGACGGACCGGCTGGAAAATTCAAATCCGTCGGCGGTGTGGTGAAGCAGCAGACAGCACGTCTACGCGTTTCGTCCTAACTGGAGGACTTTTTCAAGACAATGTATGCTGTCTAGGAGCCGGGTATATATACCCACTCTTAATTGTTTCATAGAATGGTCATGATTGTTAATTGATATACTGAGATCATTACAGATCTAAATAAAGAATGCTGCAAATGAATAAAGCAACACCAAATATAATAAATGAAAACGTTTATCCTTATTGGGACAATGTCATATTATTAACATCGAAAAATGCATATATGTAGAAATAAAATAAGGATAAAAAAATTTTTTACTAATAAAATAATTCAATCTCCAATTTAACAGAGCTTGATGATATTAGTCAATCTTAGTTTGCTAGCCTTTTTTTAAAAATAAAAAATAATAATAATAATACAGTTGAATTATTTTATGAATCATAAAGATTTTTTATATATATTTGATTAAGAAAAAAGAACATTAAAATAAATGAATATTTATTTTAATGTTCTTTTTTCTTAATCAAATATATATAAAAAATCTTTATGATTCATAAAATAATTCAACTGTATTATTATTATTATTTTTTATTTTTAAAAAAAGGCTAGCAAACTAAGATTGACTAATATCATCAAGCTCTGTTAAATTGGAGATTGAATTATTTTATTAGTAAAAAATGTTTTTTATCCTTATTTTATTTCTACATATATGCATTTTTCGATGTTAATAATATGACATTGTCCCAATAAGGATAAACGTTTTCATTTATTATATTTGGTGTTGCTTTATTCATTTGCAGCATTCTTTATTTAGATCTGTAATGATCTCAGTATATCAATTAACAATCATGACCATTCTATGAAACAATTAAGAGTGGGTATATATACCCGGCTCCTAGACAGCATACATTGTCTTGAAAAAGTCCTCCAGTTAGGACGAAACGCGTAGACGTGCTGTCTGCTGCTTCACCACACTGCCGACGGATTTGAATTTTCCAGCCGGTCCGTCCTTTACGACCCGCCATTGATTTTCGGCAAGTGACCTGGCGAGAACGACTGATCCTGCAGCTCCCACGGTTTGGAGTCTATGTGCTCCCAGTATCTCATCCGAGGGTCGGACGAATAGGGTAAGTTGCCGTAGTGATATCCCCATAGTGTTCCACATCTGGTGGATGTGATTTTCACCTTTGGGGCCATCCCTATCGCTTCCCCCTTAGTCTTGACCAGGGTGTTTGGCTGGTTTTCGAGCTCCCTCTCCGTGAGACGGCTCTGTCGTCTGGGCACTATCCGTCTACCTACTTATATTTTTTACGGACCGTACATGGAGTTGATCGCTTGATTTCTTTTAAAGTTTACATATAGTTTTTATGTTTATGTGCACATCTCTGATTTTTTTCACATCAGTCCTTGGTCGATAAGAATATGAACAAGGGGCCCCTTGCTATTCACCACGCTTACATCTGATTCTGGACATTTTGAGATGTTGTTTCATATTTTTATGTTTGGCTTTCTATACAATAAATGATATTTTGTATACTCTGTATACTTTTTATATATGTGTAGAGTATTCTGATTCAGGTAGACTCACCCAGTACATTTAATTTTGGTTTATGGTGGTCATTGTGGTGATCCCAGCGATATTGGTCATCATTAATTTTTATGTTGATTTGCATAATTAATTGGAGCGCTCACATACCAGTTATAGCATTTAATTAAGGGTGAACTATACAAATTACCACAAAGAAGCCAAAGCACATTACATTTCTAAAAAATAACAAACAAAATAAATATATATTTACTTAAACAATGAAGACAATTCCCTCACCAGACTTACACCATAGCTATATCTAGTGGCTTACTTACTATGGAATGGTTTACAGGTGGCAACTGGGAAAGGATACTCAAAGCACGACTACTGCCAAGTGTATGGTAGGCACAAGTTAAATAGTTTTAGAAGGAATCTTGCTATGCCATATACAAATATTTTGGATGGATAATGAGGAAGTGACACTAAATGTTTAAAGAATATCCAAATCAGAGTGAGGGAGTTATGGATGTAGGGGAAACTTTAAGGAGCTGCATCGTTAACCTCGTTATCCTGTAGCCACTACAACAGCAGAGTCAATGGTGCTTGGAGTGCCCAAATATTTGATAAATTCATGGGTGGTGCCAATAGACAAATTACTTCAGGTGACAAATACGTAGGATTACATGTGGCTAAATCTCTCAATTAGTTATCCTTGATCCATCTCATTTATTCTTCTGTCCCTGGCAGCCCTAACTGGCACTAGAGGAACCTTCATCACCACTTTGCCTACATATGTTGGTTATAATTCATCTAGTGTTCTCACAGGGCAACATGTCTGTTACCCACTTTTATCATCAATATACTGGACTACAGGGTTTTCTGGCGATTTGTTTTAATAAAGTTAATAACGTTTTATTGGTTTGAATGCAAAGTATGGCGGGCGAAGCAGAGCTTCCAAACTGAGCAGTCGCATCCACGGTGAGCTCCGCAATACCGAGCATCAAAAACCCACATAACCCACTGGCAACACACAATTTGAGGTTCGAGACAAACACCCTCGTGGCTGTGCACTTATGGGTCTCAAGACCAAAAAACAAAAAGTGGACAAGCCACGGATGGGCTTAAACATCGGTGATATGCTGAGACAGGCACATGGTGCAGCTGGGCCCAAGATGTCCACCTACCCTGACACATACTCCGAACTCTCAGACGACCTTAATCTCGAGGGAGAGATGGAGGAAATGCTCACCACACGTCCACCTCCTCCAGCCCCAACAAATCCAGACACAGCTCTGGTAACCACCACAGTTTTGAAGGACATACTGTCTGACCTAAAGAGCAATATGCTCCCAGATATCCGAGCAGATCTACAAGGCCTGAAAGGTCAGTTTGGGGACCGTGAAACTACTGCTAGTACCAGTACCTAACAGATAACCATGCTAGAGCAGGCAGTAAAAAAATTGCAACAACAACATGAGTCTTATGACAGGCACTTCGCAATGCTTGAAGATATACGACGCAGAAACAACCTGAAAATAAGAGGTATCCCAGAGGACATTCCAGCAGCAGGATTACCATACCTATTGTGACGCCCTAGCAAGCTAGCAATGGTGGATGCTGTAAAGGGACTTACACCTTACAACTTCGAAACAATGTCCCTGACCTTCTACACTGACATCTCTGGCAGGAAAAGCAGAATTCAATATCGATGGAACATATCATCACACTCCAGGTACTCCGGGGAGATGATAAACACAATGTTGTGGTGAGGCAACAACACTATTATTAGTCTTGGGACTCCCACAGGACTCTCTGCCACAATCTCAAACACTAGCCTCAGTGCTAACATCACGGAGATGGAACCCAGAGACAGCAACCGCGTTTGTCCCGAGGCAACCTACCCAGGCCTCGTATGCAGCCATTACCACCTGAACAGTTGCATATATTATACATAGATGTAATGTTTAGCTCAAAAAGTTTACGTTTAATGTTTTTTTTTCTGACCTTGGACACACACAATGTTCAGTACATCTCACACCCCTTATCAGCTATGCCATGGAGCCTATTCGTATAACGAAAGACTATGTGAAAGACTTTGGCTCCATGGCGATTGAACTGTATGTATGTGATCTGAGCGCCATTCGGTAATAATGTGCACTCAGATCTAAGCTATCTGGGGATATGTTGAATGTATATATTTTATGCAGTATTTGTAACATTTTTATGTCTTTTTACTGCCATGTGTGCAATGGAGTTTAGCCTCTATCCTTGGAGATAATTGAGTTACTTCCCAATTATCTCCAGGATAGAGAGGAGGGATTACAATGTGCATGGGGGAGTGGTCAGTGTACAATTTGTGCCCCAGTCTTCCACCAGGTCCCCTATGGGAGTGTCCACCTGGTGGAAGACCTACATAAATACCGGGCAGGTAGCCCAGATTAAACAGATCACTGCTTGACCCTCAACACGGAGCCTTGTCTCGTTCTTGGGGGAGGATTTATTGTTTGCTGTTCCAGTTCGACTGCTAGGAGTGTAAACCTTTCGTATGGTTTTTCCTATTCGGCTGTTTGGAGCATTCCTCTGCTTTGGAGTTTCCGTATGGTTCTTCATGTTCAGCGGATTGGTGTCTTTGGTTGCTGCCTGTATATCTGGAAGGGAATATCTCCTAAATGGCTTTTAACCCCTTTTATGCCTGGGGGGGTGCTGTTACAGTCAACTTGTGGTTATGCTCCCACCTGTACTCAATCATGCCCCCCCATTTAACACGCAACGTTTTACATTCTCACTGGCCTCAACCAGCAAGGACTCATCTCAACGTGCCTACTTTGCACCCATATACTATCCCACTTAAGGTGACAAATGTTTTAAGCTTCCTACCCCCCAGGCCAGTCACATAACAGACCACCTAGTTGTACTACTACAACAACAACAAAAAACTTGACTCATGGGTTAATACTTTTTAGGACAATACACTCAAAATGTCTACAGCTATATGTACGTCAAAATGTTGTACCCTGAACTGTGTTCTTTGAATTTGCCTTCTCACACGTGAGTTGCGTATAAATAAAGAATTTAAAATGAATGCAAAGTATGTGTGGGGATGAAGAGAAGAAAAAAGAGGGAGGGGAGTATAAGTTAATACATCCATCCAATTGTACAGCGCTACAGACTGTGTTGGTGCTATATAAATAATAAAATAATAATAATAACAATAATTCAAGAGTGACAAAAAGTAAAATGGTGCAGAAGCGCCACTGTGTAATACTAACACAACTGCACCACACACATAGCAACTATCAATATGTTAAGCGTCAAATGATATGTTATTGTTTCATTTTTGCCATCAGTTGAATTTTTACATTTTAGGTACCTGCCCAGTGACATTTACACTTCTGTCAGTAAAGTCTGTAAAACAGTGCATATAATTTTTACTGCAAAATGTTATATCTGTGACATTTCAAAACTATATATACTGCGTATAAATATAATGTAATAATATTTTCTATGTTATCACTATTAAAATCTTACCTTTAAAGAATACAAAATTCCCCTCACTGTTTTCATAAACTGCATCAATGCTGGGTGGTAAACCTCTCCAAAAATAAGTAATTTGCATAGGATACCCATCCATTACTTTGTTGTTCCTAACACGCCAGAACCATTGATCCTATGTGAAAAAGAAAAATTAAAAAAAATTAACAAATACTTCCAATTTTAAAAAGACAACATTTATTTGCGCATTTGCTTTTTTATGAAGAAAAAAAAAAAGCCTAGTGAAAATGATGTAACCCCTTTGTAACGAAGAATTATGTTGAGTCCTGGAACTTCATGTGTTTTAATTTGTTAATCTCAGGTTCACTGTCCTTACTTATAGTTCCATAAGCAATGACTATATTGTTAATGATAAGGATAAATTACACATCAAATTGCTTAAGGAGCTATTAACTAAATAATTACCACCATCCAGCATTTTCATGGCTGCCATGTTGGTAACACATGCCTGATCTCTTGGGAACCTGCATGCATGCCTGTAGACCAGAAATGTAATTACAGTTAGGGCTACACCAAAGTTTAGGCTTGATGGCTATGCTGCAAAGTTACATAGTTACATATTTTCATAGGCTGAAAAGAGACATGTGTCCATCAAGTTCAGCCTTCTTCACATTTGTTTTTTGCTGTTGATCCAAAAGAAGAAAGTTGGGGTAAAGTGCAGATTAAAATTAGTAGTAGGCATTACTTTTGCCTTACTAAGAACACTTGTTCTAACCCTAAATATATAACTAGCCTAAATCAGTGGTGTATTTTGAAATGGTGCTGCCCTAGGCATGAAAGATCTCGGGCACCCCCTAAGAAAAACATGTTACTTGCGCTCTATCCTTTATCCCTATGTATTTTTAAAACAAATGGAGGTCTTTTAGTTACCTCCAATGGCCATGAGAGGATTGAGAAAGATGAAAGATCTCGGGCACCCCCTAATTTAAATTTAACCGCCCCTTCCTGCCAAGGCCATACCACTTCCTGTTAGCTTACACACATTTTGACTGACAGACACACACTCACGGACCAGCACACACTCTCAGATACACTGACATGCACTCACTGATTTGACACAATCTGACACACATACAATCATTTAGACACACACTGACAGACACATACACTCACTGACAGATGCATACACTCACTGACAGACGCATACACTCACACTCACTCACATACACTGACACATACACACTCACATTCACTGACACACACTCACTCACATTCACTGACACACACTCACTCACTCACATTTACTGACACACACACACTCACATTCACTGAAACACACAGTCACATTCACTGAAACACACACAGTCACATTCATTGACAAACACACACATTTTGCCCCAACACTCACAATTATAATTATTATTTTTTTTTTAATTTAAATCCACCCAGCCTCCCTACCTTTGGGATAGCTGGGTGGATTTTTCGCCTGGGGTCCAGTGGGGCTGCTGGGCAGGAAGGCAGCTGGATGTGCAGGCAGGTGGGTGGGCGCTCTAAGTTTTCAGCGAGGGGGCTGTGATCTCTCTGCTCAGCTCCCTTGCGTGCCGCAGAGTGATGCTGGGAGCCGGACTGACGTCATATTTCAGCTCCCGGCATCACTGCGGGTCGCGCGAGGGAGCTGAGCCGAGAGACCTCAGGGGAAAGTGCTCCCTCGCTGCCCGCCTGGGAAACAACTGGCCGCCTGCCTCAGGGGAGCCCAAAAGTGGCCAGCCGACCAGCTCTTGGGCCCCCATAAAACAAGGCAAACAAGGCATTAGCCTGGTCATTTGGGAGCGGCATTTTTTGCCAACCCCTTGAAATTGCTGCCTAAGGCAAATGCCTTGTTTGCCTCGCAATAGATACATCCCTGGTCTAAATGTTAAATTGTGTGTGAACTCTAACTATAGCCACAAGTGTCAGCCCCCCAAGTCTAACCCTAATGTTTTTTTTTTTCTGTTTTTTTTTGTGTTATTGGTTTAAACATAAAGATATCATACTGTTTCATAAACAGAGAGAAAAAAACAAACAAACAAAAAACATATATCATATAAATTATAAATTACACATAGATACATTTAGTTGATACATAAGAATAAATGTTAAATTTATGTTGTTTAACAAATTATACTACTCAGGCCTGATGTATTTTAAATTATTACCTATGTACTCATATAGTAGTAGAAAGTGTACATTTTAGGTGATTTTCAAACTACGTTTATATTACAGTTAATAGTTCTACTATTGCTTATATATAATTCACATGACAAAAAATAAATAAAACCATATCTGGCTAGGGAGGCCTATGGCGGGGGGTGGGGGGGGGAGGATGGGGGACAAGAGGGAAACATTTTGCCCATCCTTAAATGCTGATATACCTATGAGAATAGTCTTCAATATAAACCGTCAGAGTCCATTTAAAGATCTAACTCGAACGAGGTCTAAAGTTTAATAGAACATAAATAATTTAGTGGTTTACTTATATTGATATGTGAAGTTATAATATTCGAAGCATTTAGACCAAATTTTATTATACTTCTTAATACTACCATTATTGAGGTGTATAGCTTTTTCCATTATATCTTGGTAATTAATTTGGGATATAATTTTAGAAGAGCTAGGGCTTTCCTCACTCTTCCAATACCTGGATATACAGACCTTCATTGCCATTAAAACGTGAACTGCCAAAACAAATTTCTAGTTTAGATAGACATTTGTGATCAATATGGAATGGAAACTTTTCAGATATTCAATCCATAATTTTAAAATTCAAATCTTTGAATTTTATCCCAATCAGTGAGGAACAATCCCACCATATATGCTTTATATTTCCAATTATATCGCTATTCACTTATTTTGTGATTTGAGTATATTTTGGTTCAGAAATAGCAAATTTGACCAAACACCCAACAAATCACATTTCAGAACAAAAGTAATCTGCAAATCTAGCATAAATAATTGTAGTCTTGTTTGTCTCTAACCAATGGCACTGTACAATATACCTTGCTACATTTCATGTACTCTTTGAAGAAACAAAGGCTAATCAAGATTCTATACACGGCTGCACTATACAGAGCCTAAATATGTCTCTGTATATTATAAATGTGACATTTCCCCTAAAAACTTGCTGCCATTAAATGTGTGCAGTGTTCTTTTTAGGATTGTAAGAAACCATTGCATAATTGGTAATATTTTTTAAAATGTACATTAACCTAGATCACATCTGTTCCACTTGATTGTACCCATGCATAAGAATGGAGAATATAAAAGTTGCCTATATTATTGAAAAAGGCATAGCAAGGGACTATGTGATATTTTTCTCAATAGTCTTGCACAGTATTCTGGAAATTATGAACATAATTAAAAAGTATATTTTGATTAAAACATTCATAACGAGGGGGTGTCCTTTCCTTAAAAAGAAAAAAAAATCATGCTACTCAGCATATTCTTTAACCTTTCAATAAACTAAGGTCAATTGCAGCTAATTAATATATCAACACTGTATAGATTTCCCCTGATTATACCTTTGCTTGGATACAATCTATAGCTCAAAGGAAACAACAGTAGGTCAACATTTCCTGTTTAATAAACTCCAGGAATAAAATGGTCATGGTTTGAACAATAAAGGGAAGTGTTCTATGGAAGGAAGAGAACAGCAAATTAAATGACATCCTTCAAGAGAAAAAGAAAAAAAGAAAATATCCATGATCATTGCATATCAAATTTGATTTACTTGCAATTTGAAAGCCTCTTACACATCACTTTCAACCAGTCCTATTTTTGAGAGACTTTAAAAACCTATATGAAGAAAAGTAGATAGAGAATGCTGCTAGCTGTTATTCACATTTTAATCAATATACCATATATCTATATTGTTTTTAATTCATATAGCATAAAAAGCATACTAAATACTCAATATCAGTTGGAAGGCTCTCATGTGAGTATGAACTATCCAGAGATTAAAGGGACACTCCATGCACCAAAACAACCTCCTCGAAGAAAATATGGGGGTTCCACCATATGGCTATATTGTGTGTAGCCCGCTACTACGTCACAGTACCCCAATGTCAGTGGGTCCTAAACTGATTTTAACATGGGAAATTTACATGCTAACTTGCAATATTGACTGCTTAAGACTTAAGGCTCCTCTGTTTATGCTTTCCTGTGGTCACTTCCAAAGGGCAACCTAAAGTGGATGGGTGGGATGTTCAGCCCAAAGGGAATCTGGTCTGGATTCCAAATCTACACAGAACAAAATAGGAATTGGGGAAACACACAGAACATGTTCTTGGTGTGCCCCCAAATCCCATTTTATTCTGATTACACTCATGGTTTCAGATTGCCAAGTAATCAAATACCTTTTATTTCACACCCGGATGAATCAATTGTCTGTAATTTACTTGTGGAGTTTTATACCTTAAAATTTTGCAAAATTCTATTAATTATGTTTACGTTGTCTTGGGGAACTAGATCACTCAGATTCCTTTTCCCACCATGATACCCTGCTTTTCAAGGACTCAGAATATGTAAAAAAAAGTGTATTCTAAAGCTCCACAATAAAATAGTAAAGTGTGATGAGTTTGAAGGTGAGAATTCTAAATCAATAAAAGAAATAACATTTTGTCAAGAGTAAACGAGTTATGATGCTTACTGTAATATAACTGAAAAAATATTTCTTTCATTTAATTAACTCCAGTCATATATTGACTTGTGAGTGAAGTACTGAGATCTATTTTTGATCCATGGGGACTTTTCTTCCCTACTTTTACGCAATTTGCACTTTATATCTATATTTGCTTCTGGACTTCAAAAGCCATTCCTAAAAATAGTATGCATCCATTTGTATTATATCACCGTTTGGATAAGATCCAGAATACAATTATGGGTGCAATATGGTTCTCCCTTTCAGTATACAATTTGACATCCGATTTATTTTATAATTTAGAAAAACAGGAAGGAATGAAATAAGAATTTTGATTGAACATTGGTACATCTAAGCAGTGTCACCAGATATGGGAATTTGTTAAATATGGTATGTTTGGAACTGGTGTAAATGCCATAGAGTACAACTCGTAAATAGTTTGTGATACGTTTATAGTGGGGCCAAAATATTTATAAAGCAAGCTGTGGGTGATTATTTTAAGACCTCTGGGGCATCTTTTTACATCTGAAAAAAACTTGAAAGATTATGTTTTGCAACCCACTAAAAAGTACAAGAAACTACTACACCTGCCATATTATCTGGACCAGTATGGCATTTTTTGCTAATATTGAGGATTTGAATGTGAGAGAATTGTCCATTAAATCCAAAAGATATGCTGGACGACTTTACGTATTGGCCAAATCACCTACGTTTATCGTTAAAACAGCAGGACTTTTCATTCTGTATTTATAATATTCCTCATTTAGACCACCAATTTACTACTTCATACAGCGTAATCTAATTTACAAAGTTCACTAGCCAGATTAAAAACCCATATATAATGTACACTGTAAATAAACAAACGTGTGAGAACTATTGCATTGACATTTAAACATGAAAGGAACAACTTTATTGCAGAAATAAAATGTTATGTTTGTATCCAGGCATGTGACCTCTTTGTGATATATTGTCCTCACTTCTAATTGGAACTGTTGGGTACTACTTTACATTGATTTGTTTTGGACCCCATTATTGGAAATGTTAATGTGCTGTTGTTGGTAGCTAAATGGTCCATGAACCGACCCAAGCAAGCATCAAAGAGCTTTAAGAAGGATGTAATTCTGTGGTCACAAATAGCTGTTCTAAATCAAATGTTGATGTGATTAGAGGACGTGTTATCACATTCTAGTCATGCTTTGGTCTCCGACCTGCAGCTTTGTTTGGTGTTTGACTATTTGCCTCTTTTATGAATGACACTGTTATAAACCAGATTTCTTTGTACAAGGTAACAGTAGGACTCCCATTGTCATTCTAAGCTATTTCATGCTATGTATGGGCTAATCTTTTCCAATGACAGTGCTAGAAATATGTTCACTGGCATTGAGAGGTTTAGAAGCATCCTGTAGAAATGAGATGAAACAGCTGGAGCTCCATCATTTGATAACATCCAAGCGTTTATAAATGTCGGAATTCTTTGTTTGGTGTGAGAAATCTAAAATGTTATTTATAAACCTGTATGTCCACTTAATCTCTGCTTGTTTATAATTATTTTTGAGCAACGTTTAAAATATATATCGTAACCAAAACAAACACTGACCATCTGTTAAAATATAAACGAGACGTATTTCCTCCCATCCACTTTCTCATTAGAAGACCCAACTTAATTCTGCTCATTGACATTGACTTTTAAAACTCCCCATTCAACACAGTAGAAGATATATATTGAAGTTTACCTTCTAACTTAAGGAGGAATGATATTGGGCTGCCAGGTGTGTAGTTGTAGGGTGGTCGAGGCAGGACCTTGTGTAAGCTAGTGATGCAATGCATATTACTTGTGAAGTGCAACCCAAAAAGGTTCATGGCAACGATGCCAACCAACCTGATCTATGAACTGCTGTCTGTGAATGAGTTTTGACGTAGCTAGAAACCCTCCATGCTTTGGTATCATGTTTTAATTTATAGGACCTTTAATCTTAAGTAGAAAGTAAAGGGAAATGAAAAAATAATCCCAGGATAGGAAACCAAATGAATAAGGTCCCCAATCAGATTTTATCAGAACATGCACTATTCTACCGGAGTGCAGTAAGCTGTTGGTCCTAACGCACAACGTATTCCTCATCCAGTGGGAATATTAACATGTGAATCAAATTTTTTCCAAGTAAAATTTACTTTTTGCAAACACTAAATGAGTCTCCAAGGTTCCCTATTAATCAGTAGCGACCAGACTCTCACACCATTCAAATGCGTGAGCTTCATCCATTACTGATTCACCTTATTACCGGATATACATGTCGCTTTTCTTCTGTCTTTTGTCTGCGTCTTAAAACGAACAACTATGCTAAAACTGAAAAATGAAGATTGTCAAAGAAAGTGTGAGCTTCCAAAACTTTAGCAGGGTAAATGAGGGATAGTCCATTTAAGCTAAATACTAATGAGAGAGTATTGTAAGGACAGGTTGTTAGAATATTGACCATTTAGACACCAACTTTCCTGGTTACAATTAGATAATATGTGTTACATGTTAATTGTGTCTTATCCAAATTTTTCTTCACAAACTATTAGAATGCTGTTATTTCAAGGAAACAGCAGATTTATAATAGGTGTAAATTTATTCTAAATGCATGGGAGTTACATTTTAATTCAGCATTTTTTTCCTGCCATCTGTGCTGTGAAAGGTGTGGATAATATAGAAAAAGTCCCTAGAACATTATGTTATGTGAATATATGTGAAATATTGTGAAAAATTTCTTATACAATCTCTTATGTCAATGAGGGTGAATATCAAATTTAGGTATTAATGACATGCATCTGAAAATTGCACTTCACAAATTTTTATTACAATCTTTCGCTCATACATAATTGAATCTTTGAAATCTAGACATGATCAGCTAATTAATGTACATTAGGAAGAATTGTAAGAAACTTAGAGATGCACAATTAAAGGGACAGTATAGTCACCCAGACCACTTCAGCTCCCTTTCCCTTTCAGTCCTGTAGGTAGGGCAGTAGAAGAGACGTCCATATTTACCAAGATGGCGGCACTGTGGACACCTGACAGGAGCAGCAGGGCATCAAAAACTGTAAATAGCAGTAGTTCCCATGATCGTCAACAAGTTGCGGACAGGTTAGGGAGGCCAGTGGGCCCTAAGATAGGTTGGGATGGTAGAGGAGCCACTATAATATTGTGAGATAATTGTGTGTTTGTAAATTCACTGCATTTCACAGTAATGTGATGATGCAACATGAATGCAGTAATATAAAAAAAAAAACACATCTCTCAAAACGTTTTTTGAGGAGTCACTTGTGATATAAAACTAATATAAATGAACATAGTAAAAACAAAGAGAACGCTACCTGCGCTCTGGCCTAAATCCCCATGTACATTTAAACAAAATGGAGGCTCTTTAGTTTTATTCCAATGGCCATTTGAATATATAAGCTGGAATAAAACTAAAGAGCCTCCATTTTGTTTAAATGTACATGGGGATTTAGGCCAGAGCGCAGGTAACGTTCTCTTTGTTTCTACTATGTATTTTAAGCTGTTGGATACTAAGCTACTGCTGCTATAAGCACGGTGCTTTATCTTTGTGTTTTAATATAAATGACGGCTAAATCCTCAATCTGTTTCTTTGTGAACCCATGTATTGGACAAGCCATTTCCTGGTTTGAGCAAGCATTAGATGAAAACCCAAGCGCAAGCATTTGGTGCAAAATAAGCACATTCAGAACAGGCTATTGTGTTAATGATCAATATAATATTTTTATAAATAAAAGCATGGTAAGTCCATACAAGCGTGTACCTTCCATTTTATGTTATATTTAACTCTCTTTCAGTTTAATGATAAATACTACATTTTAATCCTTTTCCTGAAAGTACAAAATACATATTTTTAAAGATTTCCGTTTTTTCCTATAGTATGGGAAAGCATGGGGAAATTTTGAAGGAAATAAAATATCAGTTTATAACAGCATTTTCCATAACAAAACCTCAAGGGTCTTGTATAGGACTTGACCTTAAACAACAAAGAAAATGCCAAAAACATTACAATGCTATCTTTTGATATTGAATAACAGCTCACTCATGCACTAGATTAATGCCTGCGAGTGCCAAAACACATTATCATGTCATGTCTACACATATAATAAATTCCGTTTACTCATGCACCAAGCAAATGCCCGCAAGTGTAATGTCAGGCAGAGGTTGCAAGGACAGGCTCACAGCACTATCAAGAGAATATCCTTTAACATACACATTCACAATTGGGACAAACGTTGCAACTTCAGCAATTGCTATTGGATCTTCTGAGCAGCAACAACATTGCATTATGGAAACTTTGTGTTGTGGTGCCGAGACATTCAGAGAAATTAGCTTATATTTGCAGTACACCAATGCTTTCTATCATTATCCATTACACATATTTACATCTATCAATTTCTATCTCTATATCTCAATGTATTTTTTATGCTATCAATTGTATATGTCCAACGGTAAATTTATAACATTGCAATAAACGTTCCCATATGATATGACCCTGCATGTGACCTACACAGTCTCTCTACACATTTTCTGTAAGTAGAAATCTAATATTTAAGCTGTCTAATTTCTTATCTCCTGCTCTGATAGTAGCCTGCTAAACCCTGGAGCCTCCTATGTGTGATTAAAGTTAAATTAACAGAGTAGAAAATAAAAAAAGTCTAACGTAAACACAATGTGTTATCACATCTTAATGAATGCAAATTAAACAATTAGTTTTTTTCCATATAGGCTGTGTGACTCACAGCCAGGGGAGGTGCGGCTAAGGCTAACAGAAACAAAAGTGATTTACCTAAAAAAAATGAGAGATAATTAAGCAGTGAGACTGCAAGGGCATGAACTATATATCAAAACTGCTTAGAGTATCCCTTTAAGGAAAATAATAAACCAAAATATTTTACGTATTGTTCTGCTTGACATATTTTTTTTCCAGGTTACTCAAAGATTCTGATTTAGTTGTACACTATTCAATGGAAATTAAATTGGGACTTTTACTATAAACGTGCGATTCTGATCTGATATGACCACAGAACCTATTCTGTGTATTCTCAGACTTTCAATTTCCCTTACAGTAATGTCTTTTACAGAGTTTTTACAAAGCTCTCAATAAGGGTGATTCCCAGCCACTGAATTATACAGCTTCTTCCAACTGATTATTAGCCTCTATTTCGATTCTCTCATCTCTCCTTGTTTGAACAAAGAGCTCTGAAGAATTGTTTATTTCCTCTGTGACCTGGGTGGTGTACTGCAAAAGTGATTACTATTCCATCTGGGATAGGGAAATACTCAGAAACCTTAAATTGTGTACCTTATTACTAACCTAGGAAATAATATGACATGATATATTCTGTTTTTTATAACTTCTGAATAATGCAATATGTGTAATCTTCATTCTCCTTCAGATCCACAATTGGAATACAATTCATTAAACAACGGCTCATGTGCCCTGCTAAGGCCCCTTTATTCAACTGTTTCACGTGAGCCCATCATCCAGGTTCACCTTGTGCTATAACAGCCCCCAAAGCACTAAATAAATCACTTATCACAAGGATAAATAGCACAATGTTGTTGTGTCCTTAAGGACACATGACATGTGTGACATGTCATGATTCCCTTTTATTCCAGAAGTGTAGTCCTCAAGGGGTTAAACAAAAATCTATACATTTGATAGAATCCTGTATAGATGACATGGAATGCTCTTTAATATAAGACAAGGTTGTGTTTGCCATGACAGGCTCACTTAAAACTAGCTGCCGCTTTATGTAAGAAACAAACAGCAAGAAAAATGTAAACTTTCCAGAAATGTTCAATGTGTAAAAAAAATGCTATATAGAATTTCACTCTACAATTTTCATTTTTTTTAGTATCTGTAACGGATCACCTGGCACCCCGACTGGGTACCTCCGTTGAAGGATGCTCCTAGCACTTCCTGAGGGCTCCAAGCACACCAGCTGACACCATTACCACCGCAGACTCCTTCAGAGAGCAAGACAGGAACAAGCTTTTACAAGAGCTTAGTCGTGATATAGCAAGAGAGTATGACTAGCATAGCAATCCCTTGTAGCAAATTCCCCCAATAAGAGACGGCACTCCAAATTGAAGGTGAAGTAGAACTGAAGTTTTAATGAAACACTCTGCTTTTATGCATATTTTACACACCTGGTACCGCCCACAAGGTTTTGAAGAACAACCAATCAAACACGTAATATATAGTAAAACACTCCCATTTATTCCCACAACATCCTACCCTCTTCTTGTGATATAATTACTGAACACAATGGGCTAACATAATTATCACAGGCATGAAAATACACAGTTTTACACAATATTCATAACTTTAAAAGTATACATCACATTCACATAAGACATTACATTTTCGGAATCAGCATACTCCAAATACAAACATATGTCAAAATCATACAAATTGGTCCAGTGGTTCAAAAGTTAGATGGAAGTCCTATTTGACCGACTGCAAGCATGGCTTGGGTGTGGTAAGCCAATTATCTCCAGCACACAGAAAATATCTCTATTCTCAACAACAGCAAAAATACATAATTCCTATCATACTGAACAGAACCATCACATTCAACCTATCCCCAGATAGCTTGGATCTGAGCGCTCAAAATATCCGAACAGCGCTCAGATCCCACGAACACAGTCAAATTGCCATGGGGTTTAAGTTTAGCAAGGGCTGATATAGAGATTGAGGAGGGACATTGCAACCAAATCCAATTAAAGGGCCAGAACAGTATTTTAAACACCAATACAAGTCCATAAGCCCCAATACTGTTTTTAAAGTGCCCAATCTCCCAGGGGCCATAGCCCCAAGGCATTAGGCTGACAATCAGTCCCCTCCAAAAACTAGTGGCGAGGACCCTTTTGCCACATTACCTAGAAGGGGAAACACATTAAATATTTTCTCAAACTACACAATACAAAAATCACATTCTACAAATCAGAATGTTGGTTGTTGCTACTTCTATGTGCTCTAAACCTCAATAAAATAAGTAAATTGAAACAACCTTCATAGGTCAAATAATTTTAAATAAGTTGTGAATAAAGCATGTATGCATGTGCATATACATATCTTAACAAATCATGGATATTTATCCCTAGCATTGGGAAATGTAATGAACATCATACAGCACAGATTGAGAAATACAACACTGATTAAAAATATACCACTAATGGGGAGTTACCGTGAGTCTGTCCATCTTTAAGAGACAGTTGATTTAATAATTGTATTGTAAGAGAAATGTAGACCTGCTTTGTGTCTTAGCATAGATTAACTAATTACTCTAGCTGCAATTCGAATAAAGAATGCTATAAATAATACTGAGCAGCTAATTTACCAGAAATAAAAATGTCGACAAAGGAATTAGTTTAGAGGAGTCTGAAAGGTGAAATTACAACACTTGCTAAACAGTCACTCATGTCCCACCTTTTTGTTTTCTATTTGGTGCTCAAATTCACTCTCGTATTCTCATAAACAGTTTTTTTTTTACCTGTGTGTACAACAGATGTCCCCAGTAATGAACATTCCAGTATGTCCTAGGGTACAAAAGGACATCTCTCTGCAAGGTCCTGCAAGCGGGGGGATAAGGAGACAGGCCTTTCAAGTCCTTCTGTGGGCAGGCCCACCCCTATTCTGTGCAGGCTGGCCATAAAAAGCATCACCAGTGATGCATGTCATTCCACTGGCAATACCCCATCTCAGGCCCCCGGACTTATCCCAATCTGCATACCTCTCATTGTTGGTAGATATAGATGGAGCAAGTTTATGTGTGTTTATATGTTTATTTATATACTGGTCTTTATACAGTATTGTTGTATTATATATTTGTATAGGTTTTATTTGAATGTCATATGTAATAACATTAGAGAGATACTATTGTCACCAAAACAACTTTAACTTAATGAAGCAGTTTTGGTGTATTGATCATGCCCCTGCAGTGTGCTCGGTTCTCTGACATTAAGGAGTATAATCACTTTGTTTATGCATCCCTAGCCAAACCTCCATGCAAATAATATGCACAGCCTTCCTGTAAAGTTAGATCTAATGTTTACACTTCCTTTATTGCACAGTCTGTTTAATTTAGAATTTCTTATCTCCTGCTGTGTTAATAGCTTGCTAGAACTGTATGTGATTAAAGTTAAATTTACAGAGCAAGAGATAAAAATCTATAAGTAAGTTATATAACATATGATTGAAATTTAAACTTTTTTTTTCATGCAGGCTGTTTCAGTCACAGCCAGGGCGGTGTGGCTCGGCTGCATGGACAGAAACAAAAGTGGTTTAACTCCTAAATGGCAGAGTATTGAGCAGACTGAGGGGGCATGGTCTATACACCAAAAATTCTTCATTAAGCTAAAGTTGTCTTGGTGACTATAGTGTCAATTTATTAACTATGCGCTGGTCATGAAAACATTAAATATATATGTGTAATGCCCCGCCTAAGTACCAGTCATTGTCCACTTCAAATCCTATATGTAGACAAGCTGGATACCGTTTAATTATTGCTTTATAATGGGTAATCGAATGATTGAGGATTTAGTTGTATTGTGAATTTTGTAGTGGGTGGGTGAATTTGTTATTAACAAATGTCCAGTTTTGCGTTTAATTGTAATGTTGGGAATTGTGTAATTTTAAACAGTGTTTGTTTATATAAGGCCAATATAATTTGAGACCTCACAACTGCACACTGGAAAGGCACAGTAAGGGCGTTTAAATCAACCCTACAGTGTTAGGAATACAAACAGTTTTTTCTAATGCTATAGTATTCCTCTCACTATAAATGGCTGTCACTTTCCCCACTCAACGTGGTGAAGATTTAAAAGTTGAGTTTACATACCTTACATGCAACTTTGTGGTGGTCTCTATTCCAAAACTCTGTCTGCTTGGCTGAGATCGTCAATCTTGATGATCTCAGCCAATCCAATGCTTTTCCACAAGAAAGCACCGGAAAGCAAAACGCACACTGCGCCAATCAAATGGTCTCCGTAAGACCATCTGATTAAAATAGTCAGATTTGACTTGGCTATTTTGGCTAAAGCGCCTCTAGTGGCTGTCAGCATGACAGCCACAAGAGGCATTTTAACCTTGCAATATAAAATTATCATTGCTGCAGAACAGAAACATCATGTTTGCAGACTTAGAATGACAGGGGCATGGCACTCAGACCACTTCATGGAGATGAAGTGATCTGATTGGCTATAGAGCCCCTTTAATTCAAATGAACCTCAATTTGTCATGATTTTTGTCTTTACAAATCTTTGAATAAATGCACAAAAGTCCATCCTTACTGCATGGAATGTGATTTACATAAATAAAATACATAAACTCATTGGAGGTGCATCAGCAAAATAAAGAAAGGGTTTTTCAAAAATTGCCATTTTTTTCTAGATTTTTAGCATTTAAAATAAAATAAAAGCGAACATGCTTTTACCACATTAAGGTGGCAAGCTATAAAAAAATGAAATGGTTTTAATCTACATAAGAAAATCTCAGAGAGCATGTGAAATTAAATAGGTCTATGTTTTATTATTTATAAAATGGCATATTCAGAATTCATAGATATAAAAAGTAGCCGCCACAAGACGAAATGGCGTTCTGAGTAAAGCTTTACTACATTACAAATTTAGCAGTGAAATTTAATGCATAGACCTAGAGCAACACATCAATATTCTTAATTAATGTAAAATATTGCAACCATGAGTAATTGAATATTGATTTCTAAAATGCAGCCTGTTTTATCCACACAGCTGAAACCCCACTGCCTCTGAAGGGTTTAAAAGCGGAAACTTGTTTAAAATCCTGCCTTGTTATGAAATATTATTGGAGTTATTACATTTTTTATTGGAAGATGTTTTAAGTCAGGTAATCCTTCTGCAATGCATTTATTTTCTTCAGCAAATAAAAGGCTTGTACATAAAAATAAATACTATTCTATTTTAGCTAAATAGAGCAGAAATAATACCAGTGAAATACTTTGTGGTCCAAGTGGCAACCAATAGCTTGTTCTCTCTGGTTAAATTTAAATACCGAACATGATCAGGATGGATGGACAGATGTGATCTGCCTCCTACTTGATCAATAGTTTGAAACCCCTGATACCATTCCATAGAACTATGCAAGCTACGCTTCCAAGGACAATCTTTGCTCCACTTAATTGTCTCTGGATGCTCCTATGCTGGTCTTCATGTGTGAGCGCAGTAGAAGCTCGTCATTGTACATGCGTGTTTTTGACACTTGTTGGCCTTGTGATAATGTGATAGCCACATATGTGATTAAATATGTTCCCTTCTATTAAAGTAATGTGCATGCCTGTTTTTGGATTGTAGATTCATCTTTTTTCCCCATCCTATTATGGACTCTCTTGTGCGTTGGTTGCTCTTAGCACATTGTCATGATTTGTTGTTCACAAGCATGATCTGTGTGTGCTGTCTTTGTGTCATCCTTGCAGGAGTAAATGTCATCCATGCAGGAGTACACCACCTTGGATGGTATTGGGGCATGTTAATAAGGCCACTCAAGCTTTAGCTCATGGTTTCCTAAACAAAGGCCTTGTGCCCATTTTATCTTTTCATGTTCTAGATTTCACCTTCATTCCTGTTTTTTTTTTTTGCTGTTGGTTAAGGTTATTCACTAAGGTGAGAATTCAAAGTGAATTTCAAATTCTAGATAAAAATAATCAAATTGGAACCATTCTACAAATCAACTATGCTTCAAGTTTTGCTATTTTCACCTTGAATTTAAATTTATTTGAATTCACTTTTGTAAATGACTCTATATGTGGTTTTATATATATATGTATAGTTTTATGTATATTTATTTATTTCTTTTTTTACTTGAACTTTAAATATTAAAGTTCTTTCCTCCAAACAATTTATAATTAGCCGCTTTAGATATTTAAACAAACCTGGTGTCTGAATAATAGTTAAATGTTGCTTTGCACTTTAATTTTTAAATAAGAGTAAGAACAATTCGATATAGAGAAATAATATGTTACGGTTATATTTTTCCAAGGACTAGGGGAGTTCTATTCTTACCCTTTGTCTTGGGCATTGTTTAAAAGCATACACATTGAGTGGTAATGTACATAAAATACACAAAAAAAAATATATAAAACAGAATGCCCAGAGTTATAAAAAATGTGCAAACGTCCTGCATACATCAGCTATTATATTTGCAAGACATACACTGGATTAACAGTACTGTTATAATATAAGAGATAGCATAGAATAAAAAAAAAAAAAATTGAGAAATAATACAATGAGCTACTCAAAAATAAGAAAAACTTAACATTTCCATTTGCTTAACTATGCACTTTTTTGTATGATTACATTTACTTGGACCAATATTTATTATTTTAGAATAGTCTTCTTGTTTTTAGTTTTGGTTCTCTGTCTAGCACATTTTAAGTATTTTCACAAGTGTTATGAATGTTTGCTAGCTTTAATTTACTTCCTTAAGTGAAGCCTTTCCAAAATCTGGAATCTCACTTAGACTCTCGGAAAATAAGCTAAAAGGCAAAAATCTTATTGCTGAAAATATCCAATTGTAAAACGATTTCAGTCTTCTTTAGTAGAATACCCTCAAGACTGTTTTCCTGTTCAGATGATTTGTTTTCTATACAGTAGAAGTAAAAATAATGCATTCTGCTTAAATTAGGGTCACTCTACCTAAATATAAAAAAATGCAAACTGCAAACCTAACTATCTGTCTCTCTCACTCTCTCATATATATATATATATATACACACACACACACAAAATACACAAATATATAAAATTTGTATATCAAGATGGTGATTGTTAGGGGTCTAAATGATAAAATGTCATACATAAATTCTATATACAGACTACAATGGCCCTATGAAGCGGTTATTATTATATAGAATTAGATCATAATCATAACACTTCAATTTCCAATAATAATTTTTATAAAAATTGGAATGATGCAGTGAAAATCAATCATTGAAGAACCATTTAATCTCTTTATATATCACCCACAACTAAATATTGTCTCACTAGCAGAATGTCAAGAAGAACCCAAGAAGTATACCCCCCTAGAGCAGTGTTGAGGTCTCAAGACTTCACTGAAATTTGTGGGTTTTAACGGTTATTGAAACACTATTCAAAACATGACTTCTCAGTAGACATGTATAATGCCAAATGATTGAATTCTAAATAACAATGACCAAACAATAGAATCAAGACACTAACGATACTAGATGTCCATGGCTAACATTACATATTATAATTTTATTACAGCACTAAGATTACCATAAGCCCTTGCACTGTAGTCTTTCTAAGCTCTGTTTTGTAATAACTTACAGTAACAATTTAATAGATTAGGAAATATGTTTTGTTGCGAACTGCTATGCGTCCACATTTGGGCTAAATCGGGTGAACATTCAGACTTCCGAGCATGTAGCTGAATCACAAACCAATGGCTCAGCATGTTTCTAGTGATTCGTAATTCTAAATTCTGCATGTGGTGCCAAAAAATGAGATGATGGGGAAAAAAAGATGATTGATGGTTGGGGTACAGTCTCGAAAGGTGCCTAAATGTTTGGGGGAGGGTGGAGCAGAACAATCTGGTGCTGGAACACAGAATTTTGGGTTAAACTGTCTGTGAATGGTTTAACCCAAAAGGTGAAAGACCTTGTGGCTCCAGGATGTACGTTCGTCTATGTTCAGGGAAATGTCCCTGAACACAGACATGCGCACCAGAGCAGGGAATCCCTTAAATCTATGTTTAGGGAAATTTCCCTGAACTTAGATTAAAGGGATTTCCTGCTCTGTTGCATTTGTCTATGTTGAGGGACATTTCCCCAAACATAGAAGAATGCAGCAGACCTGGGAATCCCTTAACTCCTCACTTACCGACCAATTTGTTCTGCGACTGGGTCGTAGGAATGGAACCCGGTCGGTAAGTGAAGAGTGCCTGTATTATTATTTATAAACCACCAACAAGTTCCATAGCGCTGTACAATGGGTGGACTAACAGACATGCATTTGTAACCAGACATGTTGGATGCACATGAACAGAGGGATTGAGGTGCCTGTTCAATTAGCTTTTATGCTATATGTGGTTTAGTGACACAAAATGCAAGAGTAGGCTAGGTAGAAAAGTAAGTTGCCAGAATAGTATTTATTGAGGGCTTAGTGTTTTGTTCTGATGAGAGTTTCAGTAGAGGAATCAGGGTGAGGGGAGGGAAAGATGTTTACAGTTTAATTGATATGCTTTCAAATAAGTTTTCAAAGATTTTTTTGAAGGAGTGGAGATTGGGTGAGAGTTTAACAGAGAGGGGAAATGCGTTCCATGCGAACGGTGCAGCCCTAGAGAAGTCTTTAAGGTGAGAATCAGAGGAAGGAGTACAAACAGAGTTTAGACGTAGATCTCCGGCAGAGCGTAGGGGCCTAAATGGGACATATGTGTGTATAAGTGAAGATAAGTAGGTTGTAGCAGCATTGTGTTGAGATTTGTAAGCAAGTATCAGGATCTTAAATTGAGTCCTATATCTTACGGGAAGCCAATAGACCTTTGTATTCAAATGAGTAGCATTTATCAGTATAGGTAAGATTTCTGAACTTAATATGTGTGCTATTTGTGGATAACAAGTTATGTGATACATCACAAATGCATACATTTCCTATACTTAGAGCACTGCCAAGTAAACATACATAGCAAACGAGAAAGACACACAGTATCTTTAACATACCTTAAAAACAAACATCTCCTTACGTAGGATAGCCAGCGTATTAAAATTACCATCACAGATATTCGGTTTGGCTCCTGGATAGGATGGCTTATCTCCAGTAGGGTTTCTGGGAGGCTTGGGATATCTGTCATTCTTACGAGGGTCAGCCGGTGGGATAGACCGGTGTGGTGGCACTGTAGAAAGAGGTTTTGTTGGTGTTGGGATTTTCTCAGGTGGACCTAAACAAAATGATACAAAAATCAGTTGTAAGTGAGATTATTAAACTGTTTTTACCTGCTAATGCTCAAATAACAAATATACTATTTTCGTCTACACATTAGTAGTGAATCTTAAAGTGACTTTTAGAAATTTAGAAATAATACAGGCAATCTGGGTTATGTAAAGGTAATTTACTATCTGACATAGGTATTGATTTAATATTTTTGAATAAAGTTTAAAAATACATTATTGAAAATATTAAAATATCAAAAATTAAAACATTTCTAAAAAAGATATCACTATATAAAAAAATTAAATATACAACTATTTTGAAAATATGAAATAATTTTAAAGGTTTATCCATACATATCAACTCATTTGAAAAATGTAGCCAAACATATTAAAACAAGGCCAATTATCTGACATTCAAGTTTGATTTCCAAAGGTCGTACAACATACTGTTTAAAGGAGAACTATAGTGCCAGGAAAACAATCTTGTTTTTCTGGCACTATAGGGTCATTAGGTCCCCCCCCCACCATCAGGGCCCCCCTCCCCCTGGGCTGAAGGTATTAAAACCCCTTCAGCCACTTACCTTTCTCTAGCGCCGTGGACTCTCTAGTGGACCTTTAAGTATGAGAGAGGACCATGACACTATTTTCTTTTAGTTATGCACATTGTTAAAGGGAAAATCCATGGTGCATTTATTACCTTTTTTATGCATTACCAGTATAGCTGTCTAAAGTGAAAAATAGAATAAGTAGTGTCTTAGCTCTGATCCTACCCAAATGACTTTCATTTTATCAAGTAAATTACAGATTACATCTCCAGCTATTGCTTTCAAGCAAGAGGAGTAAGCTACGCTGTGCAAAGGATTATGGGAAACGTATTGAAGCACTACAATGTTTTATTCATTAAACAAATAATTACAAAGAACACTACTTGTGCATGTAGATGGGGATCTATGATGGATGCCCTTTCTCGATTACAAGTAAAAGGTTTATTTATTTTTTTCCCCATGTCTGCTGAAACATTGCAAACTTCTCTACAACATAACTGCATGTTCAGCTCCTCATTGAAAGATATAGGATAAAAAAATCTCATAATTAATGGCATATGGGTTGAGATGTGTAAACTCTTATAGGGTCATTAAATAAAGTAAAAAATAATAAACATATAGGTGATAAAGTGAGGAAGGCAGTAACAAGGTATTTTTTTTTTTTTTAACTAGACTGTGAATTTCAAATCTAAGGCCAAAGTAACTGAACTGCAAGTATAGCTGACTGGGTTTCTTTCCAGTTGAGCTATTTCGACCATAATTTTGAAATTCACTTTTAATTCTCAGTTTAGTAAAGAAAAAAACCCTTGTTAGTGTCTTCCTCACGATATCACCAAAATGTTTATTATTCAGGCTTTGTTACGAGATGATAGTAGTTATCCTAAAATCAATGCTAACACTTCTTACGTTTAGTTTTTAAATCCGTGTTTAAATGAGAACACAGCTACTGTAATTTTAATATTTTTTACCTTTACATTTATATTGCGCCAATACATTCCGCAGGGCTGTACAATGGATAAAAGAAGGCAAAATTTTATTCTAACACTTTTGACATACAAAAACAGCAGGTAAAGAGGGCCTGCCCAAACTTGCTTACAATCGTTTGTTGACAATTAATGTTGAATTGCTTTTCCAAGTTGAATATGTAGTTACATAGTTGCATAGCTGAAAAGAGACATGCGTCCATCAAGTTCAGTCTTTGGTGATCTGCTGTTCATCCAAAAGAAGGCAAAAAGCCCAGTTTCAATTTTGCAACAAACTAGGAAAATATTATTTCTTAACACCAGAATGGCAGTCAGATATCTCATTGGACCAAGACGGTATTACCCCACAAATTAAAAAAATATATTCCTGAATATTATGTTTTTGCATTCATCCAGTTGCTGTGTAAACATCTGTACAGACTTTGATAAAACCACTTCTTCAGGCATGGAATTCCAAATCTGTATTGTGCTTTCTGTAAAAACCCTTTCTCTTGCCTTAGACTAAATCTCCTTTCTTCCAGTCTAAATACGTGACAATGGATAGTATTGACCCCAAATATATTTGTATAATGCTTTCATATCCCTTTGACGTGCCATTTTTTGAAACTAAAGAAATTTACATTTGTTATCCTTTCTTCATTACTAAATGTTTCCATTTCTTTTATTAATTTTGTAGCCCGTCTCTGCATTTTTTTCTAGTGCCATAATATCCTTAGAACAGGTGCCCATGATGATCTCTCTATGATCATCTAAATCACAACAGCATTTGCAATTGTTACTAAACAAAAACGTCATGCCGAAACCGACGAGTGGTTAGGCCTGTAATAAAGAGGGCCCACCTGATTTGAGTGATGATATTTAAATATTAACCAGAAGGGTGAGGCGGGAGGGCAACGCTGGAACTCGAGTGCAGGTAAGGGGAGGAGGTCTGGTTTAAATAGGCCGGACAACTCCTCCCACAACTACAGGCTGGCGCCTTTAAATTTGTGGTCGGAAACCATAACCGATCGTGACTTAGATAACTAATAGATTCTCGTGCATGGCCACACTCACATTAGAACTTACCCATAGGAAAGCATTATACAATGATTTTCTGTGGGGTTTCAAGTGGATACAAAAAACCTAAAATTACAAGTATATATGGCCCTAACTGTGAATATTTAAGGCATGCCCATATGGCTGCTTTAAATATTGATGGACACAGGCCGAGGGACGTGTTCTGAGGAAGCCTAGGAGTGGCGAAATGCATCATCACGCCATGCGTAGTTACAGAAACACGCAATTACGCTACATTGAGTATGAATGCTACAGCCCGGGAATCTAGAAGTGCCAGCAAATGGTATTACCGAGAACTGGTGACTGGTGAGATGGAGAGTCTTAAGACGTGTGTTTCTTATTTTAAAGAATAAATATTGTTCATATTGGATTTTGGCTGTCCATCGTCTTTCTGCAGACAAGGCTGGATATATACTTAAAGCGTATATAGCCTGAGCAGTCTTTTACCTGCTCCATGTTTGTGAGCGCTATACACATATCTGGTTCTATATATATTTGGTGTTTAAACAATATTACACTATATGTTTTTATGTTTTTTCCTTTATGTTGAATTCTGCATACTGCAAGTATAACATTTTTATATTTATAGTGTATTGACATGATAAGCACTTTAAAAAAAAGAAAATGTTTGCACATATATGTGAAAGGAAATTGCACTTTAAATGAATGCACAAGTTGATGTGTTATTTGTCATTAGAACAGGGTTACCAATCACATTTTATGCTTTGCATACAGTGTCTGATAAATGACCAGAAACTATTTAGAGGGATTGTCTTGTATGTTCTAAAATCTTTATTAATCAATCTCCTCCCAAGTGTTTGCCATGTAAGCGGAAAATGAATGGTTGCAGGAGTTCTAGCAACAGCTATTTGTTTCACAAGTTTTCCCAGTGCCAATACTATAAAAATATTGAACTTCCTGCACAGTGTGGGTTTTAGTGTAGGCGAAGAAGAAGAAATTGTAAAGAGAAGTGATATAGAGAATAAATTAGCAACGATATTTTCAGTGAGATAAAGTAAAAGAAGTGCAGACACAGAGAGAGGATATTTTTTTATGAATGTGAGCCTCAATATATACTGTTAGTGCCCTGTCACTCAAAACAGTGACAGCAACATGTAGGTGGATACCTAAGGCAATCAACAACAATAATCAATAATACAGGCTGCCCACCAGGCTTTGGCTGCCAATATTCTCGTGAATCACTGTAGCTGCCAAGAGTATATTTGTCCTGTGCACTTAATTACCTCTAGTGCAGAGCACACCCACCTGATGATTGTGGGGTAAAAAGAAAAATATGAAAGAATCCATAGTCCATAGAATTACATTAAAAAAACACACTTTTTTTTATGATTTAAGAAGATATTAAAGACAATCTAGATTAATATTCATAGCCCTGCACACTAATGAAGCCAAACTTTTTTTTTTTTTTAAGATTTTCAGTAAAATGTACTAGGACAGTGTGTGTGGCAGTGAATTACATTTATTTATTTGAATATCTATATTACTCCCACTATGAAACACACAATCCTGCTGCTGCTGCAGGTAAAATCTCCTTTCATCAATCAAGTGCTATGTCCTTCTGTTTTGCTAATGAACAGGTTACCAGAGACCACTATATTGATCATGCATACTTTTAAATACAATTATCATATCCCTCTTAAAGGGACACTTCAGACCCCTAAAACACTTTAGCTTGCTAAAAAGCTTTATGTGTGAAGAGTGAGGTCTATTTTTTTTCATTTTGGGAAAAGTGTACATTTTAATACAAATGTACACTTTTATAAATTATACTGGTTACACCCCAAATATATAAATAATATCCTTTTCCACTAGTATTTGTAGACTGATAAGTCTCCTCTATGTATGGTTACACTCCCCAGGATTATCAAGCACACAGCAGGTCTTGTTACGTCCTAGTTTGTCTAGCTTATTTGCACTGAACTCAGGGGGCAGCAATTGTCCAGAGCACCTGACTTGCAAAGAATTCTCATTGAGCTGCATTGGGAAGTCTGTGATTGGACAGTCATAGAAAGGCTGGGCGGGGTTAGAAGAGGAGGATTTGCAAAGGCAGCAGACAAGAAATTTGCAGTTTTTGCAAGCTGTTTTTAGATATAACTCCAATGAAAACAATGTATAATTAAATGCATGCACATGTCCATTTGGGGTATAGCTACTAAACTGTGATTTTTTTTATTTATTTTGTATTTGGGCAGTGGAGTGTCCCTTTAACAATGCACTTTTCCCTAATTCAATCAAAAACAATATTTGTACCTTGACATTGAAACAAATATATATATTCTGTAAGAAGAATATTTGTAAACAAAAAAAAAATAAAAAAATATATTTACACAGCTAATATTGCTTACTTATAAAACCTGACTGTGGAAAAATGAATTAGCTGTTTGTTTCAGTATAATTATTCCATTTAGACATAAAAAAAATCCAGACAGAATCTTGGAAAAAAAAATCTTTATTATATCTTGCAAGTAGATGACAGCAACAGCTGTGTACTGATAACAGTGAGGGTATATTCTTTTTCTGTGTCGCATTAACATATCTCTAGGGAGACCAGTATAATTGCACAGACATAGGGCTATGGTTTTAATTCACAACTTTTAGCAATTATTTAGTTGCAGTTCATCTTTATTAATAAGCACATGCATGTTTTTTAGTGTTGCTATGACAGTGGTACTATATTATATTCTTACATAATTAGTTTGTCACGTGTTTTAAAGATAAACTGACACTTCCTAGTTTTTAAATATATAATGTTTACTTATTCCTATATTTAAAGTGACACTATAGTCTCCAGAATAATGTCGTGGTTCTGGTGTCTATAGCCTGTCCCTGCAGGCGTTTTAATGTAAACAGGCAGTGTGGCACCGCCTAGTGGAAGTCAATCATGCAGCCATGAGAGGTGCTTCCTGGTTCAGTGTTGCACAGCTGAACGCTCCCCATAGAGATGCATGGTCAATGCATCTCTTTGAAAAGATGATGATTTGAACAGCGTGGCATTTTGCTGCGCATGCGCAATAGCCTCCCCATGCTGTCTTATGGAAAAACATTGGATTGGCTGAAATAGTAACATTTGATGATCTCATCCAAGGAGGAGGAGCCACCCATGACGAGATCAGTAAGGCACTGGACAAAAGGTAATTAACCTCACCTCTATAAAGGAAGGCAAAGCACTTAAATAGTGTTTTTACATCTACAGTGTCAGGATTACGTGTTTGTCTTCCTAAAACTATAGTGTTCCTTTAACATAAATATTTGTGAATTGCGAAAAATATGTTTTTATATATTCTATATATGCAGAATGCCATACCTATTTAACCACACAACAACTTGGTACCTCCAGCTTTTCTTTTTTCTAACCTAGATTATGATGTATTTTGCTAAATCTTGTACATGCATTTTTTAACCCCTTAAGGACACATGACGTGTGTGACATGTCATGATTCCCTTTTATTCCAGAAGTTTGGTCCTTAAGGGGTTAAAGAACGCAGAGCATCTCATGGAATCATCAAGGTTAGCACTAGCTATAGATGATTTTCAATGTTTTATTGAAAGGTGTAATTTCAAGTGAAGCAAGAGTTTCCCTTTAAAGCTAACTGTTATTAATATGCCAGATCCAAGATTGGAAAGACTCTTACAGTGTTAAAATGTTATATTATGGTTGGTTTAAAGGGACACTACAGCATTAGGAATATAAACATCTATATAGTATTCCTAACACTATAGTATTTATCTATTTAGATGTTCATGCGCCCCCAGAAGTAATAGAATTATGAATTGTACTTATCTTTATTCCCCCAGCATGCCGGACTCACCTTAGCTGGGTACGATCATAAATAGTGATGCTTTTAGCCAATAAAGTGCTCTCCCATAGGGAAGTATGAGGGGCTTCATCAGTCGATGAATCTCTCTGGGGGGCGTTCAGCATCTTCATGCAGAGCATGTTGAAAGTCTGTCCTGGAATCTTTGCAGAGCCGCATCTATAAAGTGCCTCTAACAGCTGTCAAAGTGACAATCACTAAAAGGTGCTGTTAGGAAGCAATGCTTACACTGCTCAGCTGCACAGGAACAGGCACTCTGCCCCAGATCCATTACAATAAGCCGTAAGTGTCCCTTTAACATTAATATTTCCCAAATATTGCAGATACATAGTGGCTGTTACGGACAGCTGCTTTATCGTTTTCTAATTTTTTTTGGGTGCATGGTGACATTCTACATTATAACTATTAAAATGGTATTAAAAAAAGATGAAATTATTTTTTTTTGCCATAATGTGACTGAATTTGAATGGACTGACGTGCTCTGCATCAGGCAATTGGGACAACATGTTCCCTTTGTGCTCATTTAATACACACAGTGTTTTCCATTCCTACAAAATTAATGATGATATTTGGACATTCAGAACAATTTGGCATGAGGACAAAAGAAGCATTTAATTGAGTAGGTGTTTAATGGACTATGTGTATACATCCTTATGTGGTACTTTATATCGTAATAATGTTTTGTCATGCTTAAGGCGGATGGATGTTTTGATTTAGCTAAACATTATCAACAATGGTTGATAACTCCCAAGTGTCCCTGTACAAGAGAAAAAGTCCCTGTTTTGGGCCAAAATCCAGTATAAGAACCATATCTGCTAAGATAGTACATGTTCTGGCTGAGCTTGATAGGCAGGTCACTGAGAAGCACCACGTATGTAGCTAATAAAAAGTTGATAGCAAAGGCAGTGCACAAAGTTTAAGAAAGGGACTGTATTTGAGGTACAATATATAGCTGCAGAAGATGTTTGTTGCGACACATATGTAATTCACAAAGGTTGTTTGTACATAGAGCACTGATAAACTATTGTATATACTTTGTTTCCTTTTATGCAGAGTTATTTTTTATTATATGAAACAGTACTGACTAGTAACATTATTATAACTGAGTAACAGGGGCGGATCTAGATTATGCGAGGCCTTAGGTGAAACTCAAAAATGTGGCCCTCCACTAACACCATTAGTGAACAAAATAGGGGTTGCCTTGTGTGTTTATAAGGAACTGTAGGTATATTGAATTACGAGCATGCAGCTTGGATACAGAGAGGTAGTTTCTGTATTCATCTCCAGAGGCTTGCATCGTCGCAGCCCCCTATGCCGCTGCGCTGTGAGCTATCAGACTGTAGTAATTGCATAATTTGCAATAAACTAATTTAATGTGCAGTGATGCTAATCATTTGGGGTGAGTTTTGGCATGTTGGAGGAGGGAGTGTGACAGAAAGAGGAGTGGGGAGCGTGACAGTGAGAGAAAAGGTGAGTATAACAGTAGGGGGAGTTAGTTTGAGTGTGCCAAATTGAGGGGAGGGGAGTGCAGTTTGGCTGGAGGGGGTTAGTGTGACAGGATAAGGAGGGGTTAAAGGGTTAAGGGGTGATGGTGTGTGTAGAAGGGTAACAGTGTGTGTGGGGAGTTGTGACAGGGTGTGTCGAGGGGGTGATAGTGTGTCGAGAGGGGTGACAGTGTGTCAAGGGGGATGACAGTGTGAAATTGGGTGACAGAGTGTGTAGGTTAGGTGACAGGGTGTGAAAGGGGGTGACAGGTGGTAGAGTGTGGGAGGGAGGGGTGACATATTGTCGAAGTAGGTGACAAAGTGTGAAAGGGGGTGACTGGTGGCAGAGTGTGGAGGGGGAGACAGGTGTCGGTGTGGGAGTGGGGGGATGCCAGGTGGCAGAGTTAGGGATGGGGTAACAGGTGGTAGATTTAGGAGGTGACAGGTGGCAGAGTGGGGGAAGGAGGGGGTGGCAGAGTGAGGGAGTGATGCGGTGACAGGTGGCAGAGGTAGGGAATGACAGGTGGCAGATTGAGGGAAGTAGGGGGTGACAGGTGGCTGAGTAAGGTAAGGGTGACAGTGGGCAGTGTTAGGGAAGGAGGGGGTGACAGGGGGCATAGTGAAGGGGTTAAAGGGGGCTAAGTGACAGGGGACAGAGTGAGGGGTGGCAGGGGCAGAGTGAGGCGGTGACAGGGGGCTAAGTGAGGGTCGACAGGGGACTGAGTGATAGGGTGACAGGGGCCTTATGTCGATTTAGGCGGCGCGAGGCCCTAGGCGGCCACCTAAATCACCTAATTAGAGAGCCGCTTCTGCGAAGTAACGCGAAACAAAGAATCTCCCATATATATTGGGGATTTCTCTTTATTCTTTTAAGATTTTTCTTGGGTTACAATTTTTTCCACTTCTAGTGCTGGAATAGCCTGGCTCTTTAAACATATATATTTATATACCTGCATATACTCATAAATATTTTTACACTACTAAAGCTGGTGATGTTGATTTTAATACAGTGATGCCATAGTACAGAGCTGTGACACAACCAACTATGGTGTCTTCATCATTTAACACCAACATGCAAATGAAATGGTTAGACTCATTTTGTAATACTGAACAGAGGATTTCTCAAACCGACTTAAAATTACTCACACTCCAATGAATAGACCTGTGTATGTCTTTATGGGACTTCATATTTCTTATACATTTTAACGTGAATAATTCTATTTAAATATGGGATTGTTCAACCAAACTTGGGTGTTCACTAACACTATTCACTAACAGAGAATTGATTTTATTTGAAAACAGAATTAGCAGAGATGGAAGCAATTTATTGTACCTACATAGCTGCCTCTTTTTATTGACCTTAGGAGAAATCTGTGCTTGTGTGCACATATAATGTACCTAGCTTCCCTCTCGCAGAGCTCAAGCTATGGCTCTGTGCATATGTGGTTGGCTGCTTGGGCAACAGCTGTAGACAACCTAATTTTAGCAGCCACAATATGGCTTCTGCCAGCCTGGTGAGTAGCTTGCACTCATCCGTGATGATGAATGGAACTGCTGTAATATATATTAAATTACAAGTCTACAATTCTATTCATATTTCCAATTTGATTTTGCCAACTCAGTTCTCGTATCCAATATTTATAGTCATGTTAACAACTGCCCTGTAATGATGTAGACACTGTAACAGTCCCACCATTACAATATCTTTCCAACATCACTTTTAATATTATAGGACTGGAAAAAATGGCCCAATAGTTCATAAATGACAATTCTGCTGAAGAGTAGTTATCAACCTTTAACAGAGCCATCAAAAACTTGGCAAATTCTAGACCTCGAAGGATTTCAAAACACTTTTCTAAAAAATAAACAGTATACAAAAATATTGTTGGTACACAAGCAGAAGGAACGCCACAAGCAATGTTAAATAACGATTAAACGTTTCCTCCAATCACACCAACTAAAGGACAAATAAGCCCTTTAAGTAAAATATAACTCAGCAAAACAGACGTGTACAATAACGGAACAGACTGTTTGGACATCAAAATAATGCAAACTGGAGCAAAACAACAACAACATAATGGGTTAATTATACTGGTCATCTATTAGCAGAAGGGATCCCCTTGGCTGTCCATAACCGTCAATCTGGGGTATAATAAAAAAACCTCACAAATTCGCCGTTTTACTTTAGTAATAATCTCGTGATTGAGGTCGACATTGTGAGAGTCATGATGAAATCATGGAAATATTTGCTATTGTATGACGATGGATTCTTCTGATTTTGGAATTACCAGCAAAAGAATGATTCATAAAATTTGGATTGTGATTGCTTTGATACTGGTCCTGTAACATCGGCCAAAGGTCAGAAAAACTATTGTTTGTCAGATAAAACATTAGTTCGTGTAAATGGATATATTTTTTTGCTCCCAAGTGTAAATGGAATTTTAGAATTAGACTAAGTTGAATTTCATGTCACCCAATATGCTGTTTTCAGTGGTGATTTGTCTTTACTGGATAAATCAGTTTATAATTTACAAACATTTGTTTTGTTTGCTAATTGTTTAATTTGTATTTAAAGGCATGCCATCTGTCAAAGAGTGCAGTTATTATACTTTTTTAAGTTACACATCTGGTTTGGTGTTTTCCCCTTGAACTTAACTATAATATTTTATATCCAAATCTCAGTAAAATAATAAACATAGTGACAATAAACTATGTATAAAACATACTATTTTCCTATTCTAAAACATACACACGATATGGCAAATCCATTCTAAATTCAGTTATGCCATAAACAGAAAGTTTAAAAGCCAATCACTCACCATAGATTTTCTGGATTCCCTGCAAATCATCATTAGGTAGTTTGAAGCTGTCAGTCTCCATGTACTGGTAAAATGGTGCCATGATTGCCGTGGGATCATTGGAATGTTCCAGACCAAGAGCATGACCCAATTCATGTACGGCAACCAGAAATAGGTCATTTCCTACAGAAAACAGATAGGAAATTAGGAGTTATAATGACATTACATATTTAAACAATTTAAAACTTTATATTATTGGATCCTCCCAGTGTTATCTATAGCTTAGATTATTTTCCAACACTTAAAGGGACACTCCAGGCACCAAGACCACTTCTGCTCATTGGAGTGGTCTGGGTGCCAACTCCCACTACTCTTAATCCTGCAATTGTAATTATTGCAGTTTTTTATAAACTGCAATAATTACCTTGCAGGGTTAACTCCACCTCTAGTGGCTGTCACTAGAGGTCACTTCCTGAATCACAGCAAAGATTTTCTTTGCTAGAGCGTCGCTGGACGTCCTCACGCTGTGTGAGGACCTCCAGCGTCGCTCATTTCCTCATAGGAAAGCATTGAAAATCTTGCGCATTAGGTCTCCTCGGCCGGTGGCCGGGATCAGTCTCGCCCACCAGCCGACGGAGTCAGTAGGAGGAGAGGCGCGGAGGAGGTGACAGCGACGAGGACATCATCGCTGTCTCAGGTAAGTGACTGAAGGGGTTTTCACCCCTTCAGTAACCGGTGATTGGGGGGTGGGAGGGAGAGGGTACCTCCAGTGCCAGGAAAACGGATTGTTTTCCTGGCACTGGAGATTCCCTTTAAAGGTCTCTACTAGTAAAAAGCTACATCATCAACTGTACCAATATTTTGGATGAACATAGAGGGACACTTCTTTAAGGGTGTAAGTGGGACTGTGGCCATGGGCACTGCTGTTCTGAGAAATTTGGGGTGACCTACTAAAAATGCATGCAACTAAAATTTACAATGTATCTTGTTTACACAGACCAATTTCTGAAAAACATGTATTGTAGTTTAAAGACATAGTAGTGTCAATTTTAAGCTCTGTTATACACTAAAACACACCAAAAACATGGAACTCCCCAATAAAAAGATGATGGATGGTTAGAGAACAGCCAAAAAAGAAAATAAATAAGAAAGAAAGAAACTACTCAAATAAATAAGATATAAACCAGGGATCGAACGTTTAATATCTGAATATGCATAATGAATTGTGGACAAAATCTAAAAATGTGGACTGAATTTGTATGGTAAAATACTATTCTATTGAGTTGAAATTTGGTCAATCAGACCAATTCGACCAGAATTAGCTTTAGTAAAAGGGCTTGAATATGATCAACAAATATGGGAATTCAGTTCTACTTTATGGCCATATCATATAAAGCCCACCACAGTACCATAATATCGGTGGGTCTTAACAAGATATGACCACATGGTGGAACTGAATCTCCATATTTGTTTGCTGAGATGGGTGATTTTTAGTAGCCTTGTAAAATTTAAAACTATATTGTCATGCTCTGAATGAGGACATCCAGCATCAGTTAAATCACCATAGGAAAGCATTGAAGCAATCCTTTTCTATGGGAGTGTCTAGTGCCGGAATGTAAGGGTTACAAGATTTGTATTGCTTACACTATAGAATCCCTTTAAGGAGGTTATAGATGAGGGGGGCATGGCCTGAACGAGCATGGCACATGTCGCGCTGTAGAGGAGCTCTGATCCCATAGTTGATTTTTTTAAGCCAAATCCCACAATAATAGCCCCAAAAATGGTGCGGAACAAGAAGCAATTACGTCCTGGTACCTCCAAAATGGGATCTCGTTACAGTGGCACGGGCACTCTGGACAATTACATTTCTGCACCATCGGACCTGCAAGGCACTGGATCTGTGGACAAAATGCCGCTGGCATCACCAGGTGCGGAGAGTATGGGAGACTCCCTGCAAGATAGTGACATGGAACCAGCCCTTACCCAGATCAAAGCTGAGCTGACTTAGATCGCGGGTAATATGTTTACCAAGGTGGACACCAGCGCCCTGGTCCAGGAATTCAAGACTGCAGTAGAGGGTGATTGAACCGTGGTGCCAACACATATGATTGCTATCTGCATGCACACGTACCAGAATAATGATCACTATAACGATATATGATACCCCTCATGTTCATCCCGCTAATGATACAATTGAAAGTTGTTATGTACAAATGGGAAGGGGCCCTGTGGCTGGTGTGGGGGACCATGTGTGTCCCAACGGACGGGTCCTGAGGGTCAGGACCACACTTCTCCATGCCACCTGTGGGGCAGATAGAGGCGGTCGCAGACATAGGCCTCGAGCAGCGGATCTTACTGGGACACGGGGAGGGGGTACAGCAAGCGCAATGTTGTGTCGGGATGTATGTGGTGTTGCTCCTTATTAGTAGAACATGGGTAATGTACCGGGCTATGCCCAACCCCATAGATATCTCAGGGTGACCGTATGCATGGGGAAAGCAGAAGCCGGGTGTGGGGTTAAACGATCCGCATCTGCACACACCGCAAAAAAGAGCAAAAGCGTGGAATGGTGGATCTGGTTCGGCTCGTCACCTCCCTCGAACGGGCACACAAGGACACCTTGTCGGAAGACACATATAAAGAATTGCTGGAAAACAGGAGGAACCTCCGACAGGTCCTATCTCAAGGCCTGCTTTATACTATCCGCAAATCCCGCAGGCACTTTTCTAAATACTTTAGTATTTTAGTATCCTGGCCAGGATGCTCCAAATACAAAGACGTATGTGTCACATCACCAAGTTAAAAACGAGCAGAGACCATGCAACACAACTCCCAGATGAAATCATCAAGGATTTCCACCGATTCTACTCAGACCTATACAATCTCCACCCAGCAGGTGACTCAGGAGGCACCTAACAACGACTGCCAACCATAGCGAATTACCTACAACACAATATCAGATGAAACCTGACAGCAGAAAACATTGTAGAACTTGAGACACCTATCACCCTACAGGAACTGCAATATGCACTTAAAATCTCAAAAACTCACAAGGCCCCAGGACCGGACGGACTTCCTGCACTATACCTCAGGAAATTCCAGGATCAACTTTTACATCGTGGAAACAGATTTGCTGCTACAGTCACTGCTGATGCTTCTACACAAACGAAATTCCCACTGGCAGTCTACAAACGCTCACTCACAAGACACCTCCTGAACGCAGCTAAATCTCTCATCCTAATATAGTGGCGCACCACTGACGTCCCAACATTACAGAACTGGATGGAGAAGGTGGAGGACATATACCGGATGGAGACACTCACAGCCGCACTACGCGGGACCACAAAACGCTGCTTACAGACGTGGATGCCATGGGTAGACTACATCTCCAGAAGGACCGTGGTGGCAGACTGGGGAAGGGGGCTGGACTGGCCTGGGGCTGGCGGGGATGGGGCTCGGTGGTGGGGGAGCAGGGGAGACACCTTTTTTTGACCCCTGCCTAGCTCTATCCTCTCTCACCTCTTTGCTTACTCAGCACCCGCCCACACCCGCTCAATTCTCTGCCTGCCCTCCCCGCTTCACCATATGCTAACATACCCGCCCTGTATGCCCCGGCCCATGCGGGGACCCTGGGATGAAACTGGGCGGGCTGACTTGGAGGAGATGGTGGCGCCGGGTATATAGTGATCTCACATAAGGGTTACTAACAGACAGGGAGGCACTGAGACACAGTCCAAAGATAGACACACTCCTGACACGCTGAATCGGAACAACACACTCGAGAACACTGGCACGGCTCACTACGCCAAACACAGGGGCAGTGGTGGCTCTAGACCTTGTGAGGCCTTAGGCGAAACTCAAACGTGAGGCCCCCACTAACACCCAAAGTGGGAAAAAAAAAATAGGGGTTGCATTGTGTGTATAAAGTGGTGTAGTTGTATTGAAGGATACGCTTGCAGCGTTGGATACAGAGAGCTGGTCTCTGTATTCCTTGTTCAGAGGCTTGTAGTGTTGCGGCTCCCTGTGCCGCTGTGCTCTCCGACCAGTGGTGTATCCTGGTTTTGTGCAGCCCTAGGCAGGACAAAACTCAGGCGCCCCCCTTCCCCACCCCCCCGCCACCTCTTCCCCCCACCCCGCCTTCTAAATACACACATACACATACACACACACATACACACACACATACACACATTAACAGACACACACACTAACAGACACACACACTAACAGACACACACATACACACACTAACAGACACACACACACACTAACAGACACACACACATGCACACATTAACAGACACACACACTAACAGACACACACACTAACAGACACACACACACTAACAGACACACACATACACACTAACAGACACACAAACACTAACAGACACACACATACACACACTAACAGACACACACACACTAACGCACACACACACACACACACACACACACACATACACACATTAACAGACACACACACTAACAGACACACACACTAACAGACACACACTCACACTCACTCACTCACATTAACACTTTTTTTTTTTTTACTTTAACCTCCTTACCTTTGGGAATGCTGGGGGGGGTCATCTTTCTCCCTGGTGGTCCAGTGGCTGCTGGGCGGTCGGGCTGATGGGCTAGGCGGACGGGCGGCTGGCGAGGGAGCACTTCCTCTGAGCTGTCTGCTCAGCTTCCTCGCGCGCCGCACAGTGAGGCTGGGAGGCGGAGCCGGAATATGACGTCATATTCCGGCTCCCAGCCTCACTCTGCGGCGCGCGAGGGAGCTGAGCAGACAGCTCAGGAGAAGTGCTCCCTCGCCAGCCGCCCGCCAGCGCCGCCCGCCCAGCAGCCCGCTGGCATGTCTGTTAGCCGCAAGGCTAACAAGACATTTGCCCTGGGCATTTGGGGGGGGGCGGCTTTTCTGCCGCCCCCTGGAAAATGCCGCCCAAGGCAAATGCCTTGTTTGCCTCGCGGCTAATACACCCCTGTCTCCGACTGTAGTTATGGCATAATTTGCAAACTAAATTAATTTGCAATAAACAAATTTAATTAGCAATTATGCTAATCATTTATACACGACTGCAGAGTATGATTACATAGCCTTGCAGTCATGTATACATTACTGCCAGTGTGGTGTATTTCTGAGTGTGTCTGGCATTGTCTATCTGTGTATGTGCATGAAAGAGAGTATCCTTGTGTGTGAACGTATGTCTTTATGAGTATGTGTCTGGGACCTTATGTGTGTGGGGTAGCTGCTTGCGGTGTGTGGTGTTTATGGGGGCTGCCTGTGTGTATATGATGAATGTCTTCAGTTTGTGACTGTGACAAGGTGAGTAAAGGGGTGAGTGTAACAGGGTGAGGCGGGTAAATGAAACAGAGTTGGGGGGGGGCGTGAGTGTAACAAAATGAGGTAAGGTGAGAATGATAGGGTGGTGATTGTGACAGGTCATGGGGAAGTAAGTATGACAGGATTGGAGGAAGTTAATGTGACAGGCTGCATGTGGCATAGTTGGGTGTGTATCACAAGGTTGGGGTGAATGTGCCATGTTTGGAGGAGGCAGTGTAACAGAATGAGGGGAGGGGAGTGTGACAAGATTACGGGGGTTAATGTGGCAGGATTAGAATAATGTGGAAGGGTGAGTGCAGGGCCGCCATCAGAAATGTTGGGGACCCTGACAAAGCACTAGGTCTGGGCTCCCCCCTCCCTCCCTCCCTCCCTCCCTCCCAGGCCCGCCCACGCCCTACCTGGTCCGCTGACAATGATGCAGGACTGAATGTGGTGTGTATAGTGGAAGTGAATTAGAATGTGTGTAATGGATGAAGTGTTTGTGTGTATTAGATACCGTTTGTGCAGTGAATGCAGAGTGTGTGTTTGTGTAGCGGATGCAGTGTGTATAGTGAACGCAGAGTGTGTTTGTGTAGTGGATGTAGTGTGTGTACAGTGATGTAGTGTGTGTTTGTGTAGTGGATGTAGTGTTTGTATGTACTAGATGAAATGTGTTTAGTGGATGCAGTGTCTGTAGTGGATGTAGTGTGTGTATTAGACGCAGTGTCTGTGTATAGGGAATGCAGAGTGTTTCAATGTGTGGTGGATGTAGTGTGTGTACTATGAATACAGGATGTTTGTGTAGTGGATGCTGTGTGTACAGTTAATGCAAAGTGTATGTTAGTGTAGTGAATGCAGAGTGTGTGTAAGTATAGTGAATCCAGAGTGTGTGCATAGTTTAGTGAATGAAGAGTGTGTGTTAGTGCAGTGAATGCAGAGTGTGTGTAAATGTGTAGTGAATGCAGAGTGTGTGTTAGTGTGTAGCGGATGCAGAGTGTGTGTTAGTGTAATGAATGCAGAATGTGTTAATGGGTAGTGAATGCAGATAGTGTGTTAGTGTAATGTGTAGTAGATGCAGAGTGTGTGTTAGTGTAGTGAATGCAGAGTGTGTTAATGTGTAGTGAATGCAGAGTATGTTAATGTGTAGCGAATGAAGAGTGTGTCAGTGTAGTGGATGCAGTGAGTGTGTTAGTGTGTAGTGTATGCAGAGTGTATGTTGTATTAGTGTATGCAGTGTGTGTATTGTATTATTTTATGCAGTGTGTGTTGTGTTAGTGTATGCAGTGTGTGTGTTGCGTTAGTGTATGCGTTGTATTAGTGTATGCTGATTGTGTGTTGTGTTAGTGTATGCAGTGTGAGTGTTGTGTTAGTGTATGCAGTGTGTGTTAGTGTATGCAGTGTGTGTGTTATGTTAGTGTATGCAGTGTGTGTGTTGGTGTATGCAGTGTGTGTGTTGTGTTGGTGTATGCAGTGTGTGTGTTGTGTTAGTGTATGCAGTGTGTGTTGTGTCAGTGTATGCAGTGTGTTGTGTTAGTGTATGCAGTGTGTGTGTGTTGTGTCAGTGTATGCAGTGTGTGTGTGTCAGTGTATGCAGTGTGTGTGTTGCGTTAGTGTATGCGTTGTATTAGTGTATGCTGATTGTGTGTTGTGTTAGTGTATGCAGTGTGAGTGTTGTGTTAGTGTATGCAGTGTGTGTTAGTGTATGCAGTGTGTGTGTTATGTTAGTGTATGCAGTGTGTGTGTTGGTGTATGCAGTGTGTGTGTTGTGTTGGTGTATGCAGTGTGTGTGTTGTGTTAGTGTATGCAGTGTGTGTTGTGTCAGTGTATGCAGTGTGTTGTGTTAGTGTATGCAGTGTGTGTTGTGTTAGTGTATGCAGTGTGTGTGTTGTGTTAGTGTATGCAGTATGCGTGTTGTGTTAGTGTATGCAGTGTGTTGTGTCAGTGTATGCAGTGTGTCGTGTTAGTGTATGCAGTGTGTGTGTTGTGTCAGTGTATGCAGTGTGTGTGTCAGTGTATGCAGTGTGTTGTGTTAGTGTATGCAGTGTGTGTGTGTCAGTGTATGCAGTATGTTGTGTCAGTGTATGCAGTGTGTGTGTTGTGTTAGCGTATGCAGTGTGTTGTGTCAGTGTATGCAGTGTGTGTGTGTTGTGTTAGTGTATGCAGTGTGTTGTGTCAGTGTATGCAGTGTGTTGTATCAGTGTATGCAGTGTGTGTGTTGTGTTAGTGTATGCAGTGTGTTGTGTTAGTGTATGCAGTGTGTGTGTGTAAATGTGCAATCTGGGGAGGGGGAGGGGGGGCATTTTCCCATTAATTTTGTATTACATTAAATGAAATGTTTCTCCCCCCTCCCTGCTTACTGTGTCCACGGAGGGGGGAGATTCCATCCCTGGTGGTCCGGTGGCGGGCCCCCCCGGCTCCCTGTTACCGCAGAGGGGGCCCAGGCAGCACACAGCTTCTCCTCTCTTCTCTCTTTGAATAACTCTCGCGAGACCCGCGGAGCGTTGCCATGGTAACCGTGTCTCGCGAGAGTTATTAGAAGAGAGAAGAGAAGAGGCTGTGTGCTGCCTGGGCCCCCTCTGCGGTAACAGGGAGCCGGGGACCCGCGGCTGCACACATAGATAGCGATATTCGCTATCTATGTGCGCAGAGAAAGAAAGTGGGGCCCAGGACTGCCAGAGCAGTCCGGGCTCCCCAGGGCTGCCGGGCCCGTGACAACCGTCATGGTTGTCACCCCCTGATGGCGGCCCTGGGTGAGTGTGGCAGGCTTGGGGGGAGAGTGTGACAGGGTTTGGGGTGAGTGTGGCACAGTTGGAGGACAGGATTTGAGGGGCTTATGTGAGTGTGGCAGGGTGAAGGGGGTGAGTGGGACAGACTGATAGAGGATGAGTGTGACAGGGTTGGGGACTGTGTGCGACAGTGCAAGAGAAGGTGAGTCTGATAGGATATAGGGGGGTTAATGTGATAGGGTAATTGTGGTAAAGCAAGTGCAGGTGAGTTTGGTATGGTTGGAGGGGGTGAAAGTGACAGGATTAGGAGGGTTTAATGTGAGTGTGGCTGGGTGAAGGGGGAGACAGTGTGTGGGGGCTTAAAGTGTTTGGGAATGGTGATAGTGTATGTGTATGGGGTGACAATGTGTGTATGTGGGGTGACAGTGTGTGCATGGGGTGACAGGGTGTGTGGGGGGGGAATGACAGGGTGTGTGCGTGGTGGGGTAACAGGCTAGGGGGCGCTGGTGTGTGTGTGGTGGGGTAACAGGCTAGGGGGCGCTGTGACAGGTTGGTGGGGCTGTGACAGGACAGGGGTGGGGGGCTGTGAGAGGATGGTGGACTGTGACAGGGTGGGTGTGGGGCTGTGACATGGTAGTGGGGCTGTGAGAGGGTAAGGGGGCTGGAGGGGCTGTGACATGCAGTGGGGGCTTGAGGGGCTGTGACAGGGTAGGAGTGGCATGGCTGTGACTGTGTAAAGAGGTGAAGGGGCAGTGAGAGAGGGTAGGGAGATGGAGGGGCTATGACAGGGGGTAGGGGGGTGGAGGGGCAGTGACAGCGGGTAGGTACTTTAACACAGTAAAGGAGTTTAAGCATGCGTGGGATAGGCATAAAGCTATCCTAACTATAAGATAAGGCCAGGGACTAATGAAAGTATTTAGAAAATTGGGCAGACTAGATGGGCCGAATGGTTCTTATCTGCCATCACATTCTATGTTTCTATGTTTCTAGTAACACGTGGTATGGGGGGTGGATGGGCAGTGACGGGGGTGGAGGGGCAGTAACAGAGGGTGGGGGGATGGAGGGGCAGTGACAGGGGGAGGTGGGGGTGGAGGGGCAGTGACAGGGGGTAGGAGGGGTAGTAACAGGGGGGTGGACAGGGGTTTTTCATAATACCTTCCCTGGTGGTCCTGTGGGCGCCCTTTCTCCCCAGTGGTCCGGCTCAATGGTCTGCAGCTCCGCCGGGAGTGAGATGCAGACCAAGTGGTAAATCTCGCGATCTGGTAACCCTCTGACAGGTGGGAGATCGCAAGACACTTTAGTCTGCAGCTCACTCCCAGTGGAGCTGCAGACTGGAGGCTAGCTTTCTCCCGGGCAGACTGACAGGACGGGCCTCGCACCCGCCGGCATTATCGGCAAGCCACCGGGCCCCCTCCTGTGTCGGATCCTCGGTCTCTGACCTAGTCTGCCCTAAGGTGATTTAGACAGCCGCGAGGCCCCCATCAGCGCGAGGCCTTAGGCAGCCGCCTAAATCGCCTAATTAGAGAGCCGCCTCTGCACAGGGGTTTTGGAAACAGAGCACTACGGAGTAGGGAGACATGGACCCCAACCTCAGTGACACAAATGATGCAAGACCAGCCACTCTCAAAGGGAGATCTGAGGCACTACCCACAGAGGAAACCTGGACGTGAGGGTCCAAGATACAGCAGTTAAGCTATACTGCATTGAAAACTATCTCCCCTACCCAGAAGAGCGCATCTGTTCATTCGTAATGAGCATACCACCCCACTATATACAACACGGATGCTAAGATCCTGACTAGAATATAGCTTACCACAGGGAACGCAAGGTACAGGGGCAGGGGGAACTTAGCTGACCCCCTCGAAGGATGGGTAGATACGGCAAATGCAACACACTGCTAAGCCAATAACTTAAGATGTATACCCGACAGTATTTTGCTATCCTGTGGGCTATAATTGATTGATAGGGTCTAAGAACGAAACACCAAACAGAAACCGTGTTACTACAGTATGTAACCGCTCTGGATATTGATCTATGCTACATTGTAATGATTCCTAAATTGCTGTCATTGATCTATGGCTTGAAAACTATGCTACATTGTACTGTTTCCTAAGCAGATATCAGTAACCTATTGTTTGAAAAATCTAAATAAAGATTGCCAAAAAAATTAAAAATAAAAGGAGGTTATGGATAGCAATGTCATTATTCCATTTGGAATGGAATAGATATCATATGCATTGTGAGTATTTATATCAAAGCACTATGACTTTAACTTTAATTGTTTAGTTTTGAGATGTGAGATTTTTTGTATTGTGTTTTTTATCACATTCAGTTTGCATTATATGTATTCACAATGCTTTTACAACAGACTAATTTAGTTAGTTTAGCACTAGCACTATTTAATTTGTCTCACACGTTGAAATTAGTGTAGGACTCACCGATATTGGGGTACTGTGGAGTATTGGTGGACTTAACACAATATGGCCATATGCTGAAAATGAATCCCCGTATTTGTTAGCTGAGAGGTGGTTTTAGTAGTAGGCATATCAAATTTAAAACTCTTTTAAAACTATTTTTATGTGTGCGCTGTTCCTTAATTTCTAGTCTGTATAAATAGCTGTGAAGATGCAGCGTCCGGTGTCAGAATTTTTGTAAAAATGACCAGTGGAAGTGAGGACAGAACAGGGCCAATTAGGACTTATTAATGTATCACCAGATATTACATGATGTTCCCTTGTTATTTAAAAATTATCTACATATGTTTGGGTTCCTTTTATGAAATAGTCACTTTTAATCATATTTATATTATTCGGGCAAAATATTCTTTTTGCACATCTAACGGATTTCAAATAAGTTACTTTTCTGTTTCCCAAGTAAAGTTTTGCAGTGTGCCTTTTGCTTTATCTCACTCTGTATGTTCTAACAACCAGAATTGGACTTTTAATTTTACAACAGTGGCCTGGTCTTTTAGTACTGCATTAAAGCACACAAGGGAACATTGAGTGAGAAATCAAGGCTGGTATTTGTCCAAAACACACACTGGTTACTTTGATAACCCCTCCAAATGTTTAAGAAAACCCTTATGTGCTTTAACCCTTATGAGTTAGGAAGGAGACAAGCCATACATTGTGCATGACAACTACGTCCAAGAGTCCTCATCATAAAAAGTTCTACATAAACATATCTGGACATTCTCCAAATGAGCCCTGTATATGTTGGACATCTAATTGCTTGGCGTCCAAGGCACTAATGTGTTCAATGGACATAGCACTACTTATGGTCTGACATGGTCATTTTATGGACAATCCTAACATAAATGAATATATCCATTATCCATAAAAAATGAAATTTGAGTGGTAATCAAAATATAATAGGACTATACTATAAATAGGCAGAATTTTATCACATGACTTGAGGCTTCATATTTTGCATAACTTTCTTTACTTTATGCCTCCAGCAACACAAGTCAATCAGAAAAAAAACTTTAAGCCAATCAGTAACAGGCATCACATCCATATATAAAGCCCTGACAGACACATGACTTCCTCTTTCTTTGCTGCTTACAACCCAAGGCACAGGTCAGAGTATTTTGCTCCAAACTATTTTACTGATATTGCAATTGTCATTAGTTAATCATTTATTGCTTAACATTCAGTTTGCTCCAAACTGTTATTTTATTAATATTGCTATGGTCCCTCTAGTTAGACACCTTATGCTACACATTCAGTTTTAATCCAAACTGGTTTCTGGATATTGCACTGGTCACTTTAATTAAACTTTATTACTTGACTTTCAGTTTGCTCCAACTGTTTTTATTAATATTGCTATGATCACTTTAGTTAGATTTCAATGTTAGACATTTAGTTTTGCTCCACCCTGTCTCTGGATATGCATGGCCACTTTAGTTAAACTTTATTAGCTTGTCCTGCATTTTTTACCTAAACGGTTTTCATTATTTTGCACTTGCCTTCCATTTGAACTTGTATAGTGTGATATTCTCCCCCTGTTACCCTTCCCCCGAATTAACCCTGTATTTTACTGCTTTATTAGCCTGTTTGGTTTTCTGTTGCTGGCACCTTTTCTTTTCTATGCTTTACTCTGGTCTCGCACGGATCGCAGCATTTTACCACAATCAAGTTTTTTTAACCGCGATCGCTGCGTTTTACCGCAAGCACGCTTTTTTATTCACTGGTGCTGGGGCTTCAGGGCAGGTCTCGGGGGGGGTGTCGGGGGTACTCTGTTCCATACCGGCGGGCCGCAATCGTATCTTCGATCGCGGGTCGCACGGCACCTTTGCGCGCGAACGGCGGCCATCTTGAATCTCACGGCACTCACGAGATTCACGTCGGCCATGTCGTTTAGCCAGTTCGTGATTCCCACGAACTGGCAGCTAGATCTGTACTGTTTAAAATATTTTTTTCCTGCGAAATAAAAGTTTTACAAGTACTTTTGAGCTCAATACTAATACATATCATGGGCATGTGGAATAAAGGTTTTATATGTACCTTTTCTGGAAGATTATGAATGGACTGTTCACTGCTGAGTTCTATACTGTCTTATTTCATTGGCATGTGAAATAAAAGTTTTATATGTAACTCTGCATGAATATGTAGGACTGATCCCTGCTGTGTGCATATAGTGGATGCAGTACTCATGTCTGCTGGCAGTTTGCTCTATTCTGTTCTATACAATTGTCACGTTGAATAACAGTTTTATTGTATGTCTGGAGGATTATGAATGGACTGTTACCTGCTGTGGGCATATAGTGGATGCATTACTCTATCTGCTGGCAGGGAAAATTAAATAAAGCTGATAACTTACTCAGCTCCCTACTCCCACTGGACCTCACAACCACTGGATACACTCCTTCCCCACAGGGACACACCTCCCAGGACACAGTAGTGGAGGCACATAATGGAGTGATTAACAGGGGTGACCCCCCCATTACGCTGGGTGACCCCCAAGCGTGGCAGACACCTCTCCAAAGTGACATTGTGGTACAGGGGTGACCCCCCCCCCCCCTTACGCTGGGTGACCCCCAAGCAAATCTGGTTCCTGTCCTAGTGACATACATATACTGGGGGGAATCCCTACGCTGGGTGAACCCCAAGCAAATCTTATTCCGGTACTAGTGACATACATATACTGGGGGGAACCCCCACACCCTAGGACGGGCTCATATCCATGGAGTACGATCTGTAACTGTATGCACAGACCGGGACACATTGGATACATGTATATCGACAGAATCAGGAAGGAGAGCTCACAGTGCTGCCAATTCTCCACAGTACTATATCCCATAAGGGTGACCCCTTGGATAATTTGGAGGCTACCATACCTCCCCATACACTGGCTACGTCCCGACATTACTGACCGCTTATTCCGGTCTTATTGAGGGTGACCCCCTCCTCAGACCACTCCCAGGAAATCTCTAAGTGGTACTGATTGAAACAATTCTGGGTGACCCCCAGTCGTACGTGGAGGCCCACTAAGTGGCAATAAGTGTACTACCGTACCTGACACCTGTTCGGTACCCCACAGACCGAAAGAGTGTCCCAACATGCCATGAAAGACATACATACAGGGGTGACCCCCCTACGCTGGGTGACCCCCAAGTGAGTCTGACTCTGGTGCTAGTGGCATACGTACAAAGGGGTGACCCCCCTGCTGGACGGGGTGTCCCCCGCGCCCTTTCTAGGGCTTTTATCTTCAGAGTACGCTCTGTCATTGTATGCACAGACCAGGGCGCACTAGATGCATGTATTCCGGCACCTCTATGCTTCAACTGCGGGATTCGTGCGCCCTTTCCTTAACCGAGAAGGAGAACTCACAGTGCTGCCAAAACTCCACAATTCTAGGCCATATAAAGATTACCCCCTTGGATTATACATATTGAGGCTTTCACATCTCCCATACTCGGGCTACGTCACGACATTGCAGACCGCTCATCCCGGTCTTACTGAGGGTGTCCTCATTCTCAGACCACTCCCCGGATTCTGCGAAAGTGGTACTGACTGATCGAAATTCTGGGTGACCCCAGTTATACGCGGAGGCCCACTGAGTGGCAATAAGTGTACTGTTGTACGATCCTGTCTCCCACAGACTGAAAGGGTGTGAACCAACATGTCGGACTTCCCTCAATATCCCCGACCGATTTTCAGGCGAGGATTAAGGCCGCCATGGCAGCTTCGGGGCTAACAACCCATCTGACAGGGCGGTGCAACGGCACCAACACCAATGGAAGCTAGAGATACCGACAACGTTAGGTCGGACACCTTATCCTAAACACCATTAGAAGGTCTCCAACGCGACTTATCCAAAGGGGAAAGGGAACACCCCGATTTAGCGGAGCTGTCTCTCAGAACGTCCTGTTCATTAATCATCTCAGGCTCCATCATCAGGGGACGAGGACTTCATCCCTCCCCCTTCTCTGGAGATCATGAAAGAATGGAGAGCAGAAGAGTCTCCATCTGAAGAGGTAAAGTGACAAGACCCGCCTAGCAAGAAAGGCTTTTCTTTGGCACACTGGATACTCTTGTTTTGACTCACGCACCATCCGACACCCAGGGTCATCCGATTGGGGTTTACCGGGCACACTTTGCTCACTTCTGACTCAGGAGGCCTATGGGAAAATAAGTCCGAGACAAGCTCAGGGTGGAATGCCCACGCCCTCTATTACCGAACAAGATAGTCCTCACCATGGAGTTCGGTATCACTGTGGTGATATTTATGTCCCGATCAGGCCGGGGTCCATGTAAAGGTGTAGGAGAAGGACTCAAAACGAGTTAGGATAAAATACTGGACATGATCAGCCCCGGGAAAAAAATTCTATACTTTGCGGACCTGACCCCACCCAAGACTCACGATGTGAGGGAATGGGTGCAAAGGGCAATATGTAGGTTGGGGAACGCAAGGCAGACAGGTGCACAGAACGGTGCAAAGCAGCCCGATTAAAGATGGATTTCAAACTATTGAAGTTAGTAATGAAAGAGCGAGGACCTCAGGCGGACGGACTATTGTTTGGAGAACCATTTATCTCAGCAACGGTTTGGTAGTAAGGAAGAAGACAGGAGACTATCGCCCAGTCATCAACCTACGCCAACCCAATGGTTTTGGGGCGTACCGACACCTCAAGAAGGAAGGTATCCATTTCTTAGGGGATCTACTCCTCGAAAGGGGTTCGCAAGATTGGATTTGAAGGGCACTTACCTACTGGTTCACATGGTGCCTCATGAAGTTTCTGAAGCCGGTCACGGCGCATCCGTTGTCGCATACCTAGACGACTTACTGACCTTTTGCAAATCCAATTCCTGACTACGTTTACAGATGAGATTTATGTCTACAGTTTAGGGAATTGTTGGGATTCATAGTGAACAGAGAGGAGTCGGTTCGATCCCAGTGATTCAGTTCCTCTACTTCGGAATAGATTCCACCTTGGGCGGATTACACATTCCCACATCATTGATAGCGACGATTCATAAGGAAATTCAACGGGTACGGCAGAAAGGCACCATAACCCTTTGACTATTTCCCAGGGACGCTTCACTACCGGGCCAGACAGCGGCTGAAAGCTCACTGCCTGAGATCCGGACACACCTATGAAATCGGGATCAGAATAGCGAAGACTTCAATAGTACTCATTGCTGCGGTAAAGGAGTCAAGCGTGGCACCCAGAATGGTTGTCCTTAATCGGGATCATCCTCTGCTCCTTCAGTTTTAACTTGCCTTCGGGCAGATCCAAAAGGAGAACATCATCCATTGATAATGCTGGAGCGTTTGGTGTTGGTGGATTGGTGTCTTTCAGGGGAGACTGGTACGTCAAGGGACTATCGCAACCAACTAGAGACCTATCATGGGACTCATGGACACCAGGTATTCCCTGCAATAACTTATCTGCATGAATCACCTGGAGTCGCTGGTGTATGGGAAGGGACTGCGATCCCTTTATTACCCCTATCTCCTCGATGCTGAATCTTTATCATACCTTTTCGCTACGGGCCGATTGGACCGTTCCATTAACGGGATACGTTCCGCGATTTTGACAACGCATAGTACGATTCACGACACTCTGGTCGATCAGGAGCCTTTGATATGCCGCTTTTTGTGGGGTATCAAACTGTCCAGAACCATGCGTCAAAGTATCACTGTTGTGGGACTTTGATTTGGTTCTTTTGGAACTAGTCAGATAACACAGATCTATCCCTCCGTCATCCGTCAGCCATAGTCACGTTACTTTTAGTTCTTTTCGTCGGGTATCAGATGTACTGGAGTTTGACGTAGACGGTCTTTTCGGTATCACCAGAAGGAATGATTTCTACGGTGTCTCGTAGAACTAAATCTTATCAGCGTCCGTATGTTACCCTGTTCCCGGCGGTTTCCCAGTCTTTGTGCAGTTAAAGAGGTACTTCGTTACATGGAGATCACGACAACACTTAGATTGTCACATTCAGGACATCTGCCGGTCTTATATCAACCATACAAGCCAGTTACCATGAACACTCTGTCTAGATGGGTTCATTGCTTGTTATCGCTAGCGGGGGTGGAGACGTGTTTTGGGTACTCATTCGGTATGAGGCGCGGCTGTTTCTCAGGCCTTCACGGTGGGGCCTCTATATTTTACAGCGACAAATTGGACACGGATAGACTACTTCCGTATATTTATTTTCGTCAACCACACACGCATTCTTCACGCTCATGCCACAGCTTTAAAAATGCAAAATATGAAGCCTCCTGTCATGTGATAAAATTGTAGATTATGCTAACGTAGTGTACCTATAATCTTAATTTTAATAATGACAGGAGGCTAATATTTTCCCTCCCTGTTTCCCTCCCTATACTCTGGAAAATTTTAATATTCTGATTTGTCATTTTCTCAGTGTAATTATAAGGTTTTGGTATTTCAGTATATTTATGGGATGCTTATCTGGTTCACATGTGTTAGATCCGTGTTGATTATTAAGTATACTATGGTTGTTTAATGTTTCAGTATATTAACTTAATATAAATATAGATACGTATAGTACTGTATTTAATGTGGACAACAGTTGGTTTCCATCACCTTTCACGAATTTCTGTTCTTTGCAGCGTAATCATCATAGATGGATTCGACAAAATAAAGCTGGAAGGTTTCAAGTTTCGTTTCAAGTTATGTGCTACACGTTACTCAGGACTGTTATTTGAATTCCCTGACGTTATAATAGACTGTTTTTCGCATCAAAGAAAGAGGAAGTCATGTGTCTGTCAGGGCTTTATATATGGATGTGATGCCTGTTACTGATTGGTTTAAAGTTTTTTTTCTGATTGACTTGTGCTGCTGGAAGCATAAAGTAAAGAAAGTTATGCAAAATATTCGCCTCCTGTCATTATTAAAATTAAGATTATAGGTACACTACGTTAGTATAATCTACAATTCAGTTTCGGAGTGTTATATTTATAGTTATATTTATAACACCTTGCAAATATGCTCAATTCTTATGGCCCTGGCTCCAAATTACATATGCTAAATTCTAAAATGTATCCAGTATTGTCTTGCTGTATATGGTACAGAAACGTTTGCCACTTTCCATCAATTATTTTCAAATATTCTAATATGCAACACTAACCAAAGGACTGTATAAATTCACTTTAGAAAAAGCTACAAAATAAGAAGATCCCTTCTTTTGAGGCTCTATATAAAATGTATATAATCTGAAAAAAAAAAAATATATATATATATATATATATATATATATATATATTACAATTAGCAGTGACCAAGCATAGACGACTCTGTTCCTTTTAATGATAGTACATGACTGCAGAAATGCTGTAATAGGCTACTGCTTCGTTTGACTAACGATGCCAACTATATTGGCTGTCTTATGCTGAATTAAGTATTACCTTTTAATTCATAGAGAACTCACCATATTAACTGAGACCATGTGGCATTACTCCAGTCATATTACCCAGTGAGTTATTTATAGTAATGTATATTGCATTAAGCCACTGATAGCGCAGTAGGCAGTTAACGAGTTTTGATGACTGCACAATACTAAACGACTTGGATCAGTTAGCATTTGTTTAATCTGAGGTCGATATAGTACAGCCAAGTCTGTAATTGTAACTATTGATGCTATTCTTACACTATGCAATTCTGCATGGAAACAGTTAAAATTTGCTTTTATTTTTTGCATGAAAAAAAGTACAGTATTTCATTCCTTATACAGCAATAGAAGGCTGATGCATTTACTTAAGGCATATAAATGTCTGCTCACCAACATAATATGTATGTGTGGTTTACCATTTAAAAAAACAAAAACAACAAAAGGCACCCAGGTCACTTCATTTTAGCGAAGCGGTCTGGGTGCAGTGGCCATTTAGTTTTTACCCTGCCATGTAAAACGTTAATGTTACTGTTTAGTAAATATGGCAATACCTGCATTGCAGGATTAAATATTCCTCTTGTGGCTGTTTACCTGAGATGCTTTCGCTGTGAGAACCAGGTCAATCTTTGTTCTCACATCTAGCCTCCAGTAGGAGTGCAGTGATACCACCTTTGGGCTTTTGGTCCCCACGGTTACTGCTAAGGGTAGTGAATAATCAAGATTTGTCTATTCCAGTGTCTATGGTAGATGTGGGACTAGTGTGCAATCGCAGTCAAGAATTGACCTGAACCATATCTCTGAGACTATGCAATAAATAGGTCTAATCCCCACAAACACCTTCTCCGCATTAGGTTTCTAGAGGGTCCTTTGGCTCCATATAGAACATTCTGCTTGTGCCTGATATTGTCATATATTGCGGTCATTGTCATGTCAATGCAGCTTTTATACCCCTAAATTCCTCCAGTGTCTCCAGTGTCGATGTGGAATTACTGTCCGTCACAGATGATAAATGGTCTGAGGCTGCTGCACCATTGCAAAAATCATTATCAATTTTCAGGGTTGCAGACTCATACAATTGTTTTTTAGCCTTTCCCCTTTTTCCTGACCAGGTTTTAAAATAAGTCCTCTTGTTGGTAAAGAAGTTAGATGAAGCACTTTCAGTATGCAGCCATTTTTAATCAGAGCCACGTCATGCCCAGACCTATTCATTGTCAAATTATTATAATGATACTGTATTAAACTATATGCAAAAACTAATTTAAACTCTATATTACATCAGCTGTGCAGATGCTTGAATACATAAAACACAATTAATGAAAGGAATTAAATTGATTTTTACATCAGTAATATATTAATATTCACATAATAAAAAAAAAAACCTCCAACATGAATTTAACAGCTGGGGTAAAGAGATCGGAACTTATACTCATGTGGATGGACCGCAATACTTGTAATCAAAAAACTGCCCTTAAAACCTCAAGGTAATTACCAGTTTTCGGATGATTGGCAATCAAGTAATTAAACTGTACTTGCTATGTTTCATCAACATAAAATGTGTTAGTTGTTAAGGAAGGAATGAATGTGAGTATCCAATCCACTGAGAGCAAAAGTTGTCAGCACATCGTGAGAGCCAAGCAATTAAAAAGCAACAGACTGTAACCAGGCATGAAACGGTGACATTAAAAGTCTTCAATTTAGTTCATTGTGACTTCCAATGGATAATAGTTTATTCCGGTTTCGCAGTCTAATCCCTCCAGCACATTATAGATTTGTTTTGCAAAAACTATAGCAGACCTTTAAAATCCAAACAAATAAATTATATTTCTTCCCCCTGCGAGAAGCCATGGATTAACAATTGATTTTGGTATAGTAAAGGTCATGCTATATTTTTTGCCATTGGTGCAAATCCATATAGAATGTTCCATTATTTCCTGGACCCTCCCTATTTTACTTGTAGGATCTCAGAAGTAGTACAGATACTTGGGATATATATATACGATTAGCGCTGTGGAATTTGTTGGCACTTTATAAATAATAATAATAATTATAGTTATTTAATTATTTAATAAAACAAAAACTATCAATGTGAGAGTTTATTAACCCCTTAAGGACACATGACATGTGTGACATGTCACGATTCCCTTTTATTCCAGAAGTTTGGTCCTTAAGGGGATAATGGCAGACCAGGTAAGACAAGTGGTGTTTACCTGCTCCAACAATCCCTGCCTCCATATCAGTTTTTCAGATATGATTCATTTTGGAACCATGTTCTTAATTGCATGCCTGATTATATAAATGGGTCATACATTCACTCATAAACGACATTGCCCAATTCACTAACTGCTCCTATAGACAATCCTCAAAAACATTTTGGCATTTTGCATTTAAAATTTTAGGCAGGGTGGGGGTTTACCAGCGGCATTGCTAAAGGGGCTGATCTGAGCTTGAGCCCACAATGGGGTCCTGAAAGGCCCTTTAATATGGTTTTTACAACACTTTTCATAACACCTTCAATTGCAGATTTTCCAATAATCCTTTTTACCTTTTTCTATCAAATATGTAATTACAAATTATGTAACGAATAAACAAAAAAACGGAGGTTTGAATAATAAACAAATATAAGGACTAAATTCCCTTGTCTTTTTCCCATGTAGCAAAGGCCCTATTCCTCCGATTTGGGACATTAAGCAGCAAAACTAAACTTTCTTGAGGACTCTTACAATAAAAGGGGAGGGGGGGGGGGGGAAGAAATTTATTTGCAATATGGAGAAATTGTACATGCGAGCTTTCTATTGTTTGTATTATATGAAGATAATTCTGTTGGAAGATGATGTATTGAATTGGAAAGTTCCAATCAAACATATGTAATTTGATTTTCAACAGATTGTATGGCAGATGCTCAATCAAAAAAAAAAAAACAACTATATTATATAGTGCTTCCTTTTTCATTCTTTTTCACATTGACTATAATAAAATGCCTGATTCATGTTTGTTATACACCAGGCATGCGACAATTTTATATGCATATCAACTGAAATATAATATAGAGTACAGATTTGAATAACACACAAAGAAGAAGAAGAATGAAACATAAATAAATATTCTGTCAGTTTAACTACACAGGCTCTATACATCTTATGAATTGTACATTTAAGTATCACACAAGCTATGTACGCAAACTCTCTTGCCTGAAAGTCAAGATTAAGATAATAAATTGAAGAATGTTGTATTCAGGACAATCGTATGGCTTATAATGTCAAAATGCCTAATTGTCATGAACCAATAGGAAGTGGTCAGCATATCCATTGGTTGACGTGTGCCCTGTTCACAATTTCTGTATTAGTTCAGGGCTCTCACTACAAAAATCAATAAACAGACATTCTAGCTTAACAGACACTCTTTCTCAAGAGCAGAAACACTTTTCTCTTGAACTTTAGCTGACACGTGAGAAAGTATTTTGTACTTTGTAAATATCTGCAGCTTTTGCAAGCTGTTTTTAGATTTAGCCCCCCCCCAGTAAAAATGCATGATTAAAGGCATGTATATTTTCTTTAGGGGTGTATCTACTTAACAGTGATGGTGGGGCGTAGTGGAGTGTCCCTTTCAGCTTAGAGCAGAGATATCAGAAATGAATCTTACCATCATGATTAGGATTTCCTAACGTCCACGGCTCATCCGAATCAAAGTGCGTGTCTCCCCCTATTCCAGGTCCTGGAAAGTAAGCATGTGCTAAAAATCCACCCTCTCCATCAAACGGAGAACTGTCCCCATGAAATCCAGAGGCAAAAATGATCGTAATGTCCACTTCCCTTTTTCCATTTTCCAATTCATTATATGGAATCTCTTCAAATGTCAGTGGGGTTACATTCTGCCAAACATCAAAGGCACGGCGAATGGCTTTACGGGTTTCACTGTCGCCTACTTTTGGAGTTACGTTCTTTATACTAGAAGAAAAACAAAATATATGTTAAAAAGAAATGATGAATGTTTCTCATCGGAGAGCAATTTAAAGAAGAAATGCAGGAATTATGATAGAAATTTAATCTGTATATAACCATATCAATAATTATCCCTGTCTCTCTTTAACTATCTCTAAAGACAATGACAGAGAGAGATAGAGAGATAATATACACCATGTTCCAAATTATTATGCAAATTATATTTTTCTCATTTACCTAAATATTGATGTAAATAACAGTCAGCATAATTCTCATGTTATCAACTATTAAGAGTACTATTCAAATTTTATTGAACAAACCTCCTAATGATAACAGTATTTTTTTTAAACATAAAAAACTTACAATGCACTGTTCCAAATTATTACGCACAGTAAGTTTCAAAACACTTTATAGGTTGTAAAGAAAATTGTCATTTGTTGTGTTTGCAGCATATTTACTGAAATCAAAAGCTATTTCAATCAAACATATAACAACATTTTAACTTTTTAAACATTTTAACAGGTCACATTACATTTTAACATACGACCCCTTATTTGATAGCAGCTTCACAAGTCTTGCATCCATTGAACTTGTGAGTTTTTGGACAGTTTCTGCTTGAATTTGTTTGCAAGATGTCAGAATAGCCTCCCAGAGCTGCTGTTTGGATGTAAACTGTCTCCCACCCTCATAGATCTTTTGCTTGAGGATGCTCCAAAGGTTCTCAATAGGATTGAGGTCAGGGGAGGATGGAGGCCACACCATGACTTTCTCTCTGTTTATCCTTATAGCAGCCATTGATGCAGAGGTATTCTTTGCAGCATGAGATGGTTCATTGTCATGCATGAAGATGATTTTATTACGGAAAGCATAGTTCTTCCTTCTGTACCAGGGAAGAAAGTGGTCAGTCAACTCCACATACTTTGCAGAGGTCATCTTTACACCTTTGGGGACCCTAAAGGGGCCGACCAGCTCTCTTTCCATGATTCTGGATCAAAACATGACTCCACCACCGCCTTGCTGACGTCACAGGTTTGTTGGAACAGGGTGGCCGTCCACCAACCATCCACTACTCCATCCATCTGGACCATCCAGGGTTGCACGGCACTCATCGGTGAACAGGACTGTTTGAAAATTAGTCTTCATGTATTTTTCTGCCCAATGCAGCCATTTCTGCTTGTGAGCATTGGTTAGTGGTGGCCGAATAGAAGGTTTATGCACAGTTGCAAGACTCTGGAGGACTCTACACCTTGATGTCCGTAGGACTCCAGAGACACCAGCAGCTTTAAATATCTGTTTGCTGCTATGTAATGGTATTTTAGCAGCTGCTCTCTTGATCCGATGCATGGATATGGCAGAAATCTTCCTCAATGTGCCTTTATCTGCACAAACCCGTCTGTGCTCTGAATCAGCACCAACTCTCTTAATAGTGCTATGATCACGCTTAAAGGGAAACTCCAGTGCCAGGAAAACAATCCGTGAAAACTCCTTCAGTTACTTACCAGAGGCAGCGACGATGTCCCACGTCGCTGCTTCTTCCTCTGCGCTGCTCCTCCCTCTGATTGCGTCGGCTGGTGGGCAAGACTGATCCCGCCCACCGGCAAGGAGAGACCTAATGCGCATTAGCACTCCCCATAGGAAAGCATTGAAAATGCATTTCAATGCTTTCCTATGGGGAAATAAGCAACGCTGGAGGTCCTCACACAGCATGAGGACGTCCAGCGACGCTCTAGCACAGGTTTCCTGTGCTAGAAACCAGGAAGTGCCCTCTAGTGGCTGTCTAGTAGACAGCCACTAGAGGTGGAGTCAACCCTGCAAGGTAATTATTGGAGTTTATAAAAAACTGCAATAATTACACTTGCAAGGTTAATAGTAGTGGGAGTTGGCACCCAGACCACTCCAATGGGCAGAAGTGGTCTGGGTGCCTGGAGTGTCCCTTTAAGTTTTCGTGAAATATCTAATGTTTTTATACCTCATCCAAGGCATTGAACTATTTCACTCTTTTCGGCAGCAGAGAGATCCTTTTTCTTCCCCATATTGCATGAAAATGGTGCTCTGCTTAATAATGTGGAACACCCTCCTTTAGTAGTTTTTCCTTAAATTGGGCTCACCTGGCAATCTAATTATCACAGGTGTCCGAGATTGTTTTCAGTGATCAAAAGAGCCCTGAGACACAATGCCATCCATGAGTTAAACTGAAAAACAAAATATTTAATCTTTGTGACACTTAAATAGAATTTGAATAATAATTTGGAACAGGGTGTATATATTTCTATCTATCTATCCATCCATATATATATATATATATATATATACAGAGCATGTTATACAAATTAACAAACTATATAATGGGTGAAAATAAAATGTTGATAATAGTCATTGAGTTGCAATATTGTTATGTATAATAATAAAGAGCACAAATCATGTAAGACTAAACAACAATAACAGTACAGGATTGAACATACAAGTATAGCAAGGTTACATAGAACACTTTATAGAAAAATAAATTAAGTTATGGTGTTGATGTTCCTCAACAAAACATTATGGCTAGAGGAGGTAAGAATCAGGATGGAAGTAGCACAGGGAGGACGAGAGAGGGGTATTGGGAAGGATTCAGATCAGATGAAGTCAACCAGAAAAATTAGTTGGTGAATATCATGTTTGGCCAAAGAGTTGTGTCTTCTGAAACACATAACTAGACACTGAATTGCAGCAAACTAAAATTAAAAATGGCAAATTTAGGTTAAAAAATTGCAATTTAGGTTAAAATTTTCAGTTTGTAAAATATTTAATAATAAAATTTGACAACTCAGCTAAAATTGCAGCTTAAATATATTAGCCTACATTTTGCCATTTCTATTGTATTTTGCTACAGTTTGGTGTTTATGGAATGAACCCCAACAGTACACTCTGTGCTGGACATGAGTTAATAAGATAAGATAAGACCAGACTAAAAAGCTCCTCATTTTCTACATCGTCTGGGACAGGCTATATCTGCTGCTACTGCTTGGTGTGAGTTAGTAGCAAAGATAAAGGTAAGATTATTATTATTATTATTATTATTATTATTAACATTTATATAGCACCAACATTTTTTGCAGTGCTTTTATAGAATGGGGATATTTGACAAAAAAAAATATATATATATACAAAACAATTCTTCCAGAGACAAGAAATGAAGAAGGCTCTACCCAAATGAGTTTACAATGTTATGTATATTTTTGACAATTACCTATAGGCTGATGGCATGGTGATAAGTGTGACCAATATGGAAATTACAGTTGATATATATGTATGGAATTCCCATATACCTATTTGGAACACAATATGTATCCAGCCAATTAGAATGCAGCTGGAGGCTAACGAGTATAAGTAACTTTGTTCCCTGGTATAATATTTTGTGAAAAATTATAATCATATGTAAAAAAAAAAAAAAGCTAAATATATGCCACACATTTTCAAAACCCAGGAATCCACTTTCACACGTACAATTTTTTTTTTTTTTACATCACACGAACCCTGAAGTTTTCTACATTCTTTATGTATTTGTTTATTAGCTAGTGAGTTGGTAAGGGATTTGCTAACATTTTCCTATCAATGGCAACCTTGGAAAACCTGTTCAATTAAATTTTATTTTAACTGATATTTTTGCTTAAATTTTGTAAATCCTCTGCCTACTCTCAGTTTGTTCGTAATCAGTATTATTTTAGTTTAACCTGGCCTTAAAATAATGCATAACTTTCTATACTAACTACATATCTATAAAATGACTGGTATTGCCACCAAAACAATCTTGACATAAATCAATGGACCACAGAGATGTGAATATGTATCATTTTGTTACATATTGTATTGCAGAATTCATTGGCATTTTATAGGGATGTGCATGATCCAAAAATTTGGTTCGGAAATTCGGGTAGTAAAAATGTTTTGGCAATTCAGGACTTCTGCACTTTGGCACTTCGGTTCGGCACTTCGGCAATTTGGGACTTCGGCAATTCGGAAAATCTGTAGGGCTCCCTAACCCTAACCCTACCCCTAACTTTACCATAGCACTAACCCTACGTTAACCCTACCTTAACCATAACCCTAACCTTGCCATCATTCACGTAATTTTCCCTCCCTCTCTTTTTTTTGCCACTTTTCAGAAATCCGAAGCACTTCGGCACTTCCGAAATTCGGCACTTTGGCCATTCGGTTCGGTTCAGCATTTCCGAAATTCGGGACTTTGGCAATTCGGGACTTCGGCAATTTGGTTTGGTTCGGCATTTCCAAAATGCGGGACTTCGGCAATTCAGCACTTCGGATATTCGGAAGCATCCGAATGTGCGAATTTCACGAAATTTGTCCGAATTCACATTCGGACCAAAACAATTTGCACATGTCTAGCATTTTATAAATAATAATAATATCATCAGTGCCCTAATTTAATGTACCCGTTCTGCATTTCGTTCAGCTTATTCTCCCTTCACGTCAAGGCACTTGTTTAATGCCCACCCACACAACATCCATTTCATGCATATTTTCACTCCCATAATACCATTGGTTACCTATCTCATGCTCATCTTCTGTTGCCATTTTGTGTATTTTATCATCAATCTTAAGCCCCTGATATGCCCCTCGTTCTTCCTAATACCTCTCTACTCTAGTTATTAACTGCTTGCATGCTATCACCTACACTGTGCCCTTTATTTCTCTCTTATTCCATTTAATCCCCACAACCTTTCATATCATGTCCCTCCACTGATCTAATTCCTCTTTTTCACAATCATTTTATTTCCCTTGCCACCAGTCTTATGCCCCTTCTCCTCAGCTATTTTTGAAAGCTGACACCCACATCAAAGAAGCCCACTGTAGCAATTCATGCCCCTACTCCCTATTATTGAACATAATTCCCTTTCATACCACACATTTGATGCCTTTTAGCCAGAGACATCACTCTTATGTTCCTCCTACCTTAGCATCAGTATTCCGTATCCCTGCCAGTTCCACACAACACAAATGCTATTGATTTTCATTCTACAACCTTATTTGCATTTCCAAAGTTATACCCGAATAGTCCACTACAATTCTATCCTGTATTTAAGTTCATAACTTGAGCACTAATTTGCATTTGTGTTGCCAATAAAAAAATTTCTGCATGTATTTAGTCAAATGTTTGTTGTAACATCATTTTTCCCACATATATCCAAACTAGTCTCCATATACTTGTAGTACTACTTCCTTAAATTGTCTTAGAGCGATGTCAAACTCAGACCCCCAGAATTTGTCATCATACATGTCCCCTATTAAATGATACTAATAAATATAAAGTAGTTTTCCTTGACCTTGAAGATTCTTGCATTTTTTTCTTGGCACTTTTCTCCCAAGTAAACACATTAAAAAACCAACACAAACACTCTCAATTTATTTTCAATTTAATTTTCCCTGATCTGCATTTCTACACAGTCAGCGCTATGGAAAATCCGTGGTTGTTAGTGTCTTCTCCGACATATCCCATAATTCTAATAAAGATGTCCCTGTCTGGGCTGGAAATTTGCAATGACAACATTTGCATTTTAGCTTTCCACAATGGCAGAGAAGATTAAAAACTGCTGTTATATAGACAGAGTGTTAAGAAGTTCAAACAACGCCGCTCAAGCGCGTCTGCTGAAATACATTCAAATCCAAATGCACGTGAAGACAAACCATCCTAATCAGTTAATTAGGGAATAGTACATAATTTGTCAGGGTCTTGGCAAAATAAAAAGCTTACAATTCTGAATGATTTGTTACACCTGAATCTGTTCATTGCAGCTGGCATCAATCAAAAAGAACCTGAAATAAAGCTCTTTTCACTTTTTTGTCTCACGGTATGGTTTATTGAAATAAATGAATTGCTTCTAGTCAAATATAGATTTAATTTTTTTGCTTCTCTTTTCCTGCAGACACTTCCCATCAGGATATTTCATTATTCTCTTTGCAGTTTGCCTGTGTTCACATTTGGTTTGTTACTATTCTAATTTAAGTGCAGTCTAGGTACCATAACCTGACTGTCCGAGAGTGCTAGATTAACCCACTTAAAATAGTTTAACAGAATCTAGGGAGAAGATACACACATATAATGAGCTTTAACCCCTTAAGGACACATGACATGTGTGACATGTCATAATTCCCTTATATTCCAGAAGTTTGGTCCTTAAGGGGTTAATGTCCCTTTATAGAAGCCACCATACCATGAAATGATCTGTTGCAGTTTTACTGCTCAATTATCTGCCATTTAGGTGCTAAATCAGTTTGCTTATACAGCTATAGTCCCACCTCCCTGCATGTAACTTGTACAGCCTTCCTAAACACTTCCTGTAAAGAAAAATATAATATTTAAACTTCCTGTATTGAACAGTCTGTTTAATTAGTTAACTTCTTCTCTGTTGATCGCCTTCTAGATGTGTGTGATTAAAATTCAATTTACAGAGCATGAGATATAAACTTGCAAAGTAATTTGAGATCTGATTGAAAATGTAACCATTTTTTTCATGCAGGCTGTGTAAGTCACAGTCAGCGGAGGTGTGGCTAGGGCTAACAGAAACAAAAGTGATTTAACTCCTAAATGGCAGAGGAGTCAGCAGTGAGACTGCAGAGGCATGATCTATACACCAAACTGCTTCAGTTGTTTGGGTACCTATAGCACCCCTTTAATATTTATGATTATGTTCATGAAATGGAGCATCTCTTATAAAATGCATTAGCAATCTCTATTTACTCTACCAGGAAATAACTATCCCCAGGCTGCAGCATTTAGAGAGGTCACAGCAAGCATGTTATGGAATCTTCTGAAATTTTACAATTAAAAAAATATTATTCCAAGCACATTGAAATATAAAACTAGTATTTGAGAAATGTGAGACAGGAAGACATGAGAAATATTTATGAAAGTGAGAAAGTCGGGAAGTGCACCTGAAGAGTTTTCACGTATTGGCGTACACCCTGCTAATCTCACATCTGCTTGTAGCCTGACAGTCATAACACAACAGAATCTAAAATCAGCATCCTATGACCCAATTCAGAATTTATGATTAGAGAACTAAGTGAGTATTTACCAAAGGGTAATTTAGAGTAGACTAAAGAAAAAATGCACCTATAGGTGTACTAACAAATATATAGATAATGTTTATATACGGCTATTCGGAGTTACAGAATTTAGGGTGACAAGACAATCACCCCAAATTTTTCCTACTAAATGGTATATATATTTAAAGAACGGCTACTTAATAAATCTTTACATTCGCTTCACTGAGTTGTTTATTGAAATAATGTGGTTGCACAGTTTCCCTGAAAATAACCGAACTAATTTTAAAAGAACACACCAAACACATACAACACTTTATCTTGTTGAAGTGCTTTATGTGTATAGATTGGGTAATTCTTTTTTTTCAGTTTACCAAAGTGGCAGGAGCAGATGAGGCAGGCTGGTAGACAGACACAATTGAAATGTTGTGCACATTAAAGGAACACTGTAGCAATAGGAAGACATACCTGTATACCTGAATAATATTTGAATACCCCTTACTAAACTGTTCTCCCCAACCCCCCACAAAAACAAACTAGAATTGAAAAAAAATTATAACAGAAATTACCCTTCTCCAGCGCAGCTCCTCCTTCAGTGACATCATCCTGGAGGCGGCCAATCCATTGCTCCTTATATAGCACATTAGACGCATGGGTGGCATTTGCCAACATGAGCCTAAGATTTTCCATAGAGAATCATTGAATGCGATAATTATTTATGACCGACTGTGACGTCACTGCGCATTTATGGCACGGTAAGATTCCCAGCTCTTATACCCAGATGGTTTGGAGGCGACCTTGAGGCCGCACTTCTAAGTCCTCTGATTACTTACCTAGAGAGCTTTGGGAGTCAAAAAGTGGGACAGGACTGCATGAACTATGACTACTTTATTAATATGAAGTTGTCAAAGTGCCTATAGTGTTCCTTTAATGCAACTCCCTGATTGTGCACTAGCATGCACCAGAGCTTGCCCTGTTAAGTCTAAATAAAAAGCATTACATGTGCAAGCTCGCGGGTAGACCTTCTCAATTCGATTGGTAAGTCTGCCAGCACAGTGGAAAAAGAGGAGGACTTGCAATAGCTGTAGATACTAGATCTGCAGGTATTGCAAGCTACATTTTTAGAAAGTAAAATAAAAACAAATGCATGTTTTTATTGGGGGGCTTATCTAATTTGATTTAATAATTTAATATTACAAACACAAATATTGTACACAAGATACAGCAAGCCTCAGATAAGAACATTTCTAATAAATGTAATTGGCTGAAAAGAGAATTTAAAACAAAGTTCAAAAGCTGTATGCAGAGCTGCATAAAATGATGAACATACTAAAATTGACAAACAAATTATTAAAAGTAAAAATTTGACTTTACAGATCAATGTGTATTTAAATGCTAAGAGCATCAGTAATGTTAACCAATGCTCAAAGTTCAGAATTATTTTTAAATTCAATTAATAATTTTTTATTATTTTTAATTAAAGACTGATGTTTCATTTGTTAGCATTTAAAGGGACACTATAGTCACCTGAACAACTTCAGCTTAATGAGGTTGTTCAGGTGAGAACTATAGCTCCCTGCAGCCTTTCTCATGTAAACACTGTATTTTCTGAGAAAATACAGTGTTATTCTGAGAAAATACAGTGTTTACATTGAAAGCTAGGAACACCTCCAGTTGCAGTCACTCACAGTGAACCAGAGGGTCTTCTGAGTTGATTTAGGCATAATATGCCTCCATCCACTCAGATCTGCTATGCACGAGCATCCTGTGATTCAGTATCTCCTCCCACTGCATGCAGACACTGAACTTTCCTCATAGAGATTCATTGATTCAATTCATCTCTATGAGGAGATGCTGATCGGCCAGGGCTGTGTTTGAATCATGCTGTCTCTGCCCCTGATCTGCCTCCTTGTCAGTCTCAGCCAATCCTATGGGGAAGCATTGTGATTGGATCAGGCTAGAACTTCTGATGATGTCAGCAGACTGTTATATATATATTTTTTTTTTGGCAAACAGCATGCAGAGTTACAGCTTCTGGCTTGAATACAGTAAGATTTTTACTATATTTATGGAGGGGCCCAAGGGGGGGCTAGATGGTGGTGTTAACACTATAGGGAACACTATCAGGAATACATGTAGTTGCACTGGTGACTATAGTGTCCCTTTAAAAACTGACTTGCAAAATGTATTTCAAGTTCAGTTTTTGATTCGACACAATATAAATATTAAAGTGTAACTAGTTAAATGTTTAAGAATGTATAAATATGTCTAGAGTTCTGTAATGAAAATTTGCTTAGATACTCCGAAACAATCTTATTAACCCCTTCTTCCAAACTTCTGGAATAAAAGGGAATCATGACATGTCACACATGTCATGTGTCCTTAAGGGGTTAAATTGCATGAAAAGGTCACGTTAAAAATGTTTGTCCCAACTAATAAACCATGTGTATTGGACAGGGTATAAAACACTAAAATTAAACAGTTTACTCCCGAGAGGATTGTGTAGATTTGACAGAAATTTTATTACAGACTTTACGGTAACAAATCCTAATTGACACTTACTTTTGTTAGCTTATGATCGTATTATAAGAGTAATAAAATCAATGGCATGTAGCTTGTTTTGCAATGTAAAATAAATTTACAAAAAAATATATATTATATTTTTGTAAGTCGAGAAAGCAAAATTGTTGCTCTCTTGGCAAGTAAACTTTAATCACTCTATAATCATATATTTTGTGTTACAAATGAGATTTACTAGTGAGAGCGTACTTGTCATGGACTATTGGCATTTTTGCTTCTGTTAAACCATATTTATCCAATCACTGCACATGTTTTCCAGTATAGAAATGACCAGCATATTATTCATCATTATTACTTTTTTAATTATGACTCATCAGCCTATTCTAAACATGACACAATCAGTAAAGGAAACAAACAAGAAAAATATTAATATAAAGTTTTGTTTTGTATGTACTGTAAATGATAGTATTTGAATGTTGATTTTAGTTAAAGGACCCTGTAGGCACGGCAACTGTTTCAACTCATTGAACTGGTTATAGTGTCCTTCCAGTTAGCATTCGAAACATTTTAATCAGTTGATCACTATCAGTTTCAGTGCCCATTGCTGGCATAAGCTGGTATGGCTAGAAGGAATTGTGCAATCATAGCCATACTTTCATCATGGACTGGGCCATGGGTGGCCAGGAATTCTTACTTAGTGTTAGACTGCTTAAAAATGGTTGAAGGCTTCATGGGTCAAGGGACTACAGGAACTGTAATCAATTCAATGAGATGAAATGGTTGTAGTGCCCACAGTGTACATTAGAAGAAAGAAAAGAAGACAGGGAGGAAAGAAGACTTGTTGTGGAGCGATTGAGCTTCAGAAGTGGAAAAACACTACGTTCGAGAATGAGGAAGCAATTTGTGACTGTATTTAGTAGAGAAAGAGAGAGATCGCCGGTGGGGGTGGGGGAGGAGAGGCGGGGAGGGGGGGGGAGGGACTATGAGTGTTTTCAGCATTTTCAGGGTATTATAATAAAAAATGGGTTACTAGATTGCCACAAGAAGCTGAGATAAACCAGAAGCAGCATCGCATCTAATACAGAGGTGCTTCAACTGAGGGAGGTAGAAGGGAGAATGATGTAATAGGAAAGATCAATGGTAGAGTCAAGATCAGTACCAGAAAAGAACATTGTCTTGGACAAAAGGATTACAAAGGGTAATAGGATGAGTCTAAAAGAATCCGAAATGTCAAGAAGTATTAATACTCATCTTTAAATTTAGCAGTAATTAGATGGTGGTTGTAGATGGTGAATTAACAGATTGTAGTAATGATAAGTTATCAAAATATACCCGTTACATTGCATATACAACCTATTCAAGGTTGGAGAACAAAAGGAAATGTAAAGAGAACAGGATGTTAGAGATGTGTGGTTATCCTAGACTTTAGATAAGGCCAGGGACTTTTTTTTTAGGATGAGAGTGATGATTACATGCCTGAAAGAAGCTTGGCAGACACTAGTTGAGGGAAACAGAAGACAGTAGTTATGCATAACCCAAGAAAGGTGAAAAAAGTGTAATTTAGGGAAATATATTTCAAGTGAACAGGTGGTGTGGTTAGATATCAGAATAAGTGCAGAAGCTACCACTTCAGTAACTGGGAAAACAATCTCGGAATAGAAGAACTATCAATCAGAGCTAAGGGTTGGATAAATGGGACAGGAAGGAAGTGTTAAGCTTTGCTGTCTTATCATAGCTATTTATCAAAGTGAGTTGGAGGTGTGTTCAAAGCTTGCATGACTTGCTCTTCCAATTGCTCTGCTTTCCTCAATTTTCTCTGCCCCCCTGTATTTTTTATTGCTATAGAATAAAACAGGATCTGACCATAATTTAAATATTTGTACAGATAAAAGTTATTATTTCTGCATTGTTCTACATTGACTCACACTGTGCATTGTGTGTGTGTGGAGTTGGGGGTAGTCTCAGGATAGCCCGAAATTAGATGGGAGTTAGTTGAAAGCTAATGTCAATCAATGCCATTTGAACCCAACCTCCATGATAATAACATTGCAGAAGTGGAGATAAGGAGAGAGAAACAGCATCATTGTGACTCTCCAGGGGCTGGATTTATGGAGACAACTGCTGCCTTGCATTGTAAATCACAATAACATTGTGAAGTAAAGGACATGTACATCTAGTGCTACCCTAAAACTCAACTAAACGGAGCACATAAATACATATACATATATTTCTTTAAAATGCTTGCTTCTTTTCACATTACCTATGGATATGAAATCCTCTGGAATATTTATTATTAATCACGTTTCCGTATGCACTGCCATAAAAATCCAGCCATTCTTTGTACCTTGGGGAACCCTGTCCTAAATACATTCCTGATTGTATGTTAATTAATTTAGTTAACAGAGCAGATCTGAGTATTTGTTTGTTTGTTTGTTCGCTTTCTTAAATGAAAAGTAGACTTTTCTAGACCCATGAACGTTAGGCATAATTATCCTTCAAATTGTAAGGTATTCCCTCACACCAGCCATTTGTTAGTGAAAGATTGTTGAAGTCCTTTCACATATGTGAATACATTCTGTGAAGTTGTTCTTAGGAATAACTATTTAGTATGAGAGGATTCCACTTAATTTACGATTTATGATATTGTTTCCATTTGTTCCACAGAAGGTATATTAAAGAGACACTATAGTCACCAGAACAACTACAGTTTAATGTAGTTGTTCCCGTGAGTATAGCATGTCCCTGCAGGCTTTTAGCTGTAAACACTGCCTTTTCAGAGAAACGGCAGTGTTTACATTGCAGCCTAGGGACACCTCCAGTGGCAGTCATTTAGATGGCCACTAGAAGTGCTTCCTGGGTCAGTGCTGCACAAAGTGCATAATGCTCTGCATGGAAGCGCTGAACTTTCCCCATAGAGATGCAATGATTCAATGGATCTATATGAAGAGATGCTGATTGGCCAGCATGAAGTTTGGCTCTGTCCTTGCTCCGCCCCATTAGCTGAGATAATCAGAATTGAGAATCTCAGCCAATCAAATACATTCCCATAGGAAAAGAGGCAGGGGCAGAACCGGGGGACCCATGCAGTGCTGGGATAAAGTTGAGTTTTACAGCTTTTTAACCTTAACACTATGCTACTCCTTTAAAGAAAAATTGTATGGTCAGGAATACACAGTTGTATTCCTGACCCTATAGTGTTCCTTTAAAGGAGTAGTATAAATATAACCACAACATGCAAACAAAGTGGATAGAGTGCTATTAATTTGTCAGCGCTGTCCTGCAGTTGTTCTACATTTCCAATTTTGATAAACAAAAGTCAGGCTGTGAGTACCCGGTTTTTGCAAAACCACTTGAAAATGGTTTAATCATGAATGTGGTGACAGCATCGACAGTTTAATAAAATAATAACCACTAACTTGGCATTTAGTTTTAATCCCACATCAGAAAAACCATGGGGTATTTGTGCACCGTTAGGACTTGCTTGGGAACTATCTCTATGGCCAAATTAGTAGAGTTATGTTTTTTTTAATATATATTTATAAATTATCAACTACTCATCCAAGTTGGTATCACCATTTCTAGGGTAAAATGTACATATAAAGTTAATAACTGTTACAATCAGTGGACTGGAAATGATTAATAAATACAGTGACAATTTTGTAATTGTCTTGTTCTGGACAAAGAGATTGGGTGTTATCATGCAGAATAATACAGGTTTTTTTTTCCTTTACCGAGTTTTAAGACCAAAAGACCTTTAAATCACAGGTGAAAATGATAAAGCTAATGCTAATTCTAGTGGAAAATGTAATTACTGTACCAAATCTACTGTAGATACATGCTTCTGTTTTCCCTGCTGACACCATATTGACGATATGCAGAGCCGTGTCCTTGGAAATGTAAAAAAGTCTGGTAATGGGAACTCTAAGTAACAGCGTTAATTATTTTGAGTGATCAGACCTCTTACCATTTTATATGCTTATCATTTAAAAGCAGCCAAACAATTGCCATCCTGATAACATTTTCTTATGACTTACAGGTTACCTTGGCGTATTCAATGCAATTAACTTGAAAGCTGCCATTATTTTCTTTAAGAGCCTGTCTTTTAAATGTCCAAAGCCAAGTTTCAGAAAATCTCATTATGAAGTTCTAAAGGATAACACTAAAAGCCAAACTCCCCAGCAACCAACTGCAAAATATATAATACTACACAAGGGAACTTGCAATTTTCCAACCAATCATCCTACTTTAAATACTTTTTTCCCTAAAAAAGAGTAGGTCAGAGGGATGAAGGTGGAAAAGAGGAAGAAAAGGAACAGGGAAAATAATTAACATAGGAGAAGAATGGAGGGAAAGTCTGAGGTATTCCTCAATAGCACTGTCTAGCAGGAGTGTGAACGTATTTGCAGCAATTTAGAGTTAAAGTCCAAAAATGTGAGGCACATTACATTGACACACTTTGTCTGCAGTTTATTTTGCCCCACCCTGGACCATGATGTTCCTTAGAAAAATGTACATAGAAATTGACCAGATGTTAACATGTTTTACTAGTTTATTCTCATCCTACTTTTTATAGGTTTGTAAAGACATTCAAGTGTAACTAGGGAGGAAAGGAAGACCAGTATATGTCATTTTAATAAAATAAACCAGCCATGATGACTCTACCAATATCCAAATCTAGCTTTATATGGGGGAAACACTTTCAAAGATGGGTGTATTTAGAGCAGATTTATAGTATACCAATGAGTTGTAGTATATGTAGCCATCTCCTTCAAAAGAAAACATAGAAAGCCCAAACTCAGTAAAACTTGTCACCCACCCTACCCCACACCCCACCCTCCCCATGGTAATCATTACATTTATAGATAGCTAAAATTACCTAGCTTTGGGGGGCGGGGCCGGACCGCCGAGCTGGCTGGTCGCATGCGAGATCAGCTCCTGCAGCATAATATGAGAAACAGCGACTTTTCCACGAAATTTGGCGCAAAACTGGCCGGCAGTGGTGGCCCTGGACGGGCAGAGAGCCCTGGGATCCAGGGTGAGGCTGGCCCAACAGGCTACAGTCCCCTGGAGGAGGAATCCTGCCCGACTCTCTTAAGGCCTACTCCAGAGGCGAGTGGGGCGGACGGCCGCTGCCCTGCCGCCTACTGTTCCGGGCTTAGAGTCGGACCCGTGGGGATGCCGGCCCCGTTCCCCCCCCTCTGGACCGGGGGGGTGATCCCGGTCTACACCCACGAGACCCAAACAAGCCTGCACCCTGATATCTCCCGCCCGTACTGCAGACCGCATGTCGGGCCCAAGATGGCCGCCAAGCACCAAACCCTGCAACTTCGAGAAGATTTGAAAGCACAAGCATGGAAAAAACACCTCACGGCTCAACATACTTACCACGAATGGGAAGAAGGACGAAGCGACAGCTACTCGGCCCAAATGGCACACAGCGAGGCGACATGCTCGCCGATGGACCCCCGAGAAGGGAACTGCACTGCGGTACGACGCCACACACCACGCAAGTTACCCCATCGCATCCGCACTCCTATACAGCGCTCCCACACACCTCAGAACCAACGAGAAAGTCCTGACCCAGGGGCCAGCCGATATGGAAACCGGGTGAGCAAGCAAGGCAACCCGCAGGGGCTATTCCCTGCCGAAAACAGGGATCCCATTCTGGAACATGCCACATGGACTGTCACAGGGTCCGGGCCCAAAAGGGGAGCCCCATAATAGAGACTACCTGCGGGGAAAACTGGGTTTCTTTACCTATAGGCATCTGTTGAGTGCTAGCCAACTTCCCTGCTGCTTGCTTGATGGTGATAACGGCTTACTGCTAATCCAACGTTAAAACATACATGATTCCCACCCAGTGGTTAATCCAAGCTTATATTTACATGCTTTTCTGTTTTTATGCATAATGTGTACTTCTGCCTCTCTTATTCAAACAATCACAGGCAAGTGGCACTTATACATACTCACTGTAAACTACCTGTGCAGTTTCTGTTAATTTACAGGTCCTTATTATCTCACAGACGAGCATAGCCTAATAATCAATATGTTACACACTTTTAGACTACAGCGTGCATCTCACTCTACACTAGTAATGAGTACTACTATCCTGTTCAGCTTATTTTATTAACACTTAATAATCTGTGTACATTCTCATGCACAAACCATGTTTTCCTCATATGTCTCTTCTCTAACCAGGTCTCCATGACGTGCATTATGTTACCATATTTCAAACCAAACGTGAACCTTAACTGTTGTATTAGAGATCATTTAAATATTATAAAAAATGTGCCTGAATATTAGATGCCATAACGTGTAATACCATTGTTTGCCTATTCTACCGGATGTCGCTGTTGTGGCGCATGCCGGCTGTCTGGTCATTCCGTGCACAACCAAAATAAAGAATTAAAAAAAAAAAAAAAAAAAAAATTACCTAGCTTTCCTGTTAAACCAATTATGTCCACCAAGCCCTCCACACCCAAAATAGCTATACTCGCACAATACCTCTTTAACCCTTAACCCTCCTAACCACAGCTCTTAAAAACACAGCACCTACTCTCCTACTAATGTTCTCACTTCTATTTTTCACTTTCTCTCTCACTTCCCTCATCATTAAAATCTCTCTATTATTTTACTTACCTGTTCCTGCTAACACGATCTTCATTGCTCCCTCTCTGCTCCGCTCATCTCTGTATTCATCACATGCACTTTACTCATATTTATCCAGTCTTTCTCCACACACCCCTCCTAAATCCCTTAAATACAAACTCTCACCCCAACATTTAAATCTTACTCGCACCTTCTCATCCTTTCCATCCTACTACTCCTAGCAGCAGGTGATGTCTCTCCAAACCCTGGTCCCTCCACTACTCAGCCACCTGGTACAAACACCAGAAACCACAACAACCTAATACCCATTCCATGTAATTCTGACTATAATTCCTTCTTTGAAGCTGCCCTCTGGAATGCACGCTCTGTGTGTAGCACCTTTAAATCTACTTCCATCCATGACCTATTTATCTCACACTCCCTAAACCTACTTGCACTAACAGAAACATGGCTCTCTCCCTCAGATACTGCTACCCCTGCCTCACTGTCCTTTGGTGGTCTTCACTTTACCCACAATCCAAGACAAGCAGAGATTAAAGGTGGCGGTGTAGGTTTTCTTCTCTCACCCCACTGCTCCTTTAAAACCCTGCCCACCCCCCTCTTCCCTCTCTTTCCCATCATTTGAAATTCATTCAATTCGCCTTTTCAAACCCTTCTCTGCTAACTTTGCTGTTATCTATCGTCCCCCTGGTTCCCCTCTCCTCTTCCTTGACCACTTTGCTGCCTGGCTACCCTACTTCCTCTCTTCCAACATTCCATCCCTAATTCTTGGAGACTTCAATATTCCCATTAACCCACCTTTAACCCCAGCAGCCTCTAAACTACTTTCAATTACTTCCTCCCTTGGACTATTGCAGTGGGCTAATTCTCCCACTCATGTAGCTGGCAATACCTTTGACCTTATTTTCTCTTATTCATGTACATTATCTAATATCTGCAACACCCCATTTCCTCTCTCTGATCACCACCTCTTATCGTTTGCTCTCAATTACCCCCTCACCCAACAACCTCAGCCTAACCCCCCTCAGCTCAGGAGGATCCGTAACTCTATTGACCTCCAGCAGCTGTCAGCTGACATTGATTCACAACTGCTATCCATCCCTTCCCTCTCCTGTCCCTCACTGGCCATCTCCACATATAACACTACCCTCACATCTGACTTGAACGCTGCAGCCCCACTCCAAACATGCACCTCGAGGAGGACACGACCCCAACCTTGGCATAATAAATCAACACGCTATCTGCAGAGTTGCTCCCGTTGTGCTGAACGCTCCTGGAGGAAGTGCGGCACTCAGGCAGACTTTCTCCATTATAGATTCATGTTGCTTTCATACAGCGCAGCCCTTGCCCTCGCCAACAGTCCTACTTTTCCTCTCTCATTAGTTCATGCTCCCGCAATCCCAGACATCTCTTTGACAGCTTTAATTCCCTTCTCCTGCTGTGGCCACCCCCAAACTAACCTTACAGCTGATAGCTTTGCATGTTACTTTACTGACAAGATTGAACAGCTAAGGAAACAATTCTCCCCTCTTTGCCATTCTCTTTCTCAACCACATGTAAATCATGCTTTCCCTACCCTCCAGACTTTCTCCCCGGTTACTGAACAAGAGGTGGCTGCACTCCTCCATTCCTCTCGCCACACCACTTGCCCGCTCGATCCTGTCCCATCTCACCTCATCAGATCTCTCTCCCCTTGTCTTGTGCCTACCCTAACACACATATTTAACTGCTCTCTCTCTTCTGGCACTGTTCCTGCTGACCTTAAACATGCCACTGTATTACCTATCCTAAAAAAAAATCCCTTTCTCATCAAAGCTTTTGGAAAGACTTGTCTTTACCCGTTTGTCTCACTTCCTTAATTCCAACTATCTCCTTGACCCTCTTCAGTCTGGCTTCCGCCCTCTCCACTCTACTGAGACCGCTCTTATCAAAGTGACGAATGACCTAATCTCCACTAAATCCAAAGGTCACTACTCCATATTAATTCTCCTTGACCTCTCTGCTGCCTTTGAAACCGTTGATCATGCTCTCCTCCTTCAAACTCTTCAATCGCTCGGTCTCTGTGACTCTGTCCTCTCTTGGTTTTCCTCCTATCTCTCCCAACGCTCATTCAGTGTCTCCTTTTCCAAGGATACCTCCTCCCCTCGTCCTGTCTCGGTTGGAGTTCCCCAAGACTCTGTCCTTGGTCCCCTTCTATTTTCTCTTTATACTGCTTCTCTTGGAAAACGTATTGCCTCTTTTGGAATCCACTACCAGTTGTACGCTGATGACACTCAGATATACCTCTCCTCTCCCCTGCCGTCCTGCAATGTGTCACTGCTTGCCTTTCTTCCATCTCTGACTGGATGTCGTCACGCTTTCTCAAACTTAACCTCTCTAAAACTGAACTCCTTGTCTTTCCTCCTCCTAATACTGATCCTCCTCTCTCGCTCTCCCTTCAAGTCAGTGATATCCACATAAGTCCATCCCTGCAAGCACGCTGTCTTGGCGTCATATTTGACTCTGGTCTCACCTTTGAGTCTCACATCCAGTTTGTTGCCAAGTCCTGTAGGTTCCAACTCAAAAACATAGCCCGCATCCGCCCCTTTCTTACGCAAGATGCTACCAAGGAGCTTGTCCATGCTCTAGTAATTTCCCACATGGATTACTGTAACCCTCTCCTGATTGGTCTCCCCAAAAGCTGTATTGCCCCGCTGCAGTCTGTAATGAATGCTGCAGCTAGACTGATTTTCCTCTCTAGTCGGTCCTCTCACACCTCGCCCCTCTGCCAGTCCTTACATTGGCTCCCTGTATCCTATAGGAGTCAATTCAAAGTGCTAACCCATACATTTAAAGCACTGAACAATTCCAGCCCCTCTTATAACTCTTCACTGATCCATAGGTATGCCCCTCCTCGTACCCTGCGCTCTGCCCGTGACCACCTCCTAACCGCTGCTTGCACCCGTACGACCAACTCGCGCTTGCAGGACCTCTCGCGGGCGGCTCCTCTCCTATGGAATAGCCTGCCTACCGCCATCAGACTCTCCCCTAGTCTTCAATCATTTAATAAGGGCCTTAAAACCCATCTCTTCAGGAAAGCTTATGGCCTCCCAGAGTAATCTCTACCTTACATACCTGTCTCTTGCTCTCTCCTATGGGACAGTGCTTTGCTCTCTCCTCCAGTTCTGCTCCACTCCTACTTGATATTTCCTGTCCTAATGTTTCTAATACCCCACCTCCTATAGTCTGTAAGCTTGTTTGAGCAGGGTCCTCTTCAACCTATTGTTCCTGTAAGTTTTCTTGTAATTGTCCTATTTATTGTTACATCCCCCCCTCTCAAAATATTGTAAAGCGCTACGGAATCTGTTGGCGCTATATAAATGGCAATAATAATAATAATAATAATAATAATAATAATAATGCTTGGTTAATAACATTTGCCACTTTGGTCCTTTTTTTAGTGTCACACGGAAGAATTCCAACATTTTGTGTGTGTTTTATTGGACCAACTTGAAATTACTCTGTAGGATATGATCATTGCTCACTACACATTAATAATCACATTTAATTTGCAATTATTGTGAAGACACAAAATGTTCTATGGACAGAACAAATCTGTGCTTTGATATACTAATGCTAAATTGTGTTCTGTTGGCAGGTTTTCAGCCATATGTTACTTTTTAAGTTATAATTAAGAATTATATACCGTATATACTCGAGTATAAGCCGACCCAAATATAAGCCGAGGCCCCTAATTTTACCCAAAAAAACTAGGAAAACGTATTGACTCGAGTATAAGACTAGGGTGGGAAATACTGGTAAATTTCTAAATAAAATTAGATCCTAAAAAAATTATATTAATTGAATATTTATTTACAGTGTGTGTATATAATGAATGAATGCAGTGTGTGTGTATGAATGCAGTGTGTGTGTATGAGTGCAGTGTGTGTGTATGACTGCAGTGTGTGTGTATGAGTGCAGTGTGAGTCCAGTGTGTGTGTATGAGTGCAGTGTGTGTGTATGAGTGCAGTGTGTGTGTATGAGTGCAGTGTGTGTATGAATGCAGTGTGTGTGTATGAGTGCAGTGTTTGTATGAGTGCAGTGTGTGTGTATGAGTGCAGTGTGTGTATATGGGTGCAGTGTGTGTATGAATGCAGTGTGTGTATGAGTGCAGTGTGTGTATGAGTGCAGTGTGTGTATGAGTGCAGTGTGTGTATGTATGAGTGCAGTGTGTGAATGCAGTGTGTGTGTGAATGCAGTGTGTGTGTATGAGTGCAGTGTGTGTATGAATCCAGTGTGTGTATGAATGCAGTGTGTGTATGAATGCAGTGTGTGTGGGAATGCAGTGTGTGTGTGAGTGCAGTGTGTGTATGAGTGCAGTGTGTGTATATGAATGCAGTGTGTGTATATGAATGCAGTGTGAGTGTGTGTGATGCAGTGTGTGTTGGTGGGGGGTGGGCATTTTGATTATTGTTATTTTATTAATTATTATTTTAATCATTTTTGTTATATTATTATTTATTTTATTAATTATTATTTTAATTTGTTTTGTTATATTGTTATTTTTTAATTATTATTATTTTTAATATTTTATTATTATTATGTATTTATTTTTTCCATCCCCCCTCCCTGCTTGATACATGGCAGGGAGGGGGCTCTCACTTCCTGGGGGTCCAGTGGCATTGGTAGTTCAGTGGGGGGATGAGGGGGGCTGGCTGAGAGTTTACTTACCTCTCCTGCAGCTCCTGTCAGCTCCCTTCTCCTCCGCGCCGGTCCGTGCAGCTCCTCTGTCAGCTCACAGTGTAAGTCTCGCGAGAGCCGCACTATGACCCCGCGGCTCTCGCAAGACTTACAATGGGAGCTGACACAGGTGCTGAACGGACCGGCGCGGAGGAGAAGGGAGCTGACAGGAGCTGCAGGAGAGGTAAGTAAACGCTCTGCAGCCCCCACAGCCCCCAGTCTGTATTATGGCAATGTAAATTGCCATAATACTGACTCGAGTATCAGCCGAGTTGGGGTTTTTCAGCACAAAAAATGTGCTGAAAAACCCGGCTTATACGGTATATAATAAACCTAAACCATATTTATTATGGACCATCAAGAGGTAGGTTTAATGGAATTTTGCACCCCACCATTGTATTAGCAGGTATCAAGACTATCAATGCACAGTAAGTCAGTGTCACGGTTCCCACCATAACTTCCAGAGTGCCAAACGAGGTTGCCCCAGGAATGCCCAGTAGCAGATTTGAACCTGGGGCTGCTGTGTTACCTCTGAGCCACCATTCAGCTTTAGTAATGCCAGTATCTAGCTCTGTATTGTATCCAGCACTGGGGGCTGGACATGCATTGGAATTACTCCTGTCACTCTTGGTACACCTGAAGATGATGGTCTCATTAGCCAGGTATAAAACACGAATGCAGTGTCAGTTCCTTGACTCTGGTTTCATATTGCTGTTTGTGTTCCAGTGTGCTCCTGTTGATTCCTGACCTTGGCTTGTTACTCTGTATATCCTGACTTCTGGCATCCTCTGACCTTGGCTTTCTTCTCGTTAATACTGATTTCTGGCACTCTCGGACCTCTGGCTTACCCACGACGAATCTCCTGCTTTATCCGTTCCTGTACTGTGACTTGGAGAATTATCCTGCACAGCCCCCATGCACCGACTCACAGGCCAGGTGAATTCTTACCTGACCACCTCGGTCTTTGTTTACTTGCAATGGTGAGCATATATCTCTGCCTGCCGGATTCCCAACTCAGGTAAGCCCTGACAGTCAGCAGATGGTACAGTTATTATTACTTTTTTTTTCATGCAACGTCTGTTAACATACAGGCTTAAAAGTTAAAACATAACTAGTTCACAATAAAGACAAGTACTAGGTAAAACATAACTAGTACACAATAAAGACAGATACAATTCAATTATCAAAAAAACATTTACACTTACCACACCGTCTCTATACACAGATAACATGACTTGCGTTTTAGGACGCATTATACATTGATGTATTAACAGAGTCGCCATCAGGGGGTGAGAGCAACTACTACCTTATGGGGTCCAATCAAATAATGGGGCCCACATGGACTGAACCCCAAAACACACCCTTTAATTGTCCCCTCACTACTCCTGTGTGGCAGGACAGGGAGGAAGTGATGTCAGGTCACTTCTTCCCAGCACTGATGTAAGCCGTGAAGGAAGTGAGAAGAGCAGCCTGTAGGGCCTTAACCGTTCATCCCACTGCATTACTACGCTGCATTCACAGCAAGAGCCCAACATTGCAATGTACAGTTAACTTCAAATATGGTGTATTAACACGGCACTGTCTTAAATTATGTATATTGAGAGTTTATTTCTCTCTCAGTATTAGAGGAGACTCAGGAATATCAATAAAATGAAATTAGACCTAGGGATTTTCAACACCCTACTCTGTGCTACAGCGCTTGTCAGTCTTCCCACAGCAATATCCCTGACAACCTAACTACCACTGGGCCCAGGGAAGCCAGCCTCTACCTGCAAAATTGTAACTAACTAGGAGGGTGGCTGAACAAGACATACATTTTAATATGTGAGTGTGTCTAACAGTGTATGTGTGTTTTGTAGTGTATTTAGCAATATATATGCGTAGGAGAGAGTGTGTGTTTGTGTGATTGTGAGCTTGTTTAGCAGATTGCATGTTTAGTAATATGTGTGCAGCAATGTGTATTGTGGTGTGTGTGTGTCTGGCAGTGTATTTGCATGAGCCTATGTGTGTCTGAGTGTATATCTGTGTGGGTATCCCATGAGAGTGTCTTGACACTCATGCTCCACAAACAGCTGCAACTCACACACTCAGTGGCGTACATACCAGGGTCGCAGGGGTCGCGGCTGCGACCGGGCCCGGCCCGCCAGGGGGCCCGGCCGCCCCTGCGACCCGGTATGTACGCTCTGTGCCAGCCTCTTCTCCTGGGGGGCCCAGGAGCCGGCCACCTCCGGGCCCCCCGAGGCTGGCCCTGCTTACACCCGGCGGGCAGTCAGGCTGGCCGGTGCGCGAGGGAGCACTCTCCCCTGAGTGCTTCCTCTTCAGCTCCCTCGCGCACCGCACTGATACCGGAGCCGGAAGATTACGTCATCTTCCGGCGCCGGTATCAGTACGCGGCGCGCGAGGGAGCTGAAGAGGAAGCACTCAGGGGAGAGTGCTCCCTCGCGCGCCCGCCCGCCCGCCTGACTGCCCGCCGGGTGACCGGCCTCCAAGGAGCCCAGCAGCACCACTGGACCCCAGGGAATCCCCTCAGCACTCCAAAAGGTAAGGAGGCTGGGGGGATTAAATTAAAAAAAAAAATGCGTTGTGTGTATTAGTGTTAGTGTGTGTGTGTGTATTAGTGTTAGTGTGTGTGTGTGTGTATTAGTGTTAGTGTGTGTGTGTGTATTAGTGTTTGTGTGTGTGTGTGTATTAGTGTTAGTGTGTGTGTGTGTGTGTTAGTGTTACTGTGAGTGTTAGTGTGTGTGTGTGTATTAGTGTTACTGTGAGTGTTAGTGTGTGTGTTAGTGTTACTGTGAGTGTTAGTGTGTGTGTGTTAGTGTTACTGTGAGTGTTAGTGTTACTGTGAGTGTCTGTGAGTGTGTGTGTTAGTGTTACTGTGAGTGTTAGTGTGTGTGTTAGTGTTACTGTGTGTGTTACTGTGTGTGTTACTGTGAGTGTTAGTGTGTTTGTTAGTGTGAGTGTCAGTGAGTGTGTCTGCTAGTGAGTGTCAGTGAGTGTGTTACTGTGTGTGTTACTGTGTGTGTCTGTTACTGAGTGTGTTTGTGTTAGTGAGTCTGTTTGATGTCTGTTAGTGAGTGTGTGTTTGTCAGTGAGAGTATGTTTTGTAAGTGAGTGTGTATGTATGTCTGTCGCTGAGTGTGTCTCTGTCAGTAAATGTGTGTGTCTGTTAGCTAGTGTGTATGCATCTGTTCGTGAGAGTGTGTGTGTGTCTTCAGCACTTACCTTTCTCCAGCGCCGGACTCCCTTGGCGCTGGGGATCCCTCCGCCACTCAGCTCCGAATGCGCATGCACGGCAAGAGCCGTGCGCGCATTCAAACCGCCCATAGGAAAGCATTACTCAATGCTTTCCTATGGACGTTCAGTGTCTTAAATTCGCGGAAGCTCCTCTAGCGGCTGTCAGTGAGACAGCCACTAGAGGCTGGATTAACCCTCAGTGAAACATAGCAGTTTCTCTGAAACTGCTATGCTTTCAGCTGCAGGGTTAAAACTAGAGGGACCTGACACCCAGACCACTTCATTGAGCTGATGTGATCTGGGTGTCTGTAGTGGTCCTTTAAGTGTGTGTGCATCTGCATGCACTGGTGTACATACCGCGGTCGCAGCCATGCAACCCCTGCGACCAGGTGCCCGCCGCCATGTGTTGCGGCCCCGGCCTGCGCAGAGTAAGTGTGCGGGGGGGGCCCACGGATCAATTTTTGCACCGGGGTCCCATAGGTCATGTGTACGCCACTGCACACACTAGAACACAAACATCCTTCCTCAAACACCATAAGCAGCCCTTGCCCAAACACACACACACTACTCCACAAGCAGCATCTCCTCACACAAGGAACAACACAGATAGCCTCCTCAAAAACATGCACTAACACAGGCAACCTATACACATGTCAAATATAACATGCTTCTACCCTGCCTTGTTCTGTTTCCATACTCGGATGTCCGACCTAAGGGGACACCAAGGGAAAGTAAAAAATAATCAAAGTACAAGTTTGTCATTAAAAGTTTAAAACTTGCTGAACAATTACAGAGCATGTTTCCCATGTAAGAGCACTTTAGCACAGTGAGTGTGTAGAGTGATCAGCCATTGATTGCATTGAGGTCCCCAGCAATGTGTGAAATAACAAAGGCTATGCGAATATGCTATGAACTTACAAAAGTCATCTGTCTTAAACTACCAGTATGATTTTTAACCTTAGTCTTTATTTGATTTCACACTTTTCTATACTGTTAACACAGGGTAAAAATGGTCTTGTCAGTTTATTCTTTCTATGTAACAGGGATGCTAAAGAATGCTCAGATCAATTCTTAGATTCTTGTCAGTTTATTCTTTCTATGTAACAGGGATGCGAAAGAATGCTCAGATCAATTCTTAGATTCATGATGTTACTACCAAAAACTTAGAATTAAGTAGCTATTTCCAGATGGATGTCATTGCCCCTACCTGAATGCCAATAAGTAGAAGAAGTACCGTATATACTCGAGTATAAGTCGACTGGGGGCTGGCAGTGAGCGCTTACCTCTCTTGCAGCTCCTGTCAGCTCCCTTCTCCTCTGCGCCGGTCTGGTCAGCACCTCTGTCAGCTCCCAGTGTAAGTCTCGTGAGAGCCGCGGGGTCATAGTGCGGCCGCGAGACTTACACTGTGAGCTGACAGGGGAGCTGACCGGAACAGCGCGGAGGAGATGGGAGCTGAAAGGAGCTGCAGGAGAGAAAAGTTACAGCTCGGCCAGCCCCCCTCCTAGACAGTGCACACCACTGGACCACCAGGGAGTGAGAGCCCCCTTCCCTGGCCAGCTAACAAGCAGGGAGGGGGACGAAAAAAAATAATATTAAAAATAATAATAAAACAAAATTATTTTTAGAATAATTAAAAAAATAAAATAATAATTAAAAAAAATAATAATAATAAAAATGCCCACCCCCCACCACAGCTCTGCAACACATACACATACACACACTGCATCACACACACACACACACACACACACACACACACACACACACACACTGCATTCATATACACACACTGCATTCATACACACACACTGCCCTCAGACACACACACTGCCCTCAGACACTCACACTGCCCTCAGACACTCACACTGCCCTCAGACATACACACACACTGCATTCATACACACACACTGCATTCATTCATTATATACACACAGTGAAAATAAATATTCAATTAGTATAATTTTTTTAGGATCTAATTTTATTTAGAAATTTACCAGTAGCTGCTGCATTTCCCACCCTAGTCTTATACTCGAGTCAATACGTTTTCCCAGTTTTTTGGGGTAAAATTAGGGGCCTCGGCTTATATTCAGGTCGGCTTATACGCGAGTATATACGGTACATCATTTCAAAACATTATTGTGAATAAGAAGCAATCATTCAAGAAATTCAAGTCTATTAGTAATAATTTTTTTTCCGTTTACCTGTAAGTGATATGTTTGTGATGCCACTTTTGCCCTGTTAAGGCATAACGCTTCCGGCGAACGCTGAATCTGGAAATGCCTCTTGTCTGATCAGGTACGCCACATCGTGGCTTCTTCATCCAACTGGAAAAAAATATAAATATAAAATGTTATAGTGTTATCTTATTGTTACAAAACACTAAACTGATATAACCTAATACAAGAAAGAGACTATAGAATAACCACCAATCTTTTATTGGGTATGCTACGATACGATGAGAGCCATGAAGGAAACTAGTAACCTCCATATGAAAGGAATAAACAAGACCCAAGGAAGTGTGGAGGTATTATTGAGGAGAATGGTTGAGGATCACTAAATAAATATTAGGAGAACAAGTATAATGAGCATCAAATAAGAACAGAACAAGATGGCTGGAGACTTTTTTACATTTTAAATTCTAATTCAATAAGCACTGTTCAAACGTAATTTTGAAATGCAGATTGTGTAGTAGTATCTTAACTAAGAACCACATTTTATCATTCCTCTTTTATCCACGAATGACCACTTCCTCAAATGTTTGTTAATGCAAAGTGCACCAGTTTTGTTTTACTAAAAATTGGAGGTAAGAAGTTTAATCTGTAAGCATAAAAGGGGCGGTAAAATAAAATAATATGTAGTTTGACAGAAAGCTAAGGCCCACTTACATTGTTGCTTGTTTTATAAAGAATACTGCTCACATTCAGCAAGACCAATAGTAAGTTCAGAATTATAATCAATCATTAACAGCTTCCAGATTTTTCTTATTATTGCTTATCAAAGTATAGTATTAAAGGGACTCTCCAGGCAGAGTCTTTTACTCACCTGGTTCCAGCGCCGGGAGCCTCGTGAAGCCACGCCCCCTATTTCGTCAAAATGACGAAATAGGCAAGCGCGAGCAATCAGACGCTTCCATTTGGAAGCGTCATTGCTCCCTTGTGCGCATGCGCGGCTTCGCCACACATGCGCACATACTTCAGAGGGCGGCACTGAAAATACAGTATTTACATTAGATTGCCTGCAGGGAGCTATAGATCATACCTGAACAACTACATTAAGCTGTAGTTGTTCAGGTGACTATAGTGTCCCTTTAAAGCAAAGCAATGCCATTTTAGTAAATGCTTCAGTGTAATGTCTCTAGCATACGTAGAACTAGCCAGAAGGGCCTATGCTTATCTTCTGTTGGACATAATTTTCCTGGTACTTGTAGAAGTTACAAAATGTCTACTTTTGCATTAAAATAACATACTTTTCATTGCTGAGCCTAATACAAAAAGCATGCCTATTCTATGAATTTTACTCTTAGCCTGACATGAACATTACAGTTAGCAAAAAGTATCTGGCTGGTAAAAATGAGTGACTGGTTTATAAATGAGCACTTCGTACCAAGCCAAACGCTCTACCAGGTCTCTAAAGCCAGGGATTTTTTTATTTATATTTAGGGCACCTTTAGACCAGATACCAGCATTTGACAGAACCTCACTTGGGAATACTACTAACCTACTGCACATTTTAAAGTGGCCTTTTATTGTGGCCAGCCTAAGGCACACCTGTGAAATAATCATGCTGTCTAATCAGCATCTCGATATGCCACACCTGTGAGGTGGATGGATTATCTCGGCAAAGGAGAAGTGCTCACTAACACAGATTTAGACAGATTTGTGAACAATATTTCAGAGAAATAGGCCTTTTGTGTACATAGAAAAAGTCTTAGATCTTTGAATTCAGCTCATGAAAAATGGGGGCAAAAACAATAGGGTTGCGTTTATAATTTTGTTCAGTGTATATAAATGTATCTACACATTGTGGTAAACCAATTTATTCTAGCTACACTTCAGTCTCCTGGATGCCTGCATCAAAGAGATTACTTTGGAAATACCCAAACCACTTTTAGATTTATTAATCCAAATTAAAAGCAATATCTATAATCTGGAAGGTTTGTTACCCAAAGTAGCCCCCTTTCCCACATGGAGGTCTTACATTTTAAGCTTTTGGCCCATTAAGATTTTAGTTTTTTTTCTTAGGTTTAGTAGTAGCATACATTGTGCTTAATATAATGTTGTAAGTTCATAGGGCATGTTTCATTCTTACTATATAGTCCATTATAAGTCTTAAAGATATATGCTATTTGAGTAAGGCATGATCACGAGCTTGTCTGTGGATGTAAAAGATGTGTTAATTGTAAGATTCCCAGCTACGAGGTTAACTTTGCCCATGAACAGAAAAACTTCGACCTTCCCCTTACATAGGCGGGTTCTTTAAAATTCCCACCACATATAAGGTAAGAAATAGTATTCATAATAAACATGGTGACAAGGAGGAATATGTGAAATGATGTGACAAATGTGATGAGTTTTGGGTAAATTAAAATTAATTATGTGGACCTAGTATTAACAAATACCCACACAACGTAAACAGCTCTTTAAATGCATTATTGTATTTAATAAAAACGTTGCTCACCTCATTGTTATTTGACTACATCAAATGAGTGAAGCATGGGGATAGAAGAAAACAAAATTATATTCAATAAAATCTCTACATATATTCGAAAACGTACCAATTTTACCAATTTTATCCGTCAAAAGTACATTATCCATATTTAGGTATGCATTACACATGATTGGTATCAATGGCCATAATAAAGAAAAACTCATATATTGTAATTAATATCACACACAAGAATGACAAGGGAGTCACATTGCAGCTTCTGTGGACTATGACTCCCACTATGCGCTGCTCCCTCAAGGGACAGCAGTAAGTAACAGAAGGTTGGGGAATCATAGCAATTCAGCATGACTTCAAAGGATGGTAATGCTTAGGGGAAACATTGGTTCCAAGCAAAAATTAAAAAAAAAAAAAGGGAGAAAACTGTTTACATAAAAGAATTTTACGGTATAACATTATATTTAATTTTATAGATTAAATCCTACCTATTAAAACATTCAGTTCAAAATAAAAGTCAATACTAAGAACCATATTTTGGAAACCTATTAGAGTTCCTCTTTTATAAAGGGTTTTAGATCTTAATGTTTTCATTAACATATGTTAAATGTCTGACAAATTCTTCAGTAATGTGTACATAGAGAAAACTACCTCAATAAAGAGATAGAAAGTGTTTCTTTACAGTGCCCAAAATGTAAAAGCTGCTCAACACTAAAAGTGGAATACCCCTTACCCACAATAAAAAACAAATATACAGAAATAAGGTATACAAATTATACCAAACAAGTGGAGCGCTCTAAACAGTAGAGGGGTTTACTCACCCCTTTGGTACAGTGACAGTCTTGAAAAACTTGAATGTACATATAAAAGGAAACAAGAGAAACAAAAATATAGTGCAGATGTTCCAAAATGGATAATTGGTAGTAAGTAATGACTGAAACCACTCACATGGACAGGAGCCTATATGGTATTGGCTCCGTAAAAGGATCCTTTATGCTTTTAGGGCAGCAACACACCCCTTTATCCCAGGTAGTGTCCCTCCAGGAGTATACAACGAGAAGAAAAGCAGAAAAACAACTGTGTAGAATTGCACATACTATAATGGTATTTTGAAATATAAATAGTTGTGCTCACCTTCTGCAGAGCCCTGAAATCCCGGCTCTGAGGTTGATAAACAATGTGCTACTTTAGAGGGGGAATAGCACTCTCCCCAATGGAGTTCCTGATGGCTATAAAGGACTTTGGACTAAAGTATAAAATAGTAAATAACATTTATTGTTAATACATTAAAAACAAAATAAATGGGTACTTAGAAAGTAAAAAGATCCAATAAAAGTCCAATAAAAAGTCCAGAATAATCAGGGATTTCAGGGCTCTGCAGAAGGTGAGCACAACTATTTATATTTCAAAATACCATTATAGTATGTGCAATTCTACACAGTTGTTTTTCTGCTTTTCTTCTCGTTGTATACTCCTGGAGGGACACTACCTGGGATAAAGGGGTGTGTTGCTGCCCTAAAAGCATAAAGGATCCTTTTACGGAGCCAATACCATATAGGCTCCTGTCCATGTGAGTGGTTTCAGTCATTACTTACTACCAATTATCCATTTTGGAACATCTGCACTATATTTTTGTTTCTCTTGTTTCCTTTTATATGTACATTCAAGTTTTTCAAGACTGTCACTGTACCAAAGGGGTGAGTAAACCCCTCTACTGTTTAGAGCGCTCCACTTGTTTGGTATAATGTGTACATAGAATCTAGGATTGTAAAAAAAAAGCTGTGTGTTCTTATTGTTAAAGGATTGGTTATTGGAAAGTGCAACTATAATACAATAGCGTTTTTTTTATCCTTGGGTTTGATGAATCTAGTTTTTCATTCACTACTCAACCATTCTGCATTAGATAGAATGAAGCGTTCTTTTATCCTGTACAATAAAATGTGTGTGAATAAAACCATTTTCCACTGACGAGCTTTGATAAATGATTCTGGGACAACACAGCATATTCATCTACATTGTTGTCACAGCAGTGCTCCTGGTAACGGGGTCCACTGAGGCTATTAATCAGTGTCTCTGACTACACAGAGTAAGAGAAAACAGCACTTGGCACATCAGAGGATTACTTTCCATTACCCCTAGTGGTCTACATAAAAAGTTTGATTCTTTGTCAGCTCAAATATTTAACAAGTTTTTAATTTGAACCTGTCATTCAAACGAGTTAGACAACAAGATCTGATTTCAGTTAAGTTATAAAAAAAATTATCTATTCAATATAGTATCAAATGTTAAAGAAAACTGTATACCGCAGAGTGTTTCCACAGCTGGAAATGGAAGACACATAATTCCTATAGAAGTGGTAGTTGATTCTTCTTTTCCTGGGGCATCTACCTGGACAGTTTTAGTCTTGTGTAGTCTATGCTTGGCCAGTAAGAATCCAGTAAGCTCAAGGAGAGTGTTCATGTGTCCATCTTCAAAACCATCCTTATAATAGAGGGAGAAGGCCAGAAATCATGGGCCTTGGTAATCTGGCCCCAGAGTTGAGAACCACCACTTGCATCACTATTCATACACCATGAAGACCAATGGTCAATACCAGCATAATCTACAGGCAATAAAGTGCTATCCTTCCTTGATCTGTATCACTCTACTCATGATTATTCCACTACTGTCCTCTCAAATATCAGAAATTTGGCTTCACCAAAGCTTCTGACACCCAATATTATCACTATTATTAGAGCCACACAATCTACATGTGGTTTCACAGATAAAACAAATAACTTTAGCCTTCAGGTGACCATGGTAGGTCAGGAAATACCAGTGTGATCAAAACTGTCATTACTCTAAATAAAGCCTAAAATATATTTGTGGGATATTGGCTTGATCACAGTCAGACAGATCATCAGTTTATGCAAATTGTTAAAATATATTCAAGTATCACCTAATAATGTTGCAGGTCAATTACTACAGCAGTGATAATTAAGTAATGTCATTACTCATATTTTCAACAGGAACTTACAGAGCTGAAAAGGATGGTGGAAGTTAGGTAATGTTGAAGAGTAAAGGTTTTACAATCACAAACAGAAACAAATGGTTCAGAAGGAACAACTGGCCAGAATATTCAGTGTTAAGCCCATTCCTGTACTGAATTTGTTACAAAGTCGATAAATCATGTTACTTACTCAATTGTGTATTTGTCAATTTTCTTTGTAACATTAAGTCCATAAAATTGCTGCATAGCAGCAATAGCTGACTGCATGGTTTCTGCAGAGCGCAATACTGACATTCTGGGGTCAGTTGGTGGAAGGTAGCCGTATTTTTGCAACCACGCCTAGAAAGATAAAAATAAATGAATAATTAGAAATTCAATTACATTTTACATGAAATACATTTTATACAATTAAATCCTATAGAATGTAAGCTCGATTGAGCAGAGTCCTCTTCAACCTATTGTTCTTGTCAGTTTATTTGTAATTGTCCTATTTATAGTTAAATCCCCCCTCTCATAATATTGTAAAGCGCTACGGAATCTGTTGGCGTTATATAAATGGCAATAATGATAATAATAATAATAATAATAATAAATATCCTGAATTAATGTTGTGTAGTTGCTTGAAGCCTAGCGTACACACACAGACACACACAAACACACACCTACCAATATATATATATATATATATATATCCTCATGCTGATGATTTGCATTAACAATGAAACAGCTTTCCATGAGTGGTTCACTGGCTTTGCATTTTTTCCTAAGTTGTGTTTCAAAGCTGTTGTATACAGCAAACACAAACTCAAAGGAATCCACGTTTAAAATGGAATGAGGCAAAAAATGTGATTTTGTGTTAAACTAATTTGCATATGCTCACCTAGAATATTTGGTGGTATTAACATTACTGCAAATTTTTGATTTCTGTGGAAAAAGCAAGTCTTATGGCGTGACTGGTGTGCAGATTTTGTTTAACATTGTATTAACTATATATATATATATTATTGCCATTTATATAGCACCAACAGATTTCGTAGCGCTTTACAATATTATGAGAGGGGGGGATTTAAGTAGGACAATTACAAGAAAACTTACAGGAACGATAGGTTGAAGAGGACCCTGCTCAAACAAGCTTACAGTCTATTGGAGGTAGGGTATAAAACACATTAGGACAGGAAATAGCAATCAAATAAGATGGGAGCTGGAGGAGAGAGTAAAGTGCTGCCCTTTAGGAGAGGTCAAGGGACAGGTAGTGGTTACTCTGGCAGGCCGTAAGCTTTCCTAAAGAGATGGGTTTTAAGGTACTTCTTAAACGGATGAAGACTAGGGGAGAGTGTGGTGGCGGTAGGCAGGCTATTCCATAGGAAGGGAGCAGCCCGCAAGAAGTCCTGCAAGCGTGAGATGGCGGTACGGGTGCGAGCAGCGGACAGGAGAAGGTCACGGGCAGAGCAGAGAGACCGAGAAGAGTCATACCTATGGATCTGTGAAGATATATAAGAGGCAGGGGTGGACTGACCGGTCGGGCACTTCGGACATGGTCCGAGGGCCCGGCTGGGAGGGGGCCCCGCCATCAGGGGGCCCGGCGGGGCCGGCCGCGTTCAGGGCCGGCCCTTTAAATGCTGCAGCCGCCTGAGCGCTCTCTTAAGAGCGCTCAGGCGGCTGCAGCTTCTCACCTCCCCTCCCCTGTAGCGTGGCCGAGCTGCTCTCCGGTCCGCGGTGCCCGGCCGGAGTGATAGGAAGGTGCACACTGAGTGTGCACCTTCCTGTCAGTCCGGCCCAGTACAGGAAACAGAAACTCCTGTTCCACGCGGAACAGGAGTTTCTGTTTCCTGTACCCGGCCGGACTGACAGGAAGGTGCACACTCAGTGTGCACCTTCCTATCACTCCGGCAGGGCACCGCGGACCGGAGAGCAGCTCGGCCACGCTACAGGGGAGGGGGTAAGAACAGAGAGGGAGGGGGTGGGGGGTAAGAACAGAGAGGGAGGGGGAGGGGTTAGAACAGAGAGGGGGGGTTAGAACAGAGAGGGAGGGGGGGTAAGAACAGAGAGGGAGGGGGGTAAGAACAGAGAGGGAGGGAGGGGGTAAGAACAGAGAGGGGGGTAAGAAGAGAGAGGGAGGGAGGGGTAAGAAGAGAGAGGGAGGGAGGGGTAAGAAGAGAGAGGGAGGGGGGTAAGAAGAGAGAGGGAGGGGGGGTAAGAAGAGAGAGGGAGGGGGGCGTAAGAAGAGAGAGGGAGGGGGGGTAAGAAGAGAGAGGGAGAGGGGGGGTAAGAAGAGAGCAGAGAAAGAAGAGAAAGGGAGGGGTAGTAAGAGAAAGGGAGGGGGTAAGAAGAGAGAGGGAGGGGGGTAAGAAGAGAGAGGGAGGGGGGTAAGAAGAGAGAGGGAGGGGGAGGGTAAGAAGAGAGGGAGGGGGTAAGAAGAGAGGAAGGGGGTAATAAGAGAGAGGAAGGGGGGTAAGAAGAGAGGGGGAGTAAGAAGAGAGAGAGGGGGGTAAGAAGAGAGGAGGGGGGAGTAACAAGAGAGGGGGGAGTAAGAAGGGGGTAAGAAGAGGGGGAGGGGGGAGTAAGAAGGGAGGGGGAGTAAGAAGGGGGTAAGAAGAGGGGGGGTAAAAAGAGGAAGGGGGAGTAAGAAGAGGGGGAGGGGGGAGTAAGAAGAGGGAAGAGTAAGAAGAGGGGGGAGTAAGTAAGAAGAGGGGGAGGGGGGAGTAAGAAGGGGGTAAGAAGAGGGGGAGGGGGAGTAAAAAGAGGAAGGGGGGAGTAAGAAGAGGGGGAGGGGGGTAAGAAGAGGGGGAGGAGGAGTAAGAAGAGGGGGAGTGGGGAGTAAAAAAGAGGAAGGGGGGAGTAAGAAGAGGGGGCGGGGGTAAGAAGAGGGGGAGGGGAGTAAGAAGAGGGGGGAGTAAGAAGAGGGAGGAGTAAGAAGAGGTGGGAGTAAGAAGAGGGGGAGGGGGGAGTAAGAATGGGGGTAAGAAGAGAGTGAGGAGGGAGTAAGAAGAGGGGGGGAGTAAGAAGGGGGGTAAGAAGAGGGGGAGGGGGAGTAAGAGGAGGGCAATTGCCCCCTCCCCTGTCCGCAGGCACCGTGCGGGCAGTCGGCAGGGGAAGGAGGAAGAGAGGACCCAGGAGCTCAGCCTGCAGCTCCTCTGGGTCCTTCTTGAGTGAGCACAGATTGTTGCCGCAGTTACCACGGCAACGTTACGGCTCTTGCGAGAGTATACACTAGCCCTGGAGCTACGGGCTAGAGTTCACTCTCAACACTGTGACCACCAGGGATTCCTGGTGGTCGCAGTGGTGAGAATGAACTCTAGCCCCATAAACACACTGCCCCCACACACCATACACATTCACACACTGCCCCCCATACACACACACTGCCCCCACACACACCATACACATTTACAGACATTGCCTCACACACACACACATACACTGCCCACCTATATACACATTGCCACACACATACACAGCCCCCTCATACACACATTGCCCCACACAACCTACACATTCACACACTGAACCTTTCACACACACTGCACCCCTTACACATTGCACCACTGCTCCTATACCCTACTACAGCCTCATATCCCAGCAGACCCCAGGTAAGTTGTCAAACTGTTCTTAAACGGTTTGACTACTTACTCTGGGAGGGGGGCCCAGCCCTCCTTGCACCACAACGACTACACAGAGCAGTAGTGGTTATTGTGCATGGATTATTTCTTTAAATAATCTACAAGTGCCCCAGAAGCCAGCAAGCCAGCCAGCCCACAGGCCGGCCAGCCAGCCAGCCCACAGGCCAGCCAGCCCACAGGCTGGCCAGTAGCCAGCCCACAGGCTGGCCAGTAGCCAGCCAGCCCACAGGCCACCAGTTAGGCTTACAGCCAGAAAGCCCACAGCCAGCAAGCCACAGCCTGCCAGCCAGCAAGCCACAGCCAGCAAGCCACAGCCTGCCAGCCGCAGCTAGCAAGCCAACAGCCTGCCGGCAATAGCCAGCAAGCCCACAGCCTGCCAGCCGCAGCCAGCAAGCCCACAGCCTGCCGGCAATACCCAGCAAGCCCACAGCCTGCCGGCAATAGCCAGCAAGCCCACAGCCTGCCAGCAAGCCCACAGCCTGCCAGCCGCAGCCAGTAAGCCCACAGCCTTCCAGCAAGCCCACAGACTGCCAGCCAGCAAAAGTAATTAAGGCAAGAGGAGCCAACTTGTATCAGCGAGCTATGTTGTGTTGCTATATTGTGAATAGGAACCAGAGTGTTGGAGAGACCCCCCTCCAGGCCCCATTAGACTCCATTGTAGTCTCTAATGGGACCTGGAGGAAATTCTTTCTAACACACTCTCTAAAGGACACTGAGATAGCCCCCTCCATGGTCCATTAGCCCTCAATTGTAGTCTCTACTGGGGCCTGGAGGCGACTGTTTCCAGCAGGGACACTGAGATGGCCTCTGATAGAAAGACCCCCTTCCAAGCCTATTAGACTCCACTGTAGTCTCTAATAGGGCCTGGAGGGGATTCTTTCTAACACACTCTCTAAAGGACACTGAGATAGCCTCTGCTAGAAAGGACCCCCTCCATGGCCCATTAGCCCTCAATTGTAGTCTCTACTGGGGCCTCGAAGGGATTATTGCACTTTTGTTCCTTGTGTCTAAAGATTGTGTAGGGTGTGGCTGGAGGCGGTGCATGGAGGCGGGACATGGGTGGCGCTTGCTGCGGAGTATGGGTGGGGCCTGTAAGGGGGCCCTTGATTTATTTTGCCCGGGGGCCCTGAGGGTTCTCAGTCCGTCCCTGAAAATAGGGGCTAGAATGTTCAATGCTTTATAGGTATGGGTTAGCACTTTGAATTGACTCCTATAGGATACAGGGAGCCAATGTAAGGACTGACAGAGGAGTGAGGTGTGAGAGGACTGACTAGAGAGGAAAATCAGTCTGGCGGCAGCATTCATTACTGACTGTAGCGGGGCAATATAGCTTTTGGAAAGACCAATTAGGAGAGGGTTACAATAATCCATGCAGGAAATTACTAGAGCATGGACAAGCTCCTTGTATAAACTCTCATTGGTTAGATGTCACACTTTGCAAGATTATGTCTAGCAATTCTAAGCTAGAACTCCCCTTTTATCAACTCTTTGAAGTGGTTATGGTGCCTGGAGTCTCTGAGTATAAATTGCTTGCAAATATTTTGCCAGGGAATCAGGGTATATGGTCACCCACAGCCCAGCTGCCTGTTGAAATGGCTGTTGAGAAGTTATGATCAATGACCAGATTTAGGTCAGGCCAGTAACAGTGATCAGTGATAAGCTGAGAATGCTGAATTAATATGGTGTCATTTGTGATTAAAAAATAAATAAAATAAATAAAAACAAGCAACATGCAGGAATCCCCAAAACAAAAACGCACAGCAGAAATTAATATCTCTACAACACATTGATCTGAGCTTATTCATGGGGGTTTATGGGAAGGTGGGTGAACTCTTACATAATCAACAAATGTCTGATGTTATTGATTTACACAGCATACCTAATAGATTTTAAACGTGTAATTTAATACGATGCAAAAGTTAATCAAATTAAATTTTAAAAATCCAGGTTGTAACACAATAAAATGTGAACATACAGGTGAGAATGTATGAAATGCACTAAATCTATATAAGAATGTATCAATCTCTTTATACATAGAACTTCATTGATTTGATTAGACAGTTCTATTTATTTACCTTACATATATTTGAATATAGAAATCATCTCTCTTTTAGTCACCTTATCACCCGTTCAAAAAGCCCCAGTTTGGAAGTTGATTGAGATATACAAACTAGTAAGAATAATTTGCCTTGCAGATATTTCATATCTCATTTATAAACCTCAGAAAACAAGGATTGTGTTTTAATGATCATTTAATAAACATCAATTATCAAAGGCTTTTTTATACCCTGTGCTACTTTGATAAACAAGCACCAAATGAAGACACACACAGTTTAAGCATGCAGAGAACAAGCAGTAAAGAGCGGTTTGACGGGAGCATCAGCATGGGATGCTACCAATATATCATAGAAATATCATTAAATATAACACAACACCATAGAAGGGGCATTAGCACTCCAACAGTCGCTGGCTGTCTGCTTCTGACTATTACAAATGAGCCTGGTAATTTAGTGACTGATTTTTAGTCCAGTAAAAACTGCCTTGAACAATATTAAAGTACCCGCTATAAATCTTTTTTAGAACTTGCCTTCTTCTCCTACACTGACCCAGCAACTATTTTATTACCAAGTCAGCGAACAACTTGTATTTAGTACAGTTGTTTAATTGATCGCTTTCATTGAAATTCTAACAATTTACAGAAAAAGAAAGATTTACATTTTTATGAACCGCAACAGATGCTAACAGGGAGAAAGCTCTTCTTTATAGAGAGTGCTAAAATATACCTATCTGTTCATCGTTGCTAAGCAAGCCCTAAGCGGATGTTAAAGTTAACCCTCAATACGCAGCAAAGGTACATTATTTTGCCTTGCAATAAACACGTTCCTCTATATATCTCGTCAATATACAGTGCCCTCCACTAATATTGACACCCATAGTAAATATGAGCAACTGAAAAACTGTTATAAGTACAAATAAAATACATAAAAATACTCTGCTTTCATGAATATCAAACAACTGCAAACACAACACAGGTTTATTAAAAAAAAAAAGAAATCTTGTTAAATATATGTGTGGCACACAAGAAAAATAGATTTAAAGGGACACTATAGTCACCAGAACAACTACAGCTTATTGAGTTTGTTCTGGTGAGTAGAATCATTACCTTCAGGCTTTTTGCTGTAAACACTGTCTTGTTAGAGAAAATGCAGTGTTTACATTACAGTCTAGTGATAACTTCACTGGCCACTCCTCAGGTGGCTGTTAGAGATCCTTCCTGGGTCATGGCTGCCTAAATTGCATCCAAACATTCAGAATCTCCTATGCATGCAGACACTGAACTTTCATCATAGAGATTCATTGATTCAATTCATCTCTATGAGAAGATGCTGATTGGCCAGGGTTGTGTTTGAATCATGCTGGCTCTGCCCCTGATATGCCTCCTTGTCAGTCTCAGCCAATCCTATGTAGAAGCACTGTGATTGGATCAGGCTACCACATCTGATGATGTCAGCACACTGCTTGTTTTTCTGAGTCTAACAGCATGCAGAGTTACAGCTTCAGGCTTGAATACAGTAAGATTTTTACTATATTTATGGAGGCATGAGGGGCCCAGGGGGGCTAGATGGTGATTTTAACACTATAGGGTCAGGAATCCATGTTTGTGTTCCTGACCCTATAGTGATCTTTTAAAGTACATTCCCAGTAATATTTTGCATTTTTTAGTCAACTGGGGTAACTAGGATTGTTCAGCCATGTCTTCCTGTTTCGCAGAGGTATAAATATGGCATAACACATAGGCCAAGTTCCATTAGTCATTCTTCACAATGTGTAATACCAAAGAATATAGCTGTGCGGTAAAAGGTTGTTGAACTACACAAAATGTGAAGTGGCTATAATAAATAGCAAAAGCATTGAAGATGCCCATTTCCACCGCCAGGACAATAGTTAAGAAGTTCCAGTCAACTGGAAATGTTCTGAGTCAATCTGGAAGAGAATGTGTGTCTATATTGTCTCAATGCGGAATAGAATGGTTCGAGTGGCCAAAAATTCTCCAAGGATCACAGCTGGAGAATTGCAGAAGTTAGTTGTGTCTAGGGGTTAAACAACAAAGGCAATTTATCACATCCTTCTTTGCTCATAATTACCAAGGGTGCTAATATTAGTGGATGTCACTGTATATTTTACATCCTCTTTCCCCTTATCTGCATACTTCATGTGTTAAAGGGGAAGACACATATCCCTGGGTTATTAATGTTTACTAATCCCCATTTTCAGAGAAGTGGCAGTTCCCCTTTAAATCCTAACTGAGGTGTTGAAAGCACAAACAGAAAAGTTATTCGATTAAATATACGACCAAACTTCACAAACATCAGATATGCAAAATATAAATAAATTAAAAAGTAAGACCCAGATGCCACACTTACAAATTTCACTTCAGCAGTTTGACACATGTGCTCTGTGATTTACGGTCTAAAAGGATCTGCATTGTTTGCCAATGTAAATTATTCCCTGACTCAACACAGATGTACTTAATCTTTGAAATAATACTATGCATATATTTCTCATAATGCCTATGGAAGCAAAATGATAGATTGTCTATTCAGAATATCAATTTGCTCAAACAAAATGCAAAATGTACTATAAAAGACAAATTACAGTTTTACATGTATGAGAAACACGTTAAGCATTTTATAGAGATTCCCTACAATTGTGTCATATGGCACAATACTTACATATTGGGTAAGGTGAAGTGATAAGTTAAAATGGACCTAATGCAAACCGAAACGTGCATTAAAAGACTTTTAATTTACGATGAATTCAAGTCAAGGAATATTAGCATATATGTGAATTGTTTTGAGTGTGCATATGCAGGGATGTTTTGTAAAGGAGTGTCAGTGTGTGCATGCAGGTCTGAATTAAAGGACCACTATAGTGCCAGGAAAACATACTCGTTTCCTGGCACTATAGTGCCCTGAGGGTGCCCCCACCCTCAGGGTCCCCCTCCCGCCGGGCTCTAGGGGTTGGAAGGGGTTAAACCTACCTCTTTCTCCAGCGCGGGGCGGGGAACTCTCCTCCTCCTCGGCTGAATGCGCATGTGCGTCAGGAGCCGCAAGCGCATTCAGCCAGTCCATAGGAAAGCATTCTCAATGCCATTAGGTATGTGTAGCAGAGTACTGATTTCCCACAGACTATTTCCGCTGATAATCCAAGTAGGGCTCAGGAACAAATAGTAAAACCCAAGAGAATAGCATCCACAGTCAGCAAAACAATCCAAGGATATCCCATCACCTTTCCCAATGACTGGACGACACACAGTATCAGGAGCAGAACTGATGTTTTATTGCACATACCCTGCTTATATCCATCTCTCCCATGCAAGGGAGACACCCACGATAATTAGTACAATAACCAATCAGATACACGTTACCTCCCACACATCTCCTCCCTTCATCTTAACAGTTAATCACATTATAATGTACATACTTTCCCCCAGTTTTCCCCAGTTTTCCAGTGTACATACTTTTCCCCTAGATGTACCCCAAATATACCAGGTACACCCGTAAATGTCGTATCCCCTGATAACCCTGATCTGGGTGAGCAACATATTCAAAAATCAAATATAAATAAACAAGAGTAAAGGTTAAAAGGTTTAAAAGTGTAGTGCTACAATCACCACATGTGAGTCACTAAATCACATCTAAAATGGTACAATAAAACAGCAAAAAGTGGTAGGTGAGAGCACTCTAAAACTACTTTACCCTTTGGTACATATACACCAAGCAGTCTTGTAAAAATCTGCAAATAGAAATACAGCACATATAGGGTAATAACGTAGCAAATAAGTAAGTTCAAATCAGTAACTAGTTCAACTCACATGGTCATGAGCCACTTCATAAGCTGGCTCAGACTAACAGCATATCTTATCAATAGTTGGATTTGGTACTCCAAACTTGTTCCCCTCTGTGGTCCTTGGGTGTTTCCTGTTCCAATTCACTCAGGATACAAGTAGTTAAAACTCAAAGTTTTATTGAACACACGGTGGATGCTTAAATATAAGTACAAATAAATACTTTACACAGGAGAGTCCAAATCACATGAAAACAATTTGACGCGTTTCGGCAGTATAGCCTTTTTCAAGAGTTTATTAATCTTCGTCCTTCTAGTCCTTTTAAAAGCCGTTCTTTGGCGCTTTTTTCTATTTCCTTGTTCCGGTTTCCGGTCTCCGGTCGCACATCCGGGTACAACGTCCATTAGATATGACATCATGGCGTTCTCTCCTTATTCGCGTCATGACGTATATGTCGGGGGCGGAGCCACTCATTCTCCGGACTTTGCCCAAATTGCAAATGGATTCCCAAGCGTTCACAAATGGCAAACAGGAATACATACCCAATATATATATATAAAAAAAAACATTCCTTTATATTCTAAAAAGTGTATACACAGCTTTAGAAAAACGTTCTCTTTCATTTTAGGGAACATTCCCAAAGGATATAACTTAAAAGCAATGTCTATAAGTAATATATACAATTAAAAAAACAAATTTGACCTGTAATTTCAAAAGGAAAGAATAGAATAGGGAGAAGCTATTAACATTCTTATTAAACAGTCATAAGAGTATTATCATTTTAAAAATTAATCTAAATATATACATTATTAAAAACACAGGGTAGAGTTAGAGATTAACTCAAATTTGGATGAAAAATAAATCCATAAGAGTTATTAGAAAAATATATATAATTATGTTGGTTATATTAAAAAAGGAAAGAGAAATCTATATTATAAATACATATAAAATGTATAAAGGAATTAATAAATGATAATTGAAAATATCATTAAAAAAATATTATCTAAAAATTCCTTTCAAAAATATTAAAAGGGTTATAAATATGGGGCAATCTCAAAATGTACATTAAGACCTTGTGGTATTAGGGTATCCATGTTAAAAATCCATTTCATTTCTGTTCTATTAAAAACGTTTTTTTTAAGTCCGTAGACGTCAATAGCTTCATTGATTGTAGAAGCTGCCATTTTAGACCGTGGTTAGAAAATATTCCAAAAGGCCAGATGTTGAGAATCAAAAGAAATTGTACAGAAAGAGAAGATTTTGTACAACAGACAGAAAAACTAATAGGACAATTTGAGGAAAAAGGCTATAATAACACCTCTTTGGAAAAAACATTGAAAGAAGTTAGTACCATCGACCGACAATCCCTTCTAAAGTACAGAAACAGAAACCCGATTCAGAGTGAAGAAGTACCTCTTATTTTCAATTTCTGTACTCAAATCCATAGCTTGGGGAAAATAATTAACAAAAATTTGCATATTTAAAAACAGATGATAAACTAACTAATTTTATTAAAGATAAACCAAAAATAATTTTTAGATGGGCAAGGAGTCTAAAACAAGTTTTAACAAAAAGTTTTTTAGATATTGATAAGAATGAGAATTTTTTTTAAAGAACCAAAAGGTTTTTATTACTGTGGGGTATGTAGGGGGTGTAAATTGAGAACAAATAAATATAAAAAGCAATTGAAATTTTTATCTAATATTACTGAAAAGGAATACGACATTAAATCCTTTATGACATGCAATAGTAAAAATGTCATTTACATGTTAACTTGTCCATGTGGACTCCAGTATATAGGTAGAACTTCACGTAACCTCAAAACGAGAATTGGAGAACATATCTATAACATTAACCGTAAATACATTAATCATAGTGTCTCTAAACATTTCATGGAACACCACAATAGTGACCCCAAGCAATTAGAGTTTGTGGCCATAGAAAAAGTTGGAATCCATTGGAGAGGGGGAGATTTAGAAACTTTACTTAATAGAACAGAAATGAAATGGATTTGTAACATGGATACCCTAATACCACAAGGTCTTAATGTAGATTTTGAGATTACCCCATATTTATAACCATTTTAATATTTTTTAAAGGAATTTTTAGATAATTTTTTAAATGATATTTTCAATTATCATTTATTAATTCCTTTATACATTTTATATGTATTTATAATATAGATTTCTCTTTCCTTTTTTAATATAACCAATATAATTATATATATTTTTCTAATAACTCTTATGGATTTATTTTTCATCCAAATTTGAGTTAATCTCTAACTCTAGCCTCTGTTTTTTAATAATGTATATATTTAGATTAATTTTTAAAATGATAATACTCTCGTGAATGTTTAATAAGAATGTTAATAGCTTCTCCCTATTCTATTCTTTCCTTTTGAAATTACAGGTCATTTTTTTTTTTAATTGTATATATTACTTATAGACATTGCTTTTTAGTTATATCCTTTGGGAATGTTCCCTAAAATGAAAGAGAACTTTTTCCTAAAGCTGTGTATACACTTTTTAGAATATAAAGGAATGTTTTTTTATATATATTGGGTATGTATTCCTTTTTGCCATTTGTGAACGCTTGGGAATCCATTTGCAATTTGGGCAAAGTCCGGAGAATGAGTGGTTCCGCCCCCGACATATACGTCATGACGCGAATAAGGAGAGAACGCCATGACGTCATATCTAATAGACGTTGTACCTGGATGTGCGACCGGAGACCGGAAACCGGAACAAGGAAATAGAAAAAAGCGCTAAAGAACGGCTTTTAAAAGGACTAGAAGGACGAAGATTAATGAACTCTTGAAAAAGGCTATACTGCCGAAACGCGTTGATTTGTTTTTATGTGATTTGGACTCTCCTGTGTAAAGTATTTATTTTTACTTATATTTAAGCATCCACCGTGTGTTCAAAAAAACTTTGAGTTTTAACTACTTGTATCCTGAGTGAATTGGAACAGGAAACACCCAAGGACCACAGAAAAAAACAAGTTTTTGGTTCGTATGTCGAATGAAGCAGTTCACAGAGGGGAACATGTTTGGAGTACCAAATCCAACTATTGATAAGATATGCTGTTAGTCTGAGCCAGCTTATGAAGTGGCTCATGACCATATTCAAAAATCACCCAGAGCGGACCAGGGGTTCGGGAGTTAGGTGGAAGTGTGCATTTGACTGACCGCACACGAGGCAATAGCCGAAATTAGTTCCACACATTTTGGCCTTGTGGTCGTTCTCCGTTCATGAGGTGAAAAGCATGAAAATCCTTGCCATCTAGAGCTGATCTGGGTTCGTATGAATCCCCTTGTTTGGGAGATTCACTTAGCTGAACAGCAAGCTGTTCGAATGTTTCGTTCGGCAATTATGGAACTCTGGAGGTCTTAGCGGTGTTCGCGTAGTCGAGTGTCCAGGAAATACAACAGTGTATTCGTGCTTTTCAATTCAGATGCAATAAAATTAATGGGGAGGTAGATTGGAGCAACGCTTCACACCAGGGTGGTCTGGTTGTTCGGTATTTTGGTTCGTATGTCGAATGAAGCAGTTCACTGAAGTCTCTTTAGGGCATTTTACAGAACAACCAGACAAATGCTCATGTATATAATAAATCCACACAAAAGTTGCCAAATAAAAAGGGAATATGATGAACAGCCAGAAGGTCTCTGCTACAGTATGATTTTATAGTAACTGAAAGAATCTGCTTTACATTTTATGTAGAAGACACAAAGTGTTAAATATATATATATATGTACAAATACTTCCAAAAGCATCCAAAATAGACTATTTTCCCATTCATAGAACCACAAAGGCCAAGTCACAGAGCCACAATCTCTGGTGGAGGCCTTGGCTAGGGCAAAGTCTGATGACACAAAGTGGAAATTAAAAAGGTAATATTACAAGACTTTAGATAAAATATAGAAGTGGACATACAGTCCATAACCAATGAACTGGCAAACTCCCTTGTGGATGTGGTAGAGAGAACAGACAGCTTGGAGGGGAAGACTAATGATGTTATCACCCGCAACCAAATAGCATATTTATTTATTTTACAGTTCTTATCAGTGTGCTTTAAACTCACTAATGTTCCTTTTCTCTTACTTTTAGAGACAGGGGAATATATAATAGGACACACAGATACAAAATAAGTAAAAAGCATTGTTTCTATAATTCAATCCAACACCAACAACACGTAGAACTATCACAGTATGTGAACTAGACGTGGTAGACGCAATTAAGGTATCAATAAGACAGAACCAATAGGGGATAACCATTGGAAGTAAATTAGAGACAAGAGAGAAAATTCTGTCTAAACGGCCTGAAATAGAGTTAAAATTAAACTTTTAATACATAGGTAAAAAAAGCTAGAAAGGTGTCTAGCTCTTAATAAATCACACAAAATGAAACCAAAAAGGGGGGGGGGGGGAGGTATGTGTAAGGGAACCCAAACACACAGACCCTAAACTACAACAGAATACCTACATTTCCTTACTACCAGACCTTAGAATGGTCAGGCTTAACATATGAAAAGTCAAAGAGATACCCATTGTACAGCGCTACGGAATTTGCTTGCGCTATATAAATAATAATAATAATAATAGCTGAGGTCAAGGGTAGGAGAAAAGAGAGCAAATGTTAGACAAGCCAAATATCAGGAACACGGAGAATATAACAAACGGTAAATGAGCCAAGGTCCGTAACAGTAGATTAAGGTTATCAAAAATGCACTATGGGGCTAAACAAGAGCCACAACAGGGAGATTGGGAGAAAATCAGGGTTGTAAATAGCCATGGCTTTATTTTGATTGGACCACATCATTGCAGAGAGCAAGAAGACACAAGGCTGGTAAATTGCCGAATTCGGGTCATTCCCCATTTCAGTCATGCCCACAGAGTTGGAGCTCTGGGGCGCTCCATTGGGACATAGGCACGAACAGACATGCACAAGCAGTGTGCATTATCCAACTAGATGTCGAAGTGGCGAGAGGGAGCCCTGGAACAGGTAAGCATGACACCAACAAAGTGATATGGATGGCGACCCTGCATTCTAGAGGATAGTTATCCAACACTGGAAGTTGAATTACACACTTTAAATACTAGAGTAGGTGATTTAGAAAATCATGTAAGATGGAACATTGGGACCTAGTGTCACACAATCCGTTTCTTACAAAAATATAATATCCTAAGAGCGGCTAGATGTTGTAACTATCACCCTCTGGTTTGAGAAAAAGCTTCATCCAGTATTCATAAAGATTGCTATTCAGACTCTTGAGTTACCACAAGTTTAAAACCTACTTGTCCGACTCCCAGTCAGAAGACCAAATGATGCTGAAAACCTGTGAATTACTCTGAACCACACTCTCCAATCCCTGTGAGATCCAGCCTAAAACCTTTCAAGTTTAATACAGACTAACAGCAAGTGTCTCCATCATCCATCTGATCATTTGTGCCACAGAGGAATTTGCATTATTTCCTCTGATATTCAGGCAATGCCCTCTTCCTTTATTATAACGGTAAATCAAATTCTAAGTTTAACAGTTTTATATATTGGAGAAGCTATAGACTGGCAGGATATCCCAGTGTTTAGTGTCCAGCTAGTCTCTCTCTAGTACATTCAGAAACAGCAGCTTTGGTTTCTGGCTGGGCCAACTCAGCCTCTAATTCTCCACAGAGCAAATTACCCATTATGTGACCAAGGCAGTCCCTTAGGGCCCATGCCAAGACGGGGACTCGTCAGGCGCCCACCTGGCTCTGGACCTCCAACTCTGGGGGGTGAAGGGGCCCTAAATGAGCCAACAGGGAGTTTGAAATACCTCCCTGGTTAGCCCTATGCAACCACACTTTACTGAGGGAGCACTGTAGAGCACCCTCTAACGCCTAGTGATTTGTTAAATGAGTGTTGGAACCGCGGGGGCACTTTTAACTTAGTATTATTATTATTATTATTATTTTATTATTTATATAGCGCCAGCAACTTTCATAGCGCTGTACAATGGGTATATAGGTGCAGACAATGGAGTTCTCCCACTAGGGATCGAGCCCACCCTCTACTGGACCACCAGGGATCCAGTTGACCCCCACTAAGCAGAAGGTGGGGGGCAAGACATACAAAGACAACACACAGACTCCCTACACATAATTTAGCCACCAAACATAAACAATACAACCAGCACACACAGACAAACTCAGCCTCCCCATATAGTGCTCACTGTCCTCCACATACACAACACTCAATCAACACACAGACACACCACTCACAGAGACAGAGCACAGGGCTCTAGCAAGGGGCCCCAATCTGAAACTTTGCCTAGGGCCTGGGGAAATTGGTCTTTGATTCTCCAAAACTGATAAAAGGAGTATCAGTTTCAGTCATTTCAGCTGGTTAATTACATCAGAATCTAAGGATGTAGTTGAAAATGTTTAAAGTCAAAAGAAACATCCCTAGACTAAACAGTTAAGTGTTCTATCCTGACTCCTTCCCTGCTTAGAAAAAGCAGGTGTACAGCAAAGAATTTGCAGGGATTAGCATAACATAACAGACAGTTGATGAGGAATCACTTATCAATAAGGAGAGAGGGATTATCTATACTCGTGAGGCGTTTCCTAGAAGCATCCATTGGTAAATTTCCCCTGAGTACCAATTTGCTTAGCCTAAGTATGTTTGTTTTGGATATAGCCACTGAATACTATCCAGAAAAAAAAAACAAAAAAAACAAAACACAACAGTAGTATTGTTAACGAAAACCTGACACCTTTTTTTTGTTATAACATTCTTTTTATTCTGATTTCACATGCAGTGTCATACATATTCTGAACAAATACAATAATATTGGAAGTTTGTTGATCCGTTTGTAGTAGCATACGATACATTTTCATACGCATTTAAGTTACATAGATTGTTTAATTGTACACATTGTATATTCCAAAGATTATGTTTAGTTGACTTCACTTGTAATAAACAAAACAGAAATGAATAAAACATAAAGGTAACTAACTTCTGACTGAGCATGTGTTGTCATCCTTTGTCTCAATTCATCTGCATAAATAGAAAAGGGAAAAAGGCATAGCCCACTTACCTGGTGTTCCCACCGATTCTGGCAATAGTTGACTCTTGTGTGTCCTGTGTTTTATTTGTCTTTGCCCTATCTCTGTTTGGATTCCTAATAATCATGTTAATGGAAACCATTTAGTTTTTGTGTTAATCTAAGAAGGCTCATAGCATTTTAACCCCTTAAGGACACACGACATGTATGACATGTCATGATTCCATTTTCTTCCAGAAGTTTGGTCCTTAAGGGGTTAAATGCTTTCACTGAGTTTTTAATAGACTGGGAGATACATTCTAGTTGCCTAGTTGCATGCAATTTGCTAAGAATCTGGGTCATTTGGACAGGGCTGGATTTAGGGGTGTGCAAGCTGTGCGGCCGCACAGGGCGACAAGGCAGGAAGGGAGCCCAGCAGCCGACACAGCTCGCACACGCAGGGGCTGGCGGTGCAAATAAGGGCAGAGCTAAATAGGTGACAGGGCTAAATGCAGTCTGAACCACTAGAGGAAGTCTTAACAACGCAATGTAAATGTCTCTAAGCTGCAATGTTTTACAGGAAACAGGGACAGTGCACCCAGACCACCTTAATGAGATGATGTGGTTGGGGTGCCTATAATGTACCTTTAATTTTTTTATTTTTTTTAATAATACATATATATTGCTAAAAAAAAAAAAAAAGGATATATGAAACTATTCACTTCACATCAATAAATCAAACTACCAGGTACAAGAGATTCAGCAAAAAGGCAATATCCCCCCAAAAATTGTGTCTGAACAAAACAACTTTATTGCTCACATGTGAAAACATACCAGTCTACATAAGCTTGTGACGATTAGAAAACAAAGGAGAAGTGTGTTAAACAGTGACAGTTCGTGAATTTAAAAAGGCATAATGCCGTCCCATTGACTTGATGGATTTAGTCTGCATGTACTCAGTTCCTGAGACATCAGGCCCTGTCCAAAACCATAAACCTATAGATATCGAAGTGTGGAAAACAACAACCTCTTCAGATGTATTCATGACAGATACAACTTGTTTGTTTTCTAACACACACTTATTTGTCCTTACCACACCAAAATATTTGATATTTTTACCCCCAATAAAAAAACTGGGGAAGCACTGCCCACCTGGCCCTATGGATCACGTCAACCAGTGCTAAATAAAAGGGACTAGGCACAAAATTGACAAAATCACCACAACAAAGAGGTCTCTTTTTGACTTTTTCTCTACAGCTGTGAACATGAATCCTGGTAGCAGCTTTTTTTTGCAAATGAGAAAAAAACTAAAATAAAACCTAAAAAGATAAAAGTGAAGCGAAGCGAGGACACTAGCAGATTGGAAAAAAAAAAAAAAACAAGTTACCTGCGCTCTCTCCTTAATCCCTATGTATATTTAAACAAATGGAGGTTTTTTAGTTACCTCCAATGGCCATGAGAGGGTAAGCCCACCTGCCACGTCAAGGCAGACCTCCTAGGTGGGTCCTAACTCTAACCATTCACCTTGCTTTCTTGAGCTTCTGGCAAAGATATCTCTAATGAGACAGAAAGGGGTATTTTTTTATATACACCCCTATATACTTATTAACCCTTAATAGGGAACACATGGGATGGGCGGCTGCATTGTAACAAGGCTGAGTGATACAAAACGTGGATACAAATGCAGAAAGATAAGTCCTGCGCTCACTCCCATCACTCCTGGGTGGCAGCAATGACTACAGTACACATCAGCCCCATACAAAACGTGGATACAAATGCAGAAAGATAAGTCCTGCGCTCACTCCCATTACTCCTGGGCGGCAGAAATGACTACAATACACATCAGCCCCATCATTAAAGAGATCTTTGCCAGAAGCTCAAGGACATCCCATGTGTTCCCTATTAAGGGTTAATAAATTTATAGGGGTGTATATAACAAATACCCTTTTCTGTCTCATTAGAGATATATTTGCCAGAAGCTCAAGGAAGCAAGGTGAATGGTTAGTGTTAGGACCAACCTAGGAGGTCTGCCTTGACGTTGGCAGGCGGGCATTCCCTCCAATGGCCATTGGAGTAACTAAATGACCTCCATTTGTCTAAATATTCCTAGGGATTAAGGAGAGAGCGCAGATAACTTTTTCTTTTCTTTGGTTTTTACTATATATTGGGGCTGATGTGTACTGTAGTCATTGCTGCCGCCCAGGAGTGATGGGAGTGAGCGCAGGACTTATCTTTCTGCACTAGCAGATTTAACCCTATTAAGGACCAATGTAAGTCTGAGGTTTTTTTAGTAAAAAACAGAATGTCCCAGTTATTTAATAAATCAGGTCTTTCCTTTCCTACAGATATTCAATATGCAGGGTAATGCATGATGACGTAAAGTCTTTTTGATGATAACCAATAATGTAACTTATCTTAGGGCTTAGATTCTGCAGGTTATATTGATTTAATTACACCTAGTTTCCTAATGTAGTATCCAAGACTGCTTTGCAGGCTTCTGTGCAATTAATTTATCCATTCCAGTCTTCAAGGGACAGTTAGTTATAGGCCATTTATATTATATTTTGGTGGATGCCATCTACCTCCCTATCTTTTCCTGTACCCTTACCTCTACTCTCGCCTTTTTCGGCCAGACCCCAGAGACGTTACACGTGTGGTGGATTTCTGTTTTTCTTTTTGGTCTCAGTAATTATGATCTAGTTATTAATAAAGGTTATTTTTTTTCTCTCTTAGATTGTATAGTCTGAGCTCTCTATCCCACTACCTGCCCTCTGATCTCAGCGGATGAGTAGTTGAGATTCTGTCATTCTTTTGTTTTATAGGGCAGTTAGTTATCGACAGTTATACTCTAATTCACTGAAGTAAGAGGGGGAGAGTTACATGTTCTGTTTTGATGTTTCATATAACGTGGAAAACGTAAAAACTTAAACAGTTCATTTTACCACATGACAGGAGGCTTCGTATTTTGCATATCTCTCTTTACTAACTCCATACAGCAGTAAAGAAACACATAGAAAAAAGAACCAATCACAGGAGAGCAGGATGTACACAAGGCAATGTGACCTTATCATTTCCTCTTTCTTTACTGCTCCATCAAGCAGACAGGTCAGAGTATTACTCTTCTCCATTACTTTATGTTTCTATTGCCTCTTTGAGGTTGTTTCTGTATTATATATTTGATATACTTTGCTGTATGTTCTTGCTGTGCTTCTGAACTATGTGCAGCTGTGTTTTATCTATGTTGTTTCATAGATATTATGTAGATTTAACGTTATCCTTATTTCATAATCTTTAGTTGTGATTAATATCACTTGTAATTTTTCAGTTTTATAGGCATTTCATCCTTTGTTTTCATAAGTATTATATGCACTTTATATGTATTTAATAGATGTCATAAGTATTTTATAACATGGATTTAATAGGTGTTAGCTGTAAATTTTATTATTGACTTAATAGGTTTTATGTATAGTTATGGTAGATGTACTTTAAACCATATGCATCATGACTTTCAGGCGATTTTCCTGACCTTCTATACTGGGGGTATCTGGGGACCCTCTTTCCCCGCTTTCCTCCTTCCTGGGGATTCTGGGTCTGGCTGGGGCTTAACTCCTTCCCTCCCATGGTTCCTGCCGGCTCCCGGGCATTAACCCCTATCCGTTCGACCCCTTCCTCCTACAACCCTCAGAGGGATGGCCGGACTCACTGCCCTCGCTCTCTCAGGCTACCCATACCGTACACCTGGTATTGTGCTGGATGCTTTCCAACATCCACTACTTTGGTGCACGGCAGTCTGTGGGGCGACCACGAGGTAGCCCGAGCATGACGCGGCGGCCATCTTTGATCCCGCATCTACCGAGACTCCAGGGACCATGTTCCCCCTCCTTTACCCTTGGCGGCCATCTTTAATCTCGCATCTCGCAACATTATGGGCGGCCGTTTTGCTACTCTTGCCCACCACGATTTCGGCGCTCGAGAGTAACATATACCTGGGCTGTCAGCTAGCCTAGCTGCTCTCGTGGCTCACGATGCTCTGACACGGATGTTCGAATCCAGGCAAAGGTAAGTATTCTAACTGCCCTATTATTTACAGATTTGAGTCGTACTCATGTCTAGTGGTTTGAGGTACTGAAACCTTAAAGGGATATCACCCCCAAAAATACCTTAAAGTGATAGCACCCTCAAATTCCTTAAGGATACCATTATTGGACCCTTAGAGGGAACTCCTTAAAGGGATACCACTGCAGAACTACTTAAAAGGGATATCACCCTTGAATTCCTTAAAGGGATAGCACCCTTGGACACAGACTATCAAGATGGTACTGTATAAGTACATGGGAGATTTGAAGGGATATCACCTGGATCAGGGTTCAGGAATCTACAGCAAGACTCTATGTCTGGTAATGGATGCTCAAAAAGATGACCCCTATCACTTAAGACTACCTGTCAGAACACAACAGAGAGTTTAGAGCTAGTGCTATATCTTATTATCCCTCAGAGGTCAGTCACTTTTGTCTCATTACTGCCATATTAGGCACTAAAGGGCTTATTACCCTGTGCTTGCCTGGGGTGCTGCCCCTATTACTGTGCTGCGTTTTGGAGGTCGCCCTGTGGCCACCTTTGTGATCCTGGGTGAGGCCAAGTTATACAAATCCCAATATTGTGGTTTGCCCTGCTGGGGCCCACTGGCATTATTTACACTACAACAGATACCCTGCTGGGGTACCCCATATCACACACCCTGCTGGGGTTGTTTTGGTACTTTGATGCAATAAATTGCACACAATAAGTGCACACTACTGCATATCACACACCCTACTGGGGTTGTTTTGATACTTTGAGACAATAAATTGCACACAATAAATTGCACACTACTACACCCTGCTGGGGTATGCATGGTGCATTACACAAAATGAAACAGATTGTGCTCTAATCCAGTCTATTTTATTTGGCTGCGACCCACGCCTGACGGGTACATACCCTGTGCACCTGAGATGATCTCTGACTAGGTATAAGCCAATCTATTTGGCAAAAAAGGGGACAGAGTTGCAAGCTTCAGCGCAGAATATCCCCCATGGCGGTGCAGTAATTATTGGAAGAGCACACTATCAGGCTGATGGCCAGCACTGATGGATTCATACCCTGTGCAACCAGGGTGAGCCCCCTACAGCACCGCTGCTTCTACTCCTACCCCTCTCAACAGCAAGCTCGAGGATTGAAAACCTGAACTTTAGATCTGGGACCGGCACTTACAGGTTCAGACCCGGTGCTCTCGGGGTGAGACCCCCTACGATAGGCGAGTCACACTACCCGACCGAAGGAAGTCTAACGGCAACAGCCTCTACCTACAGCTGAAGGAATACCTCCATTGATAATGAATCATGATACTGTATGGGTTTATGCCCTGTACCTATTCTGTGGCCTGCAGTTAAAGGCCCATGCCCTATGCACCGGGCCCGGCTAGGTGTGCACTGCACTAAAATGCTGAACAGAAGCATGCAGTTACAACCGCTGAACAGGAGTTCCGAGCCGCCTACTTAACGATCTATATTCCGCCAAGCATCGTCCGGGAACGGGCATACAACTTGGGTATATGGACTCAAATAACTGTTTCTGCTCCTCGCAGGAAACCCCAGTATTGGCCTCTCCCATAGGATGCCGATAGCAGCACTCCTCCGCACTGACGGATGGTTGGCGGTACTGGGCACCAAGATAGTCGGAACCCCCGGCACAAGGCTCAAAGTTCCGAAGGGAACTTATTAGACACGCAAGGGTCCCACGGCTTTCATAAGGGCCCAAACCCCTAGGAGGGAGGTGTTATGCGACCTTTACCTTTTCAAGGGATTCTTTGGAACCGGTTGGCAACAGAGCCGGTCGTCGACCACTTCGGGACATCTGACCCGAGATCCGCTACCGCTAGGTCTATTACCCATATAGAGCGAGAGTCAACCAATGGTGCTCGAGATAAGCAGACAGAGAACACGGTACGCATAGATACCATCAATATACCTCCTACTACATCCACAGGGGATTTCACCACATCTAGGTGAAAGGCACTCAATCCTGGGGAAGACCACTTTCACGTAGTCAACCGACTTGCGTTCAGGACCTAAAGATACGTCAGGACGGTTATGTTCTGTCCCACTCGACCACCTTACCCAGTTTTCAGGGGACATCCTCTCCTTCCCAATCTAGTAGCTCGGAGCCTGGTGGGCTCTGATAAACTACCAAAAGAAGTAATGAATACAGACGGGGAAGACAAGACTTTCTCTTCCAGGAGAACCTCATTTAGTTCACTCCAGGGAACTGAAAACTTATCAACACCGACGTTCATCCGAGAACCAGCTGGAACCTCCAAACTTGTAGAAGACTATTCACTCAGAGGATTCATAGACTATTCCACAACTTGGGAATATTCGCACGACTCTCCGCGGCACCACCGTGACCCTGTACGCTGTATACCTAGTTCTTGGTCCTATACTTCACAATACATGGATTGATAAAGAAGTACTAGATCAGCTGCACCCTATTGCAGGTATCCACAGATTAGGCGGTCAGGTTTCACATCCACCGGGATGGACCAACTCACGTTTATCAGACAACATGTAGGCTCCTTCGATCTCCGTCTTCTTCACAGAAGATCAACCCGTCTCCCGGGGGAGACACATCTCATAGGGGCCGACTGATTTGGATATTACCACTCGTCACGGTATAAGTCGAGGCACGATGGTGATCGCGCTCTGTCCAACCGAACCTCCCCGAAGGACTTATGCTTCTCATGCTTACAAGGTCTACAGAAATTCTCGAGCAAACGAGGATCTTATCCTGCTACATTTCCTCACGGAGCCGTAGGGTACTCACATCTTCTATCCTGGGAGGGTCGGCTACCTGGGGACCTGGACCCACTTTGGGGGTTTCTTGGCAGGTCAGCGGACAATCGCAGACTGCCGGGGACCTCTTGGGAATCTGGGAACCCAGGGATGCGACGACACTACCCCTACATCTGGACATTCCCAGCCTGTCTGGTTCGGTCCTGCATCTTAATCCCTTATGTGAGGATAGAGACGGAACTGCAGGCCGTATCACTACCTGAGGACTCCCAAGGGACTAGGATCCTCTAGGATACCAACTACCCAATGTCATACCTCTCCAGCTTATGAGTTGTGGAGGTCGTTCTCCTTTCACTCTACGGGACTAAACATCCTGCTGACAAACGGTCAGACTTTATCTTGTATAGTTTCCCGTTAGATGGTGTATACGTGATCGCTCAACGGGGAAGACCTCCCCACAACGCTGAATACTCGGTCTCTCGGCACACCTTAGGACTCTTATTTAGTTCTATACTCTTTTCTCAGAGTTAAAAATGCAAAATACTCGCCTCCTGTCATGTGGTAAAATTAAAGATTATGCTAGCTTTAGTGTACTAATAATCTTAATTTTAATAATGACAGGAGGCGAGTATTCCCCCCCCCCCCCCCCCCCTGCTTCGCTGCCCACTCTTTCTATTCGTTTGCATCTGGCTAAGGTAGGTTTGCCTCTCACATTGGTGCTTATATGATATGTTTGTACTTCCATTAATATGGAATCCTCATTAGAGTTCTCTTTACTATTACTCAGTTATCAGATTATAGTTACTATATTCTCCAATGGGATGTTAGGTGGTACGTTAAATGGAGTTACATGTTCGTGACTATGTCTAAACCTGTCACATTCTCTTTTCAGTATGATTCGTCTCTGAAGATAATTGTCAGTTCACGTGAAACTATTGGAGATTTTATCCTTCAGATTTGTCTCAACCCTGAACTCTTTTTCGTTGTTCGTATAGAATTCTTTGGAAGTTTGCTCCTTCGCACATGGGAGCTTGGAGTTCTTATTAGTTTAATTGTTTGCTATATGTTTACTTCTGCTTGTTGTCGCTTTCTGAAAGAGGAAATAATGAGGTCACATTGCCTTATGTACATCCTGCTCTCCTGTGATTGGTTCTTTTTTCGATGTGTTTCTTTACTGCTGTATGGAGTTAGTAAAAAGAGATATGCAAAATACTCGCCTCCTGTCATTATTAAAATTAAGATTATTAGTACACTAAAGCTAGCATAATCTTCAATTATATATGTATATCTTGTCTTACATTTAAAGTGTTAATGTCTCCTTAAATAGTGTCCTATAGAAACCCGTAGTTTACTTGGATCAGTAGAGACAACAGCAAGATTCCACTGTGAACTTTAAATGAACTGAACAGTCGCTACACTAAGTTTTCATTGCTATAGTTCTGTGCTAGACAATAGGTAACCTTCAGCGTACGGTGTGTCTCTATCAAACAATTTTATGAATTAATTGAAACGTTCCTCTGTTATGTTCTTTCTCTGAAGGATGTGCATCCCTTTCAAGTATTATTATACTTCTATCTGTGCCGAAGAGACTATATAAAAACTGGAATGTCATTTTGTGATCCATTATCATACAATTTAAAACAAAGTGCATGTGTAATGTGAGTTGCTGTACCTTGTGATGTTTTGATATCTTTCAAGGACCATTAGCTATTATGGGGTCCAATCTTTAGATGGAAACTATAAACATTTGAACATGTCATACAGTTCAATAAAAATAAATGCCAGAATTCTTGTAATTTGTAAGAAACAATTTTTTATTTTTATTTTTGTTTTTATTGCGAAGTCTTGTGTTTCTTCTGCTTAATGTTTGTCCTTATTGATAGCGGATCTTACATTGTTGAAAACTATTTTTTTTCTGTATTAAATTTTCTTACATATTACTTTTCTCCCCCCACAAAATACGAGATAAAACAATTAGGACTATTCACTAACTTTGTAATATATCCTGGAGGGATTCATATTACAGGGGGTATTCCTTACTCTGATAAGTAATATTTTCTGGGGGAGGGGATTCATATTACAAGGGGCATTTCTTCCTCTGATGATATATTATAGGATAGATGTTTGAGGGGGCTCTTTTAATGAATAAATATTGAGGTGAATAATTAAGGAGTAAATAAGGAGAGAAAATCTGTTCACATTGCCTATATTAGGTTTAACAAAAGTAGTTTAAAAACTGAAGTAAACTTTATTAATTGGGTAAGAGACACCAATCTAGAAAAATAAACTCGCCGTAGCTGGCTAACTAGACAGTGAGTCAATAGTGACAGCTAGGGTAGAGGGCATGAAGAGAAAGACATAATATCAAAATAGATAAGTAAAGAGGGGTATAAAGAATACAGAGGAAAAGGATAGATAGTACAGAAGACCTCACAGGTCGTGAGGGATAAAACTAAAGAGAGTGCTGAGACAGTTCCCACTAATTTGCCACGATAGGCTAATGATGAGAAGCCCAGACAATGTCTTTAGGTAATATCGTAATTTTCCTATGTATCCATAGGAATGTACACTGTAGCGTATCCCAAGTAGCAGGGTTCAAATACTGTCATGAACAGTGCTAGTGTCAAAGTATCGAAGGTTAAGATACAGTACACTATATCAACATAGTCAAACTGAGAAGGGATACTGCTATGGGAGAGTTACATCGAAGTATGTTACTATCACTGCCAGTGATCATATGGAGTAGTGTGCCGTAGATTGCATGTATTCATCACGACATGCAAGTAGCTAAGTCCATGTTATAACCTTGTGCTGTAATTTGTACCGGGGTAGCGGGTGTAACCGCTAAAAATTCCTATACCGTGTGATGTTGTAATTGAGTGGTGATCGGAGTATGTCGGGTCAGAGAAACTCCTAAATAGATATAGTAGGAAAGGGTACCTTCGAGGGTACCTGGTATAGGAAAGAGGAGTAAAGAGGTATACAAAGCTCAAGGGACGGCAGGCTGCCGCCGTAATACATGGAGAGGCTATTGCTGCTAGTTCAATCGCTGGCACAATAGGCTAATGATGGGAAGCCCACACAATGTCTTTGGGTAATATCGTAATTATACAATGTATCCATAGAAGTGTACACTGTGGCGTATCCCAAGTAGCAGGGTTCAAATTATGTCATGAACAGTGCTTGTGTCAAAGTATCTAAGGTTAAGATACAGTACACTATATGAACATAGTCGAACTGAGAAGGGATACTGCTATAAGAGAGGTACATCGGAGTTTGTTCCTATCACTGCCAGTGATCATATAGAGTAGTGTGCCGGAGATTACATGTATATATCACGGCATGCAAGTAGCTAAGTCCATGCTATAACCTTGTGCGGTAATTTGTACCGGGGTAGCGGGTGTAACCGCTAAAAGTTCCTATACCGAGTGTGATCGGAGTATGTCGGGTCAACTCCTAAATCAATATAGTAGGAAGGGGTACCTTCGAGGGTACCTGGTATAGGAAAGAGGAGTAAAGAGGTATGCAAAGCTCAAGGGATGGCCGGCTGCCGCCGTAATACATGGAGAGGCTATTACTGCTAGTACAATCGCTGGCTCGTATTGTAAAATCGTTGCGCCCCGACGCGCGTTTCGCCTGGATCAAAGGCTCATCAGGGGGAAAAGATTTCCCGTCATGCTGAGGTTTAAAAAGGCCGCCCTTGAATCTCATTGGTCGCTTGTTGCTTCAAGGGGTATGGTGGCCGAAATGGCTGAAAAGGCAAAAGGAAAAAAGCCAACGTCCGTTTCTATGGTGATATGGTTAAACATCCATGAGCCATATTAAAGTGGGCTCGATACTGTCGGTATGTCTAAACACTTGATGGGGTATCCTGGAGGATCAGGAAATTTTATGATGGTGTCCCATTATTCCAGAAAAGGTTTGGGCAGAGTCCTCGGAGATAATGTTAATGATTGGACGTCCTATGTCTTTTCAAAATCTCACCCAATGGGAGATAACAGGACAGTATCAGTGGCTGTCCTGGGATGATACTAAGTTATTACTGTTATAGTGTAATATAGATCAGCATACTGTGATCGCTGATGTATGTAGCATACAGAGGATCAAAGATCGTATCTACTAGTATGGTGCTGAGACCCGGTATGTCTGTAGTGAGAAAAATGCCTAAAAAATAATGATTAATTGAACAAAGAATTAACAGGGTCAAACTGTGGATACAGCATTCCTCCGATGTACCTCTCTTATAGCAGTATCCCTTCTCAGTTCGACTATGTTCATATAGTGTACTGTATCTTAACCTTAGATACTTTGACACGAGCACTGTTCATGACATAATTTGAACCCTGCTACTTGGGATACGCCACAGTGTACACTTCTATGGATACATTGTATAATTACGATATTACCCAAAGACATTGTGTGGGCTTCCCATCATTAGCCTATTGTGCCAGCGATTGAACTAGCAGCAATAGCCTCTCCATGTATTACGGCGGCAGCCTGCCGTCCCTTGAGCTTTGTATACCTCTTTACTCCTCTTTCCTATACCAGGTACCCTCGAAGGTACCCTTTCCTACTATATCTATTTAGGAGCTTCTCTGACCCGACATACTCCGATCACCACTCAATCACAACATCACACGGTATAGGAATTTTTAGCGGTTACACCCGCTACCCCGGTACAAATTACAGCACAAGGTTATAACATGGACTTAGCTACTTGCATGCCGTGATGAATACATGCAATCTACGGCACACTACTCCATATGATCACTGGCAGTGATAGTAACATACTTCGATGTACCTCTCTCATAGAAGTATCCCTTCTCAGTTTGACTATGTTTATATAGTGTACTGTATCTTAACCTTCGATACTTTGACACTAGCACTGTTCATGACAGTATTTGAACCCTGCTACTTGGGATACGCTACAGTGTACATTCCTATGGATACATAGGAAAATTACGATATTACCTAAAGACATTGTCTGGGCTTCTCATCATTAGCCTATCGTGGCAAATTAGTGGGAACTGTCTCAGCACTCTCTTTAGTTTTATCCCTCACGACCTGTGAGGTCTTCTGTACTATCTATCCTTTTCCTCTGTATTCTTTATACCCCTCTTTACTTATCTATTTTGATATTATGTCTTTCTCTTCATGCCCTCTACCCTAGCTGTCACTATTGACTCACTGTCTAGTTAGCCAGCTACGGCGAGTTTCTTTTTCTAGATTGGTGTCTCTTACCCAATTAATAAAGTTTACTTCAGTTTTTAAACTACTTTTGTTAAACCTAATATAGGCAATGTGAACAGATTTTCTCTCCTTATTTACTCTCAATTCCCTGTGGGTTACCCCCGCTTTCTTACTCTGTTCTCATGAGACCACTAGACTCTGACCTTGCGGCCATTTCTTATTAAAAGAATAATTAAGGAGGTTCTGAAATACACTATATTGTGGGGTGTATGTGGTGGCTGTGATCTATAATGTAAATATGTGAGGGGGCTCTGATATACAACATTTATTGGGTTGAGGATAGGGTCCAGATATATAATAAAAATGTGTGAGGGGTGTCTGATATACAATATATTCTAGGGTGAATGAAGAAACTATACAATATATTCTGGAGTGCATGAGTGAGGGGCTCTAATATGCAGTGCATTTTGGGGTGCTTGAAAATATTTGTGTTTTTTTTGTGTGATTTCTTATAATATTCTGAGATATATGCTAGATGGGACAAAGGTTTAAAAATAATATCAGGAAGTATTACTTTACTGAGAGGGTAGTTGATGCATGGAATAGCCTTCCAGCTGAAGTGGTAGAAGTTAACACAGTAAAGGAGTTTAAGCATGCGTGGGATAGGCATAAGGCTATCCTAACTATAAGATAATGCCAGGGACTAATGAAAGTATTTAGAAACCTGGGCAGACTAGATGGGCCGAATGGTTCTTATCTGCCGTCACATTCTGTTTCTATGTTTCTAGATGTGCATTGTGTTAGTATATTCCGTTTATATGATACACAGTGGCGTACATACCGGGTACATACTGCGACCCAGGTATGTATGCCACTGGGCCAGCCTCTTCCCCTGCTGTCCCCTGCTGTCACCCGGCTGGTGGGCGCGCGAGGGAGCACTCTCCCCTGAGTGCTTCCTCTTCAGCTCCCTCGCGCACCGCACTGAAACCGGAGCCGGAAGATGACGTCATCTTCCGGCTCCGGCATCATTACGCGGCGCGCGGGGGAGCTGAAGAGGAAGCACTCTTAGGGCTTCATCTCGGCGCCACTGGGCTGCTTCGCCCAGGAGTTCATCGGCCTTTACATAGTAAGTACCGGGGTGCCCCGTCGAGTGTGAGCCCAGATTCAGGAACGACGAGGTAAGATTGATACCGTTAGAGCGGTAGGCCCACAAGGGGTTTTATATTTGGAACCGGTTCTTGGATTGCCCCCTCCCTCTGGAGGGAAGAAGCGAAGGCACAACGCTTATCTGGAAATTAGATGCTCTGTAGTCAGCCCGTCTAATATAGGTGGTTTGGGTCAGGCTAAATCTTGGTGTAAATAGTTTATGCCGGACACCGGTGTCCTGTCTTGATTAGCGTGTCTAGGTGTAAATTTCGGTCGCTAGGTCGGGGAAGCCGGCGAGACTAAGCAGATTTTGTGTCTGCTAGTTCTCAACCTATCTTGGCTAAGTGTGCCCGGTTGTAAATTCAGCCACTAGACTATTGATAGTGTGGTGGAATCTCAGTAAAAATAAATTTACTAGGACAAGATTGCCACGTGGTATGTGCACTTGCATATGTTGATGTATCGGTCGGTTGGTTGCACGTGGCAACGATACAATCAGTAGTGTAAGGAGCATGTGTAGGAATACAGGATATACGAGTATTTCCCCTCCTCCATTGTGCTGGGCAAGCCATGTGGTCAAACAGGAATTTAGTCTCTATTCGGTTGATGGATAAGAGTATGTGTAGGTTGAACTGATTATGGGAGGAGCTACATGCCTATATAAGGGACCTACACTGTATGATCAGGGCTCAGACTTTGCTGTTTTTTGGTGACATTAGTCCCTCTGAGTCCCGGTCGGTGAATCGAATAAAGAATCTCTTCCTTCCTGAAGAAACCTGTGTCCATCTCTCTGTGCTTGGCTTCCGTCAGTTTCTCCGGTATCAATAGAGTAGATAGACTAAATGGGTACTGTTGTAAATTCCGCCCACTAGTTCGCTATATGTGGTGCTTTAGACTAATCGAATCCTGGTGTAAATAGTTTAATAGTTCTCGAGGAGCTGGCCAATTAGAATAGTTGTGTTTATTGTAAATGTTGTTAAATATACTGTAGTTGGAGAATTGTATGTCCTGCTAGAAAGCTTGAGCTCTGCCATCTAGTGGGAGTGTAAATTGTGTGTATACTGTATAATAGCGCACGGTATTATAACCATTAACATGTACTATAACTACTGACGTTGTGTAAAAATTACTAAAAACTGTTGTCTTATGTTATATGTGTAACACCATAACTGTTACTAACTGATCTGTGACGTTAAAACTGTATTATAACCACTTGCTAACCGTACCATAACCACTGATTGTAAAGATGAGGTTACTGGAATGTGATATAGTTGGTTAGTTAAAAGTTGATTTATAGTGTGGATAATTGTAGGGTTTAATTTATAGTTACAGATATAAGTATCTAGTGTTTGGTAAATCTTTGTGAGTGAGACGTTGTGATATCACTGTATGTACGAGAATTCTCTGCGTGTTTTCGTGTGCATGTGTTTGGCCTAGCAACTGTGCCACGTGGTGCTGTTGCCAGGGAAACAAGTGTGATCGTTGGAAGTGTGTTTGGGGTATTGTGTTTCTTTATATTAGATTCACCTTGCCAGTATGGGTTCGTCTGACTCAGAGATTGTTGATCCCTTGTCGTGTATGTTGAAAAACTTTGCAAAGGTATATAAAGTTTGTGATTTTGGGGTGAAATTATCCCCAAAGCGTTTGACTACATTATGTAGTAGAAGGTGGCCTATCTTGGTGACCGCATGGCCTCCACGTGGTAGTCTTGAGCTAGCTCTGGTACAACGTGTGCACACGGGTGTATCTAGTAGGCCTGAATTTTTTGATCAGTTTCCGTATATGGATTGTTGGAAACAGATTGTGGAAGAATTGCCTAAATGGATTAAGGTATACCACGAGGAGCAATGTCGCCTCATGGTGGCCAGGACTCACCTGTTCATCAGGGCTGCAACCCCGCCCATTTTAGACTCTCCCTCTGAGTCTGAACTTCCCTCCCCACCCCTTACTCCTCCTCTAAGGTTAGAGGAGGTGCTGCTGGTGTTGCCACTCCCACTTTCCCATTGTCCCTGCCCACTCATTCATCTAGTTTAGAGCCCAGCCCACTTGCCCTGAGTCCTCCCCTTCCGGTACCTACCTCCACTAGTTCTATATATCCAGAATTAACGTAACTTCTGGTCCCTGGTCAGGCTCCTCCCAACCCATCCCGCAACATCCTGTTGACTGAACCGCCCGGTAATATTAACTCTCCTTACCTTACTACTCCTAGACCGGAACTTACTATAAAACAGCCTCGCCGAAGTCCCATATTAACCCGACAGATGACTGGTACCCTTCAACCCCGACATTACCAAATGCCCCTCCGACTTACACCGGGCCCAATACACGTTGATGAAAATGGCCAAATACAACAGGCAGATCCAGTGTTTGTCTATGTCCCTGTGGCGGAACCAACCTCGCCACTGGTCACTGGAGGAGCCTGGTCACCCGCCTCCTGCCACTAGACTATGGCCCCATGTTTAACACTGTTCTTTTTCCCTGCAGAAAGGCTAGTTTGTCCTTTCTGCGGACTGTTAAAGCCATGCTACCCCAGATAGCTATGCCATGGTGTGGTGGAATCTCAGTAAAAATACATTTAGTAGGCCGAGATTGCCACGTGGTATGTGCACGTGCATATGTTGATGTATCGGTCGGTTGGTTGCACGTGGCAACGATACAATCAGTAGTGTAAGGAGCATGTGCAGGAATACAGGATATACGAGTATTCCCCTCCTCCATTGTGCTGGGCAAGCCAAGTGGTCAAACAGGAAAGTTAGTCTTTATTCTGTTGATTGGGTTAGAGTACATGTAGGTGGAACTGATTATAGGAGGACTCAGATTTTAGCTGTTTTTGGTGACATTAGTCCCTCTGAGTCCCGGTCGGTGAATCGAATAAAGATCTCTTCCTTCCTGAAGAAACCTGTGTCCATCTCTCAGTGCTTGGCTTCCGTCAGTTTCTCTGGTATCAATGGAGCCCAGCCGTATACTGAAAGACTGTATGAAAGACTTTGGCTCCATGGCGATTGAACTGTATGTATGTAATATGGGCGCCATCCGGTTATAATGTGCGCTCAGATCTAAGCTATCTGGGGGTATGTAGAATGTGTATGTTCTATGTGATAACTGTAACAGTATGTATTTTTATGTCTTTTATTGTCCTTTGTCTGCCATGTGGTTAATGGAGTTTTGCCTCTGTCCTTGGAGATAATTTGATTACTTCCCAATTATCTCCAGGGCAGAGAGGAGGGTTTGTGATGCATTGTGGGATTGTAAGCTTGTGATTGGTCAATGCCCAATATGTTTCCCAGTCTTCCATCTGGTCCCCTAGGGGAGTGTCCACCAGGTGGGAGACCTGCATAAAAGCCGGGCAGGTAGCCCAAGTAAATCAGTTCTGCTTGACCCTCAAACGAAGTGTCGTCTCGTTCTTGGGGGGAATTGGATTGTTTGCTGTTACAGTGCGACTGCCAGGAGTGTAAACTGTTCGTATGGTTTTTCCTGTTCGGCTGTTTACACAATTTGTGTGTTTCCTGTTCGGGAGTTTGGAGCATTCCCCTGGTTCCAGGTCGGGAGATTGGTGAATTCATGTGTTTGCAGTTCGGGAGATTACTGAATTCATGTGTTTGCAGTTCGGGAGTTTGAGTATTCATGTGTTTGCAATTCGGGAGATTGGTGATTGCAGTAGCTGCCTGTGCATCTGAAAAGGGGAATATCGCCTAAACGTTTTTTAACCTATTGTGTGCAAAACGGTCCGTTACAGTCCCCTTCACCACAACTGATCGATTTAATTGGAAGACTCATAACTCTTTGTATACCGACAAACCTCAAGTCATGACAGATTTGGTTACCTCTATTATACAAACACACAATCCCACCTGGGCCGATTGCCAGCAATTATTATTAACTTTATGTAATTGTGAGGAAAGGACCCGGATTAATCAAGCGGCTATTAAAGCGCTTGAGGAAACGGCACGTACTCAAAATCAGGCCAATCCAGCTGCATGGGCTGCAGCCCATTATCCAAATGTTGATCCAAATTGGAATGTGAATGGTGCTGACATGCCCCAATTAAGGGCTTATCAGGAAGCCATTATTGCTGGCATGAAGGCAGGAGGGAAGAAGGCAATCAATATGTCAAAGACGGCTGAGGTGTTGCAAAAGGTTGATGAGTCACCTAGTGCCTTTTATGAAATATTATTGGAGTCATACAGATTGTATACTCCTCTTAATCCAGAGGCCCCTGAGAATTCTTGAATGATTAACTCAGCATTTGTCAGCTAGGCCCAAGGTGATATTAAAAGAAAATTTCAAAAGTTAGAGGGATTTGCAGGGATGTCCATATCACAGCTAATGGAGAATGCAAATAAAGTATATATGAATAGGGAAACTGAGATAAAGCGGGAGGAAGAACGTAAAATGAGGAAGAAGGCAGATATGCTAGCGGTAGCTATCACAAGTGTAGAAAGACAGGGAAGGGAAGTGAATAATGGAGTCGAGAATAGGCTGAGTAAGGGACCTTTAAGTAGGAATCAATGTGCGTTTTGTAGAAAGGAAGGACATTGGAAGAATGAGTGTCCAGAGAGAGAGCATTATGAAAATAATAGACAAGGAGAGAGAAGAGTACGGGGAGGTCATAGTGGTAGTTATAGAGGAAGAGGAAGTTTTGGAGGGAACGGTAGGAATAGTAGAGGGAGTGTTCAAGGAGATAGATATTATCCACCCACGCAGAGACCTAGAGAAAGAGAGGATAGAGATTGTGTGGGTCTGGCTGACACTATCATGGAAGACTATTGATACCGACCGTGCTCCATCCCCCTTGGCCGAGCGGAGCCTATGGTCGATGTAGGAATAGGGGGAAAGAGAAGTTCTTTCATGAATGACACTGGTGCTGAACATTCCATGGTGACTAAACTGGTGGCTCCGCCTTCAGGAAAAACTATAACTGTGATAGGAGCTACTGGGAGAAGCGCAGCTAGACCGGTTCTTAAAAGTCACACTTGCATTCTGGGAGGCCATTTGGTGAAGCACCAGTTCCTATATATGCCAGAGTGTCCAATTCAACTTCTAGGACGGGATCTATTATCAAAGCTTCAAGCCCAGATAACTTTTCTACCTAATGGATCAACGTCTCTGATGTTTAATGGATTACCAGGCATAATGGCGGTGTCGGTGCCAAGGGAAGAAGAATGGCGCTTCTACTCCATAATGACAAGTGTAAACCCTAAGAGTGATGAACCTTTATTTGACATTCCAGGAGTATGGGCAGAGAATAATCCACCTGTGCTTGCTTGTAATATTCCACCTATACATATTGAACTAAAGCTTGGGGCCTATCTTGTGAGCCTACGTCAGTATCATATACCTCAAAAGGCTAAGAAAAACATACAGACCTACTTGGATAAGTTCGTAAGGTATGGCATCCTAAAATTCTGTACTTCCCCCTGGAACACTCCATTATTACCTGTTCAGAAACCAGGATCAGATGAATATCGTCCTGTACAAATTTGAGAGCAGTTAATGATGCAGTAGTCAATATACACCCAGTTGTACCCAACCCTTATAATCTGCTTGCTTTGATACCAGGTGGGGCAACCTACTTCACAGTTCTAGACCTTAAGGATGCTTTCTTTTGCCTTTGGATTGCTGCTGAGAGTCAGTGTATCTTTCCTTTCCAATGGAAAGATGCTGTTACAGGTTCAAAGCATCAAATGACCTGGACCAGACTACTTCAAGGGTTCAAAAATGTACCTACCCTATTTGGATCTGCATTAAACCAGGATTTGCAAGATTTCAAGTCCATCCCAGGAGAATGTGTATTGATTCAATACATGGATGATCTTTTGATAGTGGCTGTTACTAAAGAGATATGCCAACAAGCAACTTATGATTTGCTTCACATTCTATGGAGAGCAGGATACAAGGTATCAAGGAAGAAAGCACAATTGTGCCAGTCAACTGTTAAATATTTAGGATTCCATATATCCGAAGGTCAAAGAATAATGGGACCTGAAAGAAAAGAAGCAGTGTGTTGGATATCTATACCTAAGAATAGAAGACAAGTGTGAGAATTCTTATGAGCAGCAGGATTCTGTAGGATATGGATTCCTAATTATGCGATACTGGCAAACCTTTATATGAAGCTGTGAAAGGCACAGAATATGACCCCTTTTTGTGGACTTCTGAACAACAGAATGCATTTGAGGATGTTAAGAAAGCACTTATGAGTGCCCCAGCCCTAGGTCTACCAGATCACACGCGTCCTTTCTATCTGTACGTACATGAGCAAAGAAGAATGGCTGTGGGAGTATTAACTCAGTATTTGGGATCATGGCAAAGACCTGTAGCTTATATGTCCAAACAGTTGAATGCAGTGGCCAGTGGTCTTCAACCTTGTCTGCGAGCAGTGGCCGCTACTGCCCTGTTGGTAGCAGAAGCTGACAAGCTCACATTGGGTCTGGAACTCTATGTGCGAGTACCCCATGCAGTACAGACCCTATTGGATTACAAAGGAAATCATTGGTTTAGCAACAGTCGAATGACCAAATATCAAGCTATGTTATGTGAAAATCCAAGAGTACACCTCGAAACTGTCAATAATTTGAATCCAGCTACCCTTCTGCCCCAGACTACTGAAAGTCAACATGATTGTTTGGAGATAATGGATGAAGTGTTTTCAAGCAGGTCTGATCTTCATGATTTCCCCATCAAGAATCCGGACATACAGTATTATACGGATGGTAGTAGTTATGTGAAAGAAGGTATACGTTATGCAGGGTATGCGGTAACAACTATAGATAAGGTGATAGAAGCACGGCCACTGTCGAAAGGGACATCAGCACAGAAGGCGGAACTGATTGCATTAACAAGGGCCTTGCAATTAGCTGAAGGGTTGAGAGTGAATATTTACACAGATTCAAAATACGCTTTTCTAACCACCCATGCCCATGGAGCATTGTCTAAATAAAGGGGATTGTTGAATTCAGAAGGGAAAGAAATCCAGTATGCAGCAGAAATACTCCATCTGTTAGAGGCGGTATGGGAACCAAAGGAAGTCAGTATTATACATTGCAGGGCACATCTGAAAGGTGATAGTGATGTAGTAAAAGGAAATTGCATGGCCGATAGTGCAGCAAAACATGCCGCTGAATCCGGGCAAGAGGAATATGTGGGATATGTTGCTGCCCTTGTGCCGGCACCTCTGTCTCAATGGACTCCGATATATACAACCCAAGAGATGGAGTGGTTGAAGATTGAAGCTGGGAAATACTTGGATAATAATTGGTATCAGTTAGAAGATGGAAGAATAGTTATTCCGACATCTCTGGCTATAGAGATTGTTCAGAACTTCCATAATGGTACACATTCAGGAAGAGATAGTATGGAAGAATCTCTCAGGAAACATTTCTACATACCAAGATTATCCAATCTTACTCAAGCTATTGTTCGAAGATGTGTTTTGTGTGCCCGAAACAAGGCAAGACAAGGCCCCGTCAAACCCCCTGGAGTTCAATATATGGGAGGACTCTCAATGTCAGATTTGCAAATAGACTACACTGTAATGCCTAAATCTGGGGGCTATCGTTACTTGTTGGTAGCTGTGTGTACCTACTCAGGTTGGGTAGAAGCTTGTCCAACTCGTACAGAAAAGGCAGGAGAAGTTGTACGATTTCTATTGCGAGAAGTTATACCCAGATATGGACTTCCGTGTTCTATCGGATAAGACAATGGTCCAGCCTTTATCCATCAGTGTTTACAACAATTGACTCATGTTCTTGGTATTAAGTGGAAACTTCATACAGCATATAGACCTCAGAGTTCTGGAAAGGTGGAAGGGATGAACAGAACAATAAAAACCCAATTGGCTAAAATGTGTCAGGAAATTCAGCTCAAGTGGAATGTCCTTTTGCCAATAGCTCTGTTGCGGATACGTAGAACTCCTACCAGAAGAATGGGTCTGTCTCCCTTTGAAATTGTGTATGGGCGTCCACCTCCCATACTTAGTAATCTAAGGGGGGACTTGAATCAGTTGGGTGAAGGAATTACTCGGCAGCAAGTTGTAGAGTTGGGTAAAACTATGGAGGAAGTACAGAAATGGGTGCAAGATAGATTACCTGTGAACATATATCCACCTGTTCATTCATAGCAACCGGGAGATCAAGTGTGGATAAAAGAATGGAATATTGTTCCATTAGGTCCAAAGTGGAGGGGTCCTTATGTTGTTCTTTTATCTACTCCAACAGCTGTAAAGGTGGCAGAAGTGACTCCGTGGATTCATAATTCTAGGGTTAAACCAGCGGCAGATTCTTGGCAAGCTGTTCCAGATCCTGAAAATCCTTGCAAGATCCGGTTAAAGCGGGTAACTCAGTCGGAGTGAGAAATAATACGAGGAGATATTGGGACATCTTAGTTGAAAGCAGGGCCGGACTGGGAAAAAAATTCAGCCCGGGCATTTTTTGTTCACAGAGCCCTTACTGAAAAGGGGGCGGGGCCAGATAGGGTGTGTTTTGTCAACCCCAATGACAAGCACGCCCCATCTCAAAGTGAGCATGTTGGTTCAATGCTCTTCCAGGGCATGAGAAAAAGGCCCTGTATTTGTTCTGCACAGTGAAACAAATTTAATAACATGCTTGCATTTTGCTTGAAACTTGTCTCAGGGGTTTCCATAATTGGGATACTCACTGTATCCCATTTATGGAGACGCTATGTGTTTGCTTACATGGAATCTAGTGTGTGCATAGGGGATCCAGAGTGTGTATGTCAGAAATGTAGTGTGTGTGTAGGTGGTGCAGCGTCTGTGTGTAGGGGATCTAGTGTGTGTTTGAAGGACTCAGGAGTGTGTATAGGATATCTAGTGAATGTGTGTGTGTGTGTGTATAGAGGAGTCAGAGTGTATATAGAGATTTAGTGTGTGTATATCTGTAGATATCCAGAGTTGGGTAGGAATCTATTGTTTGTCTGGAATTTAATGTGTTTAGGGGTGCAGTATGTGTGTGAGGGGTTCTGTAGTATATATACATATATGTTTGGTGTGTAGTATTGTGTGTGTGTGTGCGTGTTTGGGGGCTGCAGTGTGTGTGAGGTGTGCAGTGTGTGTGTGTGTGCTGTGTGTGTTAGGATGCTGTGTGAGGGTGATGTGTGTGTGTTAGGGTGCTGTGCGAGGATGATGTGTGTGTGTGTGTTTTAGGGTGCTGTGTGAAGGTTCTGTGTGTGTGAGTGAGGGTGCTGTGTGTTGGAGCGCTGTGTTAGGGCGCTGTGTGTGTTAGGGTGCTGTGTGTGTTAGGGTGCTGTGTGTGTTAGGGTGCTGAGTGTGTTAGGGCGCTGTGTTAGCGTGCTGTGTGTGTTAGCGTGATTTGTGAGGGTGCTGTGTGTGTTAGGGTGCTGTATGAGGGTGATGTGTGTTAGGGTGCTGTATGAGGGTGATGCGTGTTAGGGTGCTGTATGAGGGTGAAGTGTGTTAGGGTGATGTATGAGGGTGATGTGTGTTAGGATGTTGTATGAGGGTGATGTGTGTTAGGGTGATGTATGAGAGTGATGTGTGTTAGGATGCTGTATGAGGGTGATGTGTGTTAGGATGCTGTATGAGGGTGGTGTGTGTTAGGATGCTGTATGAGGGTGGTGTGTGTTAGGATGCTGTATGATGGTGATGTGTGTTAGGGTGATGTATGATGGTGATGTGTGTTAGGGTGATGTATGATGGTGATGTGTGTTAGGGTGATGTATGATGGTGATGTGAGTTAGAGTGATGTATGAGGGTGATGTGTGTTAGGGTGATGTGTGTTAGGATGCTGTATGAGGGTAATGTATGAGGGTGATGTGTGTTAGGATGCTGTATGAGGGTGGTGTGTGTTAGGATGCTGTATGAGGGTAATGTATGAGGGTGATGTGTGTTAGGGTGATGCATGAGGATGGTGTGTGTTAGGATGCTGTATGAGGGTGATGTGTGTTAGGATGCTGTATGAGGGTGGTGTGTGTTAGGATGCTGTATGAGGGTGATGTGTGTTAGGATGCTGTATGAGGGTGGTGTGTGTTAGGATGCTGCATGAGGGTGATGTGTGTTAGGATGCTGTATGAGGGTGGTGTGTGTTAGGATGCTGTATTAGGGTGGTGTGTGTTAGGATGCTGTATGAGGGTGGTGTACCCTAAATAATACCCTAACACACATCACCCTCATACAGCATCCTAACACACATCACCCTCATACAATGATAATAATAAACATATTTTAACCCCTCCAGTAGTCAAATCATTAGTATTACTAATGTGTTGGGGGAGGCAGGTAAATGCCAATATTGATGTGTTGTTTTTTTTATAATATTTTTTTTTTTTTTTTTTTAAATAGACATTATACCCCCTCTTAATTTCTTACCTATAGCCTTGAGGGGAGGGGGGGCTGCTGACATCCATCCCTGGTGGTCCTCGTGGTAAGTGAACTCTAGCCCTTTGGGGCTAGAGATCACTCTCGCGAGACCGGGCCGGTTGCCATGGCAACGGCCCGGATCTCGCGAGAGAAACCCGGCGGAGCTGCAAGTTAGAGCTCCGCCGGGTCCTCTCTCCAGGCAAGCTGGCTCCCTCCCTCTCTCCCCGCCGGCGGCCGCGTTTGATTGCATGTGGGCCGGTGAGGGAGATCTTTGATCTCCCCACCGGCCCTTCATGCAACACAGCGGGGCCGGCGCTCGGATAGCGCCGGCCCTGCATAGACCGGCTGGATCTCCCCGGCCCGTGGCCATCGCGGCCCACCGGGCATTTGCCCGGTTTGCCCGATGGCCAGTCCGGGCCTGGTTGAAAGTAACAACAGATATCAGCAAGTAGGTGTTTTGACGGCCCTAGTAAAGCCTGACCACCTACCTACATGTCATAGCCAGAGTGTCTCGAAGCGACCTCTGTGAAGAAAAGTGAGCATCAGAAGAACGACAATCCTTGCAGCCCTCACAATCGGGAAGCTGAGGTGCCGTCGCACGGTCGAAGAGTAGAAATGAGGACTTCTGAAATAATATGTTATATTATGTGTTTAGGCATTTTTGTGATTTTTCAGGAAGGTAAGAGTACAGACATACAGAATTGTGATAGTTGTATTAAGACTACAAAAACAGGTAATCAAATATCTCAAACTCTTATTTGGCACTCACAGTATGAATGTAAGGGATCTGTATCTAAATGTAGATATTTAGATATTGATTACAGTGTGTGTCACCCAGCAGTAGGAGAGCCTAAATGTTTTGATCCCCAATTACAACCCCGTACAATTTGGTTGGTAATTCGGAACAGTAACTCTTAGGGGACCTTGAAAAATAGGACTGTGATAAATACCATACATTCTACGGGCATTCTACTATTTTATGCATGTAAGGCAAACTCTGGTAGTGGAAAACCTTGGAATGTATGTGGTAATCTTAAATGGGAACAAACTTATGGGTTTAATGATAAATATTTATGTCCCAGTAAGAGATCTACTGATCCTGATTGCCCAAATAGGGATTTTAATTTGTGTCCATATTGGTCTTGTGTAGGGTGGGCGACCTGGGGAAAAACAGTAACTCAAGATATGATTATCCAAAGGTTGCTTACCATACCACATTGTAAATCTATGGAGTGTAATCCGGTCCGTATGACCATCTCTAATCCACAACATTTTATTGATACGTTTGGAAATCTATTTGGGTTCCAAATATATGGCACAGGAGTAGATCCAGGGACCATAATATATGTAGGACTTGAAACTGAGACGATAGCAACTCAAACTCATCAGGTTTTTCATTCCTTTTATGAGGAGATGAGTGTTGAGGATAACATTCCCCATAATGTTAAGAACCTATTTATTGATTTGGCTAAGAGTATTGTGGGTAGTCTTAATGTAACTAATTGCTTTGTATGTGGAGGTACTAATATGGGAGACCAGTGGCCATGGGAGGCAAAGGAAGTATGGTATCCTGGTTCTGAGACAGATGAACAACAAATACTTTCTCAGTCTGATCATCAAGTAAGTACTAGAGGTAAATCAGAGTGGCGGTTTGTTTAACCAGGAAAGGGCCATTGTATACCACACCTGTTGGCGAGTTAATATGTCTAGGACAGAAATCCTATATAGAACCCGAATATATATGCTCAACCGTATTATAAGACTACAGGCGGTGGTTGAGATTATTACTAATGAGACAGCTCAAACACTTAATCTTCTAGCTAAGCAAAATACTCGGATGAGATCAGCCATCTATCAAAATAGATTAGCTCTGGACTACCTATTAGCAGTAGAGGGAGGTGTATGCGGAAAGTTTAATCTCAGCAACTGTTGTTTGCACATAGATGATGAAGGGCAGGCAGTGGCTGAACTTACCAGTCACATGGTTAAACTGACGCATGTACCTACTCAGGTCTGGAATGGGTATAATCCTAGTAGTTGGTTTGGAAGTTGGTATGAGCAGCTTGGAGGGATTAAGGCATTAGTAGGAGGAGGAGTATTTTTTATATTCTTATGTCTCTTTCTACCCTGCCTAATTCCATTAGTGGTCAGATCTATACGTAGTATCATAGAGAGTACATGTTCTGTTTTGATGCTTCATATAACATGGAAAACGTAAAAACTTAAACAGTTAATTATATATGTATATCTTGTCTTACATTTAAAGTGTTAATGTCTCCTTAAATAGTGTCCTATAGAAGCCCGTAGTTTACTTGGATCAGTAGAGAAACAGCAAGATTCCACTGTGAACTTTAAATGAACTGAACAGTCGCTACACTAAGTTTTCATTGCTATAGTTCTGTGCTAGACAATAGGTAACCTTCAGCGTACGGTGTGTCTCTATCAAACAATTTTATGAATTAATTGAAACGTTCCTCTGTTATGTTCTTTCTCTGAAGGATGTGCATCCCTTTCAGGTATTATTATACTTCTATCTGTGCCGAAGAGACTATATAAAAACTGGAATGTCATTTTGTGAGCCATTATCATACAATTTAAAACAAAGTGCATGTGTAATGTGAGTTGCTGTACCTTGTGATGTTTTGATATCTTTCAAGGACCATTAGCTATTATGGGGTCCAATCTTTAGATGGAAACTATAAACATTTGAACATGTCATACAGTTCAATAAAAAATAAATGCCAGAATTCTTGTAATTTTTAAGAAACTTTTTATTTTTGTTTTTATTGCGAAGTCTTGTGTTTCTTCTGCTTAATGTTTGTCCTTATTGATAGCGGATCTTACATTGTTGAAAACTATTTTTTCTCCGTATAAAATTTTCTTACATATTACTTTTCTCCCCCCAAAAAATACGAGATAAAACAATTAGGACTATTCACTAACTTTGTAATATATCCTGGAGGGATTCATATTACAGGGGGTATTCCTTACTCTAATAGGTAATATATCCTGGAGGAAATGATATTACAGGGGGCATTTCTAGGTAATATATTATATGATAGATGTTTGAGGGGGCTATGGTAATGAATAAATATTGAGGTGAATGATTAAGGGGGTTCTGATATACACTATATTGTGGGGTGTATGTTGTGGCTGTGATCTATAATGTAAATATGTGAGGGGGCTCTGATATACATTTTTTGGGTTGATGATAGGGTCCAGATATATAATAAAAATGTGTGAGGGGTGTCTGATATACAATATATTCTAGGGTGAATGAAGAAACAATACAATATATTCTGGGGTGCATGAGTGAGGGGCTCTAATATGCAGTGCATTTTGGGGTGCTTGAAAATATTTGTGTTTTTTGTATGTGATTTCTTATAATATTCTGAGATATATGCTAGATGTGCATTGTGTTAGTATATTCTGTTTATATGATACACTGAATGTTCCACACAGATTGCTACCCTGTCCAGCTCCCTCAATAAAGCCCATTTATTGCAGAATGTGAGAAGCTGGGCCAGAGGTGGGATTTTAGTGAATAAAGGAAGTTTTTTTTTTAGTATCACTCAGCAGCAGTAAGGGAGTTGAAGTTAACTCGTTACCATATATGGAGTTTTGCACATATCACAGACAAAGATGCTGCTGCTGTCATTGTGACACTGAGTGACAGCAGGGTATAAGACACAGTGAATCACACAGCAATGACACTCTGAGTACTGACCTTAAGCAGGTGAGACCAACATGGTAAGTAGATAATAGGGCTATAATCTGTCCTCTCATGCTGGCTACCTGGGCTCCATACAATGAATGGGGAATATATATTACTTGCTCCATAGGATAACTATCTTTTCTTATACAGGATACTAAAGATTTGCTCAAAATCATGTTGAAAGACAGTGGAAATTATGTTGACCTCAGGTCCAGGAAGGTGTTAAAAAACCTTAGTAAGAAGCGTCCTAGTGACCTGGTTCTGGTAATTGGAAGTGGGGTTAGTGCAGCTGTAGCCCCTGGTGTCCCTGCTCTCCGCTCATGGCGCTGTTGCATGGAAGCTGTTATAGATGTTGCAGAGCAGTTTGAAGTATTGCACCCTGGTGATGTTGTGGCATTCAGAAAAAGGGTGCTGGGTGACCAAGACTCACTGGCTGTCGTACATGATCTGATCAGGAAAATGTCTCCGAGTACCGGTCACAGCAAACCCAGCTTTTTCCAAGACTGCCTAATGGAGATATTCGATGACCTAGAAAGCCACATCCAGAACCCCACCATTCTCGAGTCAATTGTTAGTCTAATGGACAAAGGGGCGAAGGTGCTGACCACAAACTATGATAACCTGTTGGAGCTATACGGGCAGAAGATGGGCAGACCCATGAAATCGCTTGACCTGAATGATAAAGTGAAGGTTTTGCGATGGGTACAAAGACGCATCAAGTATGGCGTTTTGCATATCCACGGATTGTACACGGATCCCTGTGGGTTGATTCTGGACCGATCTGGGTATAAAGATGCTGTACAGGACTATAAACTAATGCTTGAGCTGCTGAAGTTGTATAGCAAAAAATGTTTTGTTTTTCTTGGCTGTGGAGAGACTCTGCTGGATCAGATTTTCCAGGCGCTTTCCCTCTACATCATGCAGAATAAAGTCAGTGTGGACCATTACATGCTGGTGCGGAAGGAGAACGCAGATACTTTCTATAAGCTTCAGGCCGATTTGCTGTTTAAAGGCATCAAGCTCATGTCCTATGGTGATTCATTCACTGACTTTCCACTATATATAAAAGGGCTGTCTGCACTCATTTGCAAAGAGAGGACTGAAAATTTCGCACATGTGAAAATTGAAAAGCTGCTTGAGCCTTTTCCTAACATCCAACCAGCTGCCCAAAAGAGGAAGCTTGATGAAAACACCGAGACTGGAAAGCCAGCAAAATTGAAGGCTTGAAATAAGAGAAGCCTAACACCTATTACCAAATCAATAAAGGGCTTCCCAATTCTCAAATACCTGTGTCCAATCAAAGTGTAATTTTGTGTCAAACTCAATGAATGTGGCTATGAGTTTAGATCTTTCGAGGACTGGATGGGTAGTGGCAACGGTTTATGTTCTGTCTCTCTATGGGAATAACACATACAACTTTCACAAACAGCTGTCCCATACACTGACATTAAAGGTTACTGAGCAGAAAGAAAACAGAGCCATGTCTATCTTGAGTGGACATTTTAACACATTGATTTGTTTTTGTTTCTAATGGCTGTACAACACTGTGACAATTTTTTATAGAAGGGGACCCCAAAGAAATGCGGCTTTCAGTATCCATTTTAATGGATGGCAAGTACATTTTAATAACTTTGTTATATTTTGTGAGAAAATGCCAGCAAACAGGGGTAAAATTGGATGCTGTGAACTCAATGGGCAATGGTAACTTTTCCTGGGTCCTTCACAGAACACAAGAATGAAGCAAGTCTTAAATACAAACACTCTTGTGAATCTTCAAAAAAAAGACACTGTTTTACAACAGTTAAAAAAATGCTTGACATGGGATGAATGCAAATTTCTTCTCCTTATTTAACATAATCAATGTGATTATCTCTCACAATCTCAACATACTGTAATAAAGGGAGACAAACCGCAGAGCTCTACCTTTAAGCTGACATTCCTTTATAGTGTAACGTAACATTTGAAGTATGGTTTTCAGTCACATAGCAGGTATTGGAATTTAAAGGGGGCACTATGCACCATAACTACTACAGCCATCTCTAATGGCTCAGGCTGTGGGTGCAATCCCATTTTTGTTAAAACTTTTGGCAGCAGTTTGACAATAAACAGGAGTCTTCGGCACTGCCCCTGCTCGACATTCAGCCTATCAGTGACATCCTGGATGGACACAATTGACATAGACACCCACAATCCTTGCACAGAATAGCTACACTGAATTGTTGTGATTATAGTGCAGAGTGCCACTTTAACCCCTTAAGACCGGAGCCAAATGTACAAGGTGTGATCAAAACAAAACGTAAACAAAACCTGGCATTTGCGCTATATGTCTGTCCAACCGTAATTCACCTCTTTTATATTAAATGCACCCACACTTATTATATATCATTTTATTCAGGGGAAACAGGGCTTTCATTTAACATCAAATATTTAAGTATGGAACATAATTTAATATGAATAAAATATAAAAAAAATGGGAGGAAATAAGATTTTTTTTATTTTCTTAGATCTATGTGACATTTTAACTGTGAATGTCAAAATACTGTTTGCTTTCACTGCAATAAAATACACATATTTGTATTCAGTGATATCTCACGTGTAAAACAGTACCCCCCATGTATAGGTTTTATGGTGTTTTTGGGAAGTTACAGGGTCAAAAATAGCGTGTTACATTTTTCATTTTTTTCACATTGAAATTCGCCAGATTGGTTACGCTGCATTTGAGACCATATGGTAGCCCAGGAATAAGAATTACCCCCATGATGGAATACCATTTGCAAAAGTAGACAATTCAAGGTATTGCAAATGGGGTATGTCCAGTCCTTTTTAGTAGCCACTTGGTCACAAACACTGGCCAAAGTTAGTATTAATATTTGAAAATGCAAAAAACTAATCTGAACGAGAATTTTGGCCAGTGTTTGTGACTAAGTGGCTACTAACAAAGACTGAACATACCCTATTTGCAATACCCTGTGTTGTCTGCTATTGCAAATGGTATGCCATCATGGGGGTAATTTTCATTCCTGGGCTACCGTACGGTCTCAAAGGCAACATAACCAACCTGGCGAATTTTAATGTGAAAAAACTGAAACGCAAGCCTTATATTTGACTCTGTAACTTTTGAAAACACCATAAAACCTGTACATGAGGGGTACTGTTATACTCGGGAGACTTTGCTGAACACAAATATTAGTGTTTCAAAACAGGAAAACGTATTACAACAATTATATCATCAGTAGAAGTGCTGTTTGTGTGTGGAAAATGCAAAAAAAGTCACTTTCACTGACAATATAATCACTGTGATATGTTTTACTGTTTTGAATGACTAATATTTGTGCATATTTATATATTTGAAGTCTAAGTGTATATTTATATAATTATTTATGTAATTCTGTATATAGACATATGTATATTTCGTATTATTTTTATTTATTTATATATACATAGATATATACAATTTCGTTCTAAGTGTATTTTGATATAAATATATATATATATATATATATATATTAATATCAAAATACAGTTAGAATAAAATTTCATATAGATATATCTTTTTTTAAATGTTTATTATTTAAAAAAAAAATTATTTAATTTAAATTACTTATTATTTGTATTTTATGATAATATATATACACAATATATATAGTTATTATATATATATTCAGTGGCGTACATACCAGGGTCGCGGCTGCGACTGGGCCCGGCCCACCAGGGGGCCCGGCCGCCCCTGCGACCCTGTATGTACCCACTGGGCCAGCCTCTTCTCCTGGGGGGCCCTGAAGCCGGCCACCTCCGGGCCCCCCGAGGCTGGCCCTGCTTACACCCGGCGGGCAGTCAGGCTGGCCGGTGCGCGAGGGAGCACTCTCCCCTGTGGCTTCCTCTTCAGCTCCCTCGCGCACCGCACTGATACCGGAGCCGGAAGATTACGTCATCTTCCGGCGCCGGCATCCCTACGCGGCGCGCGAGGGAGCTGAAGAGGAAGCACTCAGGGGAGAGTGCTCCCTCGCGCACCGGCCAGCCTGACTGCCCGCCTAGGAGCCCAGCAGCACCACTGGACCCCAGGGAATCCCCTCAGCACTCCAAAAGGTAGGGAGGCTGGGGGGATTAAATAAAATAAAAAAAAAACATGTGTGAGTGTGTGTGTGTGAGTGTGTGTGTGAGTGTTAGTGTGTGTGTTAGTGTTAGTGTGTGTGTTAGTGTGTGTGTGTTAGTGTGTGTGTGTGTGTGTGTGTTAGTGTGTGAGTGAGTGAGTGTGTTAGTGTGTGAGTGAGTGTGTGTGTGTGTGAGTGAGTGTGTGTTAGTGAGTGTGTGTGTGAGTGTTAGTGTGAGTGTTAGTGTGAGTGTTAGTGTGAGTGTGAGTGTTAGTGTGTGTTAGTGTGTGTGTGTTAGTGTGTGTGTGTTAGTGTGAGTGTTGGTGTTTGTGTTAGTGTGTGTGTCTGCTAGTGAGTGTCAGTGAGTGTGTTACTGTGTGTGTCTGTTACTGAGTGTGTTTGTGTGTGTGTGTTAGTGAGTCTGTTTGATGTCTGTTAGTGAGTGTGTGTTTGTCAGTGAGAGTGTATGTTTTGTAAGTGAGTGTGTATGTATGTCTGCCGCTGAGTGTGTCTCTGTCAGTAAATGTGTGTGTCTGTTAGCTAGTGTGTTAGTTCATGAGAGTGTGTGTGTGGGTCTTCAGCACTTACCTTTCTCCAGCGCCGGACTCCCATGACGCTGGGGATCCCTCCGCCTCTCAGCTCCGAATGCGCATGCACGGCAAGAGCCGTGCACGCATTCAAACCGCCCATAGGAAAGCATTACTCAATGCTTTCCTATGGACGTTCAGTGTCTTAAAATGGCGGAAGCGCCTCTAGCGACTGTCAGTGAGACAGCCACTAGAGGCTGGATAAACCCTCAGTGAAACATAACAGTTTCTCTGAAACTGCTATGCTTTCAGCTGTAGGGTTAAAACTAGAGGGACCTGACACCCAGACCACTTCATTGAGCTGATGTGATCTGGGTGTCTGTAGTGGTCCTTTAAGTGTGTGTGCATCTGCATGCACTGGCGTACATACCGCGGTCGCAGCCCTGCAACCCCTGCGACCAGGTGCCCAGCCGCCATGTGTTGCTGCCCCGGCCCGCGCAGAGTAAGCGCGAGGGGGGGGCCCACAGATCAATTTTCGCACCGGGGCCCCATGGGTCATGTGTACGCCACTGTATATATATTATATATATATATATATATATACACACGTGTGTAATTTAATAAGTGTATTTTTCTATTAATATATGCACATATTAATATAAAAATACACTTAGTATGACATTATATACATGATATATAGACATATTTTTTTTTTTCTCATGGATTTTTGGCGGGTACTGCCTCTGACTCATATGATGATGGTAAGCATTTAATTAGTTTTTATACACTGCTTTGTCTGTAAATGTTATGTTTGTCATCCTGAAGAAGGCTCCAGATGTGAGCCGAAACGTTGATGTTTGTTTTATAATTTTTTTATATGAATTAAAAGTTATATTTTACCATACCTCAAAGACCCTGGAGTGCTTTCCGTTTACTGGGATTTCCTCTTATATAGATATAATATATGTCTATATATCATATATATATATATATATATATATATATATATATATATATATATACACACACATATATAATCATTATAATTTTTTTTAACATTAACTTTTTTTATTTTATTTTATTTTATTTTACACTAGCAGGGAGACTGCCTGTCAGCACAGGCAGTCTCCCTGCAGGCAGACACATGGACACCTATTGTGACCATATGATCGCGATGTTAAACGATCACATGGCCCCAGGGGTCCTAATCCGCCATGGGGAGACTGTCTGGGCTACAGGCAGTCTCCCCACACCGGGAGCACTGCCAATCGCCGCCGGGGGAACGACGGCGATCGGGTAAGTACATAAGACCGCTGTGACGGTTCAGGACCGTCAGCGGTCGGCAACGCTATAATGCCGATGACGGTCCTGAACTGTCCTCAGTCGTTAAGGGGTTAAGCACATGATGCATAAAGGTTATGTGCCATATTCTATATCATTCAAGGTTAAAGGAAAGGCTCAAAATGTGTTGCTTAGAAATAAAGCAATTTAAGGATTTTCTGTGAGTCCCCAAGGTGAAACTCCAGAAGGCTTCTTCCTTAGGTAAAAGTGCATTATACACATAGACACATACACATAGACAATAGACAGACAGACAGATGTATACACACACCGCACATTGATAAATAGATATAACATACTCTTTCAAGCTTTGTGATAATTATCACCCCAACTAATAACAAAACAGGTTCAAGCATATTCCATTGCAATTCTAAGTCAACTTTGAAAACCTTAAAAAATAGTTTTTTATAAATCGCTTATCAGGCTATTTCTTTTAACAATTAATTAGCTCTTGTACCATGCTATTTACTCAACTCTTATTGCATTCCTATTTTTCTTTTTCCCCAGGTAATCTATGGTTTGAACTTAAAACGGATTTTCAAGTCTGCTGTTTTTAATAAAAATACAGCTATTTTTAGAAAAGTAATTTAGGCCATAGCAGGTTGTCAAAACAGAGCGGATGTAAAAGCATACTTCTGTCTACTAGATATAAACCCAAAGGGCCTAATATGACAGGATCTTTGATTTTATAATGCATGAAATGTCACAAAAGGGTGCAAGTAAACAGGGGCGGACTGAGAGCATTTGGGGCCCCCCGTGCAAAATTACAACCCAGGCCCTTTGAAGGCCAAATATATGTGCATTAAATAAATGTTAAAGGATCACTATAGTGTAAGGAAAACAAAGCGGTTTTCCTGACACTATAGTGCCCTAAGGGTGCCCTTCAGCACCTTACCTTTATCCAGCACCACGCTCCCTCAGCGCTGGTGACCTCTCCTCCCCCGCCGACATCAGCTCCCGAGTGGAGCAGAATGCGCATGCACAGCAAGTGCCACGCGCGCATTCAGACAGTCCATAGGAAAGCATTTCTCAATGATTTCCTATAGACGTTCTGCACGTTGGATGAGAATTTCGCATCCAGCATCACAGATGCACCTCTAGCGGCTGTCAGGAAGACAGCCACTAGAGGCTGGATTAACCCTGCTAAGTAAACATAGCAATTTCTGTGAAACTGCTATGTTTACATCTGAAGGGTTAAAACCTGAGGGACCTGGCACCCAGACCACTTCATTGAGCTGATGTGGTCTGGGTGACTATAGTGTCCCTTTAAATATAACTCCTTTGGATGTGTATATTGTGAAGACCTGTGTATCAATGCATATTTGTATTTGAGTGCGTGTGAATGCACTTGTGCATGTCTGGATGACTGCATGTGCTTTTTGTATATAGGGTCAGTGTGAATGCATATGTGACAGGTGACAGAGTGTGTGAGGGAGAGGGTAATAGGTGGAAGAGTGTGGGAGGTGGTGACAGGTGGCAGAGTGAAGGGGTACCTGGTGGCAGAGTGAGGGAGGGAGGGGGTGAGTGGTGGAAGAGTGAGAGGCAGACACAGTGGGGTGGGGGGTGACTAGTGATAGAGAGAGGGAAGGTGTTACTAGTGGCAGAGTGAAGGAGGGAATGGATGACTAGTGACAGATTGAGGGGATGACTGGTGACAGAGTGAGGGAGGGAGGGGGTCACTAGTGACAGAGTGAGGGAGGGAGGGGGTCACTAGTGACAGAGTGAGGGAGGGAGGGGGTTACTAGTGACAGAGTGAGGGAGGGGGTGACTGTCACTAGTCACCCCCTAGATGGTTTCAATAACCAACCATCTAAACTACTCCAAAATGGAGCATGGACACAGCATAAAACTTCAAAGTTAGAAAAAAAATTAATGGCTGCTTCTCAAATGTGCCCCTTCAACATCCACATATACCTGGCAAAGGTACATATTGCATATTGGGGTATCGTTGTACTCAGATGACATAGCTGAGAAACATATGAAGTATTATAGAGTCATAGCACACATAAGGTTTGCAAAATATACTATGCAAACTCACTTTGTGTGTCAAAAAAGCAGAAAAAACGCTTATTACCACTACACTTGGGACAAGCTAGCGGAAAAATGATCCCACGTTAAGGTTCAAAATATGCCTTTTGAAATACCCTGGGATGACTTCTTTAAGAAATTGTTTGGCTTTATAAGGAATTTGGATTATATAGCCTGGTAAAATACTCTAAAATGGGGCATGGGCACAGCGTAAAAATTTAAAGTTTGAAAAAAACTGGAATGGCTGGCTGTGTCCAAAATGTGCCCCTCCGGTGTCCACATATACCTGGTAAAGGTACATACGGGAGTATTGCTGTACTTAACCGACATAGCTGAGCAACATATGAAGTATTATACAGTCGTAGCACACATACGATTTGCAAAATATACTGTGCAAACTCACTTTGTGTCAAAAAGGCAAAAATATGCTTATTACCACTACACTTGGTACAAAAGCTAGCAGAAATATTATCCCATGCTAAGGTTCAAAATATGCCTTTTAAAATACCCTGGGATGTCTTCTTTAATAAATGGTATGCCTTTATGGTGTAGTTGTAATATGTAGCCTGCTCAAGTGCTCCAAAGTGGGACACGGACGCATCAAAACCCTCCATGAAAATTCACACTTAAAAACCTGAACTTGTCACGTCTCTTTGACAGCACTGTAACTTCACATAATAGTGTCTAGGTCATACATTGGGCATATTGTTTTACTCAGAAGACTTAGCTAAGCATAATTTGGGGGGTTTAAACTTAATGGCACATATGAAACATACAAAATGCCCAGCAAAAATGAAATCCGTATGTAAAAAATGCCCCAAATTATTTTTTAACACATACTTTGGCATATATTGGTGGAAAAATGGGGGCATGTTAAGGCACAATATGCACCATATGAGATATCCTGGAGTGTCTACATTTATAAATGGTAGGCCTTTATGGTGTTTTTTTGAACAATCAAACTGCTCTAATACCCCAAATTGAAGCATATGCCCATTAAATACGTCTCTCAAAATTCTACTGTAAATACTGAAAAGGACAGATCTCCTATATGGCACTGTAGCTTCACGAAATAGTGCCAAAAACATACAGCAGATGTAGCTGAACCCAAAATAAAGTTTTGTACAGGAATAGCACACACCAAATTTACAAAATACACATGATAAGTTCTTTGTTATAAGTTTGTGAGCCAAAAAACACAATTTTACTCCAATATTTAGCAGAGATTGGTGGTGAAATGGCTACGTAAAAAGTGTCAAAAGAACCTTAGGACAATAGCCTGGGATGTCTACTTTATATAAATATATACTTTTGTGTAGCAATTTGTTTTCTTTTATGGCTATTAAGCTTACAAGACAAACATACCAAATTCTAAAATTGCTCCACATTAAAAGTTTATTTTACTCCTTGTGCTTTGTGACCTGTAACTACCAAAAAAAAAACGTAAAATCCCAGACACATTATATATTCTGTAAATCAGAACAACTACATGAATTTATTTTTAATTACTTTATTTAACCTGCACTAATTATGAACACATTATTATTGAAAAAACTGTAAAACAAAACACAACACTTTTAAATTTTTTTGCATTTTTATGTATTTTTTTTTTTATAATAATAATAAGCATTAATACATACATATGTTACATCAAATTAAATCCCTTTCTGTACTTTAAAAAACAGTATATAATATGTGTTGGTGCAATAAACGAGAGAGATGCAAATTGCAGTTGGACACAAACAGCAAAAAAATTGCTTGTGTCATTAAAGGGACACTATAGTCACCCAGACCACTTCAGCTAAATGAAGTGGTCTGTGTGGCGAAACCAACCTCGCCACTGGGCCCTGGAGAAGCCTGTTTGCTAGCCTCCTGCCCTGCGACTACGGCCCCTGGACATATTTGGGGCATATTGTATTTTATTGTGCGACTGCTAGCCCTTTAAGCACAGGGAATGGTATTTTATTGTACTGCTGCTGGCCCTTTAAGAACTGTCTGGGGACATATTGAGACTTTGGGTAACAATACCCTTTAAGACTATGGCCCCTGAAAATGTATTAACTTTTATTGGTGTGTATGGCCCTTTAAGAACCGTCTGGGGACATATTGTGACTTTGCTGAACAATGCCCCTTTAAGACTATGTCCCCAGACCTTTAAAATAACTTGTTCCTGGCTTTCCCCCACTTGGTTCAGTAAATAGGGCTTACTGAACCAAGTACCACACAGGCGGACCACCCAGAAGCTAAAGTGTGCAGGCAATTTACCTCCCAGGCTGTGAGGTTACTGCAGGTTAATTGCCGAGCGCTGGGTGGCCGCCATTCGGCAGCCGAACACGTGGCGGCGGCCATTTTGGTCATTCGAATGCGGCCAGCGGTGTATGCTAAAGATTCTGTGGAACTAAAATCGGCTACACATTCTGCCGAACACCGCTGACCCTTACCTTCTTCCATACGGAACTTGCAGTTCCAGAGACTAAGTCCCGTTCGAAATGTCGTTTTTTTGCATGAAATTGACCGACCGCACAGCCCAAATCTATGGAACTGTTTTGGGCAGGAAATTGTGCTTGCGGTCGGTCATAAAGGACTTCCAGCTAACTTTTGATCCACTGGAGGGATTTGTCTGATTTTTGGAAGGGTTTATGTTTAAAGTGTGCTGATTCTAAATATGATATGTGGTTTTTGGGAAGATTGGATGTATGGATTTAAAGTTATAGCACATGTATAAAAACTGTAGTTTTCCTGGCTGTATAATTATGTTAACTGGTTATCTGAGGGGAGGGGATGTGTGGGTTGTACCATGTATGTGATTGGTTATTTTATGCCTCCCCCTGGGTGTGGCCTGTAAGTGTACAAGTGTAATAAAAGCCAGGCTGGATGAGCCAGTCGAGAGTTCCTGTTTTACCCTCAAAGTGATGTGTCGTCTCATTATTGGGGGGGAGGATTTATTGCATGCTGTTCCAGTTGACTGCTAGGAGTACAAGCCTATTCGTATGGTTCCTATTCAATGGTCTACAGCATTCATATGCTTGGGAGAATTTAAAAGGTTTCTCGGATTCGGTGATTGTGGTGTCTGCCAGAGTGCTTGGAGTCCTCAGGAAGCACTAGGAGCATCCATTAACGGAGGTACCGAGTCGGGGTGCCAGGTGATCCGTTACAGTCTGGGTGTCAGGTCCCTTCTGAGAAACTGCTATGTTTACATCTGGGGTTAAGCCAGCCTCTAGTGGCTGTCTTCCGGACAGCCACTAGAGGCGCATCGGCAATGATTGAGGCATATTATGCCTCAATCACGCAGAGCGTCCATAGGAAAGCATTGAAAAATGCTTTCCTACGAACACTTTGAATGCGTGCGCAGCAGTGCCGCGCATGCGCATTCGGCGCCAGTGATGTCAAACATGGATGCTGACGTCGGCGGCGGAGGAGAGTTAAGGGAGCCCGGTGGGGGAAAAGGGTGAGTAGCTGAAGGGGTTTTAACCCCTTCAGCACCGCGGGAGGGGGACCCTGAGGGTGGGTGCACCCTCAGGGTACTATAGTGTCAGGAAAACCAAGGGGTTTTCCTGACACTATAGTGTCCCTTTAAGCGTAAGACAAGCTTCTGAAGCTGTGTCCTTAAGGGGCTAATTGATTCAACTGCATACCTACTGTATACCTACTTTTGGTCCACCGTACATTCGTTGTCTGAATTTTTTGAACATTTGTCATTTGTAATATTAAAGTTAATGCTGGAGGGGAAGAACCTTTTTGTTAATGTACACATTGCTAATTTTACTTTACACATTATAATACACATGGATCTGCTAAATTTATATTGTTCCTTGTTTTTTTTGTGTAGTGATATAATTGATCTTCAGCACCAGTTTTTTTACATTCAAATTCACCAGATTGGTTATGTTGCCTTTGAGACCGTATGGTAACCCAGGAATGAGAATTACCCCCATGATGGCATACTATTTTCAAAAGTAGACAACCCAAGGTATTGCAAATGGGCTATGTCCAGTCGTTTTTAGTAGCCACTTAGTCACAAACACTGGCCAAAATTGGCGTTCAAATTAGTGTTTTGCATTTTTGCACACACAAACAAATATTAACACTAACTTTAAAAAAAGATTTATCCCTTACCCTCCCTCTCCCTCCCCATGTACTTACCGATCGCCACTGTTCCCCTGCCGGCGATTGGTTTTCTTCTTAGGAAGGCTCAGCCCAGACAGTCCGCCCTCTGCAAATTAGGACCCCCAGGGGCCATGTGACTGCTCTAAAAGATATATATATATATATATATATCTTATATATACACACACACACACATATATATATATATATATATATATGTGTGTGTGTATATATAAGATATATATATATATATATATTATATCAAATATAGCTTATGTATATATATATATATATATAAGAAAATTGAAAATCCCCCGCACTCACGCTTAGTTGTGTGTCCAATTTGCCGGGTGCCTGGCATGAACTCCCATAGAAAGATATTTGCCAATAAACTGCCGCTCACCGGTCTTGTAAAAGTCCAAAATTTATTTAGAAATAATTAAAAAAGAGACCAACGTTTCAGTCCCCGTTCGGGACTTTCCTCAGGGTAACAAAACAATAATGAATACATATGCAGCAAACAAACAATATATAGGTAAATATAATTGGTTAAACTCACCCAGGTGCAGTGAAGACGAAACCGCCGTGTGTAGTGGCCCTTCCGGGTATGCGCGCGCACACCCGCATGGACTCCGCCCCCTTTACGTGCACGTGATACGTGCTAAGCGTATGATGTGTATACAGTTGCTAAGCAACATGGTATGTGTGCAACCGGCTGGGTAACAACAAAATGAACAATGTGACATGCCGGCATAATGAAAAGATACGAAAACGTATCGGTTTTGTGCCCAAGATCTACAGTCCAAATGATCTTATGGTGCACAGTCTTAAACATTCGTGATTATAGAATATATACTTCATGAAAACAGTGTGAGTTCCGATTTATTACAGAACTGGATAGTAGATGTGCATATGTTTAATAACCATGAAGATGTAGCATTTTAACTCCCACAGTGCAGTGTAAGTAGTTAAAAATGTGAGACTTACTTACTTACATGGTAAGTGAACATCTAAGTGTAAGAATGTCCATAAATACTTAGACCGATGTAATAAACACCTGGTGCAATATAAAATGCCCAACCACCACTTCTACTTAAACAAGCAAGTGTACTAAATATTAAATCTGAAAAAGGAACATATATTAATGCCTTTTAGTCCGGTTGTCTATATCTAATATAGGCAAATACCCGAGTACTGTATAAATCAAAAAATATAATTAAATTAACTATGAACAATACACTATAAAAATTGATACATGTTACAGGAGCTAAATAAATGCATAATATGGGATACTCTCATTTAACCCTTTCGGAGCCATAGTTCCCAACTGATAAATCCAAAACGCTTCTTTTTGGAGCAGCATACGACCCCTGTCACCACCCCTTCTTGGGCAAGGTACATGGTCTATACCCACAAATTTAAGTGAGGATAATGGATGTGCTTTCTCCAGAAAATGTTTGGCCACCGGTTTGTCAGATTGGCCATCTCGATAGGCCAGCCTGATACTTGACCGGTGGCCACGTATACGTTCACAAATGGGGGTTTCCGTCTTGCCCACATAATAAAGCCCACAGGGGCACATAAGCTTGTAAATGACATACGGTGTCTTACAAGTGATAGTATGTCTGATGTCATATATTTTATTAGTGTGAGGATGGCAAAACTTTTTAGATGGGATCATGTGCCCACACGTGACACATCCCAGGCAACGTACACAGCCGCGTATATTGGACTTCAGTGTCTTGGTATAACTGTCCACAGGGTCTGTATGTACCAGAATGTCACGTAAATTGCGGTTTCTTCTATAGCAGATCATCGGCGGTTCCTTGAAAATCTTGGGCAAGGAATCGTCAGTGGATACCATCTTCCAGTTGTCCTTGATGAGTGCCGTTACCTTGTCTGCAGTACTGTGGAAGGTCAATGGAAACACCATACGTTGTGAAGAGTGCGTCTTATCCTTTCTTGGGGCTAGCCTGGCCTGGATGAGTGCTTCTCGCAGCACCCTATCTTCATAGCCTCTGTTCACAAATTTCTGGGTCATTGATCTCAGTTGTGTCTCCGCTATTTCTGCATTTGAGTTATTCCGTATCACCCTCTGATATTGTGCCTTCGGTATCGATTTTTTCAATGCCCATGGGTGTGCACTCTGGGCATGCAGGAGAGTGTTTCTGTCGGTTGGTTTTGAAAACAGAGTGTACTCAATACCATTTTTTCCATAAGATAGTTCCAAATCCAAATATTGGACTGAATGTTCACTGATATTAGAAGTGAACCTAATCGGTGTGGGTAGCTGATTCAGTGTGTCCACCATATTTTGGGCTCGTTCGGGTGTGTCCTTCCAGATAATCAGGAGATCATCAATGTAGCGGTAGTACCCCATTATTGATCTAGCATATGGGGTCAGTATGTATTGTGTTTCATACATATACATGTATGCATTGGCGTATCTTGGTGCCACTGCCGAGCCCATGGAGGTTCCTGCTGTTTGTCTTATCTTATATATAACGTCATACTAAGAGTATTTTTTTATTAATATATACAGAGTTACACATGTATCTATATAATATATATTTAACTATATATAGTGTGTACATATATAAATTATAAAAAATAAATAATAATTACAAATAAATGAAAAAACTGTAAAGGTATTTTTTTTAAATTGTATATATATATATATATGTCATTTTATTCTAACTGTATTTTGATATTAATATATATATATATATATATATATATATATCAAAACACACTTAGAATGAAGTTATATATATATATATATATATATATATATCCCCTTAATGACCGTGGACGTACTATGTATGTCCAACAACAAAAAATGGTCATTAAGGACCGCGGATGTACCTAGTACGACCGTAGCAAATAGGAACCCCTGGAGTTACCTAGGCCGGCGATCTGCGGCGATCACAGTCGGGGGGGACTGCCAGAGACCCAGCAGTCCTCCTGCAGTAGCTCCAGCCATCCTGGCCCTCCAGTTACATGTGATCACCATGATCACATGGCCGCAAAAGGAGTCTAGGAGCTGCCAGACAGTCCTCCAGGCTGCTAAAAAGTAAAATAAAATAAATAAAAAATAAATATATATATGTATAATATATTATAAAATAATGAAAGCATTTTATAATATATTATACATATATAATGCATATTTATGATTTCATTATAAGTGTACTTTGCGATACCTCAGGGACAGTGGTGTATCCTGGCTTTGTGCTGACCTAACAGACGCACACACACTAACAGACACACACTCACTAACAGACACACACACTCACTCACTCACAGACACACACACATACACTCACTAACAGACAAACACACACACTCACTAACAGACAAACACACACACTTTAACATACATTATAAGTGTACTTTGCGATACCTCAGGGACAGTGGTGTATCCTGGCTTTGTGCTGACCTAACAGACACACACACACTAACAGACACACACTCACTAACAGACACACACACTCACTCACTCACAGACACACACACACACACTCACTAACAGACAAACACACACACTCACTAACAGACAAACACACACACTTTAACATACACACTAATACACACACTCACTAACAGACACACACACACTCACTAACAGACACATACTCTAACAGACACACACACACTCACTAACAGACACACACACACTAACAGACACACACACTCACTCACTAACAGACACACACACACACCAGACACACAAACACTCACAGACACACACACACACACACACACACACTCACTAACAGACACACACACACACACACACACACACACTAACAGACACACACACACTCACTAACAGACGCACACATTAACACACTCATTTTTTTTTTTAATCCATTCCCCTAACCTCCTTACCTTTGGGAATGCTGGAGTGGATTCTCGTTTCCCTGGGGTCGAGTGGGGCTGCTGGGCAGCCGACCGGTGACTGCAGGCGGCGAGGGAGCACTGATCCTCCTGTTCAGCTCCCTTGCACGCCGCAGAGTGATGCCTGGAGCCAGAATATGACGTCTTATCCCCACTCCCGGCATCACTCTGTGGCGGCGAGGGAGCTGAGCAGAGAGCTCACAAATCAGTGCTTCCTCGCCAGCGCCGCCCGCCAGGATTGTCAGTTAGCCGCCAGGCTAACAAGGTATTTGCCTGGGCATTTGGGGGTGGCTTTTTTGGGGGGGCGGCTTTTTTTTTCCCCCCTGGAAAGTGCCGCCCAAGGCAAATGCCTTGTTTGCCTCGCGGCTAATACGTCCCTGAGCAGGGATCTGAATGGGACCCATTCTCTTTAATATTTTTATTAGTGATATAAGGGCAGGGTACAGAATATTTGATAGAGTCCTAATCTCAACATCTGAGGAAAGGGATTTAGGGGTGATTATTTCTGATGACTTAAAGGTAGGCAGACAATGTAATAGAACAGCAGGAAATGCTAGCAGAATGCTTGGTTGTATAGGGAGAGATATTAGCAGTAGAAAGAAGTGCTCATGCCATTGTACAGAACACCGGTGAGACCTCACGTGGAGTATTGTACGCAGTACTGGAGATACAGAAGGATATTGATACTTTAGAGAGAGTTCAGAGAAAGGCTACTAAACTGGTTCATGGATTGCAGGATAAAACTTACAAGGAAAGGTTAAAGGAACTTAACATGTATAGCTTGGAGGAAAGATGAGACAGGGGGGATATGATAGAAACATTTAACTACATAAAGGGAATCAACACAGTAAAGAAGGAGACTATATTTAAAATAAGAAAAGCTACCACAATTAGAGGGGCAAAGGTTTAAAAATAATATCAGGAAGTATTACTTTACTGAGAGGGTAGTGGATGCATGGAATAGCCTTCCAGCTGAAGTAGTAGAGGTTAACACAGTAAGGGAGTTTACGCATGCATGGGATAGGCATAAGGCCAGGGACTAATGAAAGTATTTAGGAAATTGGGCAGACTAGATGGGCCGAATGGTTCTTATCTGCCATCACATTCTATGTTTCCATGTTTCTATACACATATATCTCAAAATACACTTATAATGAAATCATATATATGCATTATATATGTATAATATATCATAAAATGATTTCATTATAGTATATTATACATAAATAGGAAATAAGTGTGTGTGTATATATATATATATATATATATATATATTAAATATGTGTGTGTGTGTGCATATATATGTATGTATGTATGTATGTATATATATATATATATATACATATATATATATTATGAATTGAAATATCTTTTTACAAAAAAACTAATAAAAACGCTAACTTTGACTAAGTGGCTACTACAAAAGACTGGAAATACCACATTTAGAATACCCAGGGTTATCTACATTTGAAAATGGTATGCCATGTTGGGGTTATTTCACATTCCTGGGCTACCATATGGTCTCAAAGGGCAGCACAGACCCACGATCCAATCTGGCAAACTGAATTGGGCAAGCCCTATATTGACTCTGTAACTTTCCAGAACACCATCAAACCTGTACATGGGGGGTATTATTATACTCGGGAGACTTTGCTGAACACAAATATGCGTGTTTAAGACAGTAAAATGTATCTATATAAACACACATATTAGGTATCTACTGCAGTACTATAAATAAAAAAATAGAGGTGTTGCTACTCCTTATTACACACACACACACACACACATATATATATATATATATATATATATATATATATATATATATATATATATATATATATGTCAGAAATAAATATGCTTCAATTAGTAAATAGGAACTGTACTAAAGCCCCATCAATTTGTAAAGCAACATTGAATCAAATGTTTTGAAGATATAGGGCATTTCTCAATTTTAATGAGCACATGCTGAAGGACAAACTATGAACAGGATGGTTCAATAGAGGGGTTATTGATTTAACATGTTAGACAAAATATCCACATTTAAAAGACCTTCAGACTTTTTCTGATTCGATTATTTTGGCCTCACATTTAAAATGTATTAATTCCATATTTTCATTATTAACCTAATACACATTGGGCGCTAGTAACATTCTACAATACATTTTACACTTCCCCCAGTATTGTAACACACTTAGATTCATTATTTTTATGTCCAGAGGACTGAGCTCTGGATAATTGCTGTCATTGCCCTTTCAAACAGTGGGCATGTATGTAACAATAGGGTTATATACTGTTACCATCACATATTGTCCCCTTTTTGACTAGGATTTGTCAGCTGTCAACAGTGTTTGTTCAGAGTATCAGCTGTGTAGATACTAAAATGTGATTTGGCTTGGCAGCTGTAATAACAGATTTTACCAGGGTCAGCACAAGTTACAAATCACACCACTTAGCCTGATGTAGGTCACACTTGTATAGGCTATAGGCTTCTCTTGTAAAAATGACATGGGATGCTAGAGGCAAAATCAATTCTGATTTTTAAAATGGAAAAACAAAATCATCTTCTTTGAACAACTACCATATAAGCAACAATTATGATTTATCACATGCTAACTATTCATAAATGTGCATTATAATCCTTTATAATATATATATATATATATCACAATTTTCCCCCACATAATCTTTTTAGTTTTTTGCTTCCCAAGCACTACCAAGACTCAATAGCAAACCAGTAACCAACCTCATGCTGATGATTTGCATTAACAACGAAACAGCTGTCCATGAGTGGTTCACTGGCTTTGCATCTTTTCCTAAGTTGTCTTTCAAAGCTGTTGTATACAGCAAACACAAACTCAAAGGAATCCATGTTTAAAATGGAATGAGGCAAAAATTAGATTTTTTTTGTTGAACTAATTTGCATATGCTCACCCAGAATCATTTGCGGTAGTAACATCACTGCAAATTTGTGATTCCTGTTGGAAAAGCAAGTCTTATGGCTTGACTGGTGTGCAGATTTTTGTTTAACATTGTATTGACTATACATATTGTAACGGATCACCTGGCACCCCGACTTGGTACCTCCGTTAAAGGATGCTCCTAGTGCTTCCTGAGGACTCCAAGCACTCTGGCAGACACCATAATCACCGAATCCAAGAAACCTTTAAATTCTCCCAAGCGTATGAATGCTGTAGACCATTGAATAGGAACCATACGAATAGGCTTGTACCCCTAGCAGTCAACTGGAACAGCATACAATAAATCCTTCCCCCAATAATGAGACGACACATCACTTTGAGGTTAAAACAGGAACTCTGGACTGGCACATCCAGCCTGGCTTTTATTCACAATCCACAAAACATAGTGCTGCTCAGAGGGTTTTGCAGAACAACCAATAAACACATTACAACACATACAATGCAAGTACAGCAGCCAATCAGACACAATGGGACAATAGAAACACACCCAGCATCTTCCTCCCCTCTGCTTAGGAGATAATTGAGTCAATTACTGTATCTACTCAATTATCTCCAAACTGAAAAGTTACACTTTTTATACATTTTTATAACTTGGTGAGTTAACATCGTACATACATAAAACTTATATTATTTTAACCAGCATAACTTAGGGACAAACATATCCAAAATTCACTTGAATAGGTTCAGGGGTTTAACGGTTAGGTCGAAGTCCTTTGTTTTCACTTGCAAGCATGGCTTTTCCTTGTCCCTGGGACAACACCCTGCTGGAGAACAATGGATCCGGGGGAGGGGAAAAGGAAGTGTCCAAAAAGTTTCAGTATGTCCATACACTGTTTTTAAAAGGCCAGCACAGTACAATAAAATACCATTCCCTGTGCTTAAAGGGCCAGCAGTCGCACAACAAAATACAACATGCCCCAAATAACCCAGGGGCCATAGTCAGCAGGCAGGAGGCGGGCAAACAGGCTTCTCCAGGGCCCAGTGGCGAGGTTGGTTTCGCCACATTTCTCCCCTTTTCCAAACAGACTAACAGGGTACCTGACCTCTTGCCGGTCAGTGCCCTTGTTAGTCCAGCAGCCCACCCACAAAACAGAAACAGCAGTACAGCCCACCCACAATAAATGGTTACTACACCTGAGTAAGGGAAAAACTTGTCCAGGTCCAGGTGCCTCACCACGGCTGTGTGGGGGACTGGTAGGCCGTTTTGGTGGGTTGCTGAGTGGGCAGAGACCAGCGGTACTCTGTCCTGATGCCAGCACTACCACGGGAGTAGTCTGGTTGGAGCCTGGTTGCTGGAGACCGACTGTCTCCCCTTTAGCTGCGCAGCTCTGCTGTTGGTGGGGGAGACCGACTGTCTCCCCTTTGGCTAAGCAGCCTTGTTGCTGGGGAACAGGACTGACTGTCCTTACACCCTGTGCTGTAGGTGCAGAGACCACAGTCCCATCTGCACAGTTGTGGGGCTTACAGTCTCCCCCTGGTACATTAAGCTGCCGCTGGGGAGAGGTGGTAGCCAGCTCCTCTCCCATTAGAACACTCTGCCGCTGGGGAGAGGGGGTAACAAACTCCTCTCCCTTACACACTTTCAGCTGCTGGGGAGCAGGGCTGACCCTCTGTACTCCCTGTAGGCAGGGCGCAGAGACCACGGTCCCATCTGCGCTGGTGAGGGGCTTACTGTCTCCCCTTGGTGAGCTGTGCTGCCGCTGGGGAGAGGGAATAACAAACTCCTCTCCCTTACACACCTTCAACCGCTGGGGAGAGGGGATATCAGGCTCCTCTCCCTGCACTGTAGACTGCCGCTGGGGAGCAAGAACGGCACCTTCAGCTCCCTGTAACGCACACTGCCGCTGGGGATCTGGGCCGACTGCCCAGCATCCCTGTAGGGCCGGTAGAGAGACCGCAGTCCCATCTCCACCTGCCATCTGTGGGTCTTCCCAGGACCAATCCGTGAGGCCCCTCAACATTTGTGAGTAAGGGCCACCTGCTTCCCCACCTGGCAACTCTGGCTGCTGCTGGGGATCTGGGCCGGCTGCCCAGCATCCCGGTGGAGTGACCTTGGTCCCATCTCTACCTGCCTGTTGTGGTTCCTCACAGGACCAGTCTATGAGGACCCCCACTTCGGGTTCCTCCCGCCGCCTCAGGGAAAGACGGCTAACCTCCTCGGATGCAGCCTCTACCCGGCTGCTGTAACGCTCCTGCTGCTGAGCATACTTCCTCTCTTTTGCCAACCGGAATTCTCGGTCCAGCCTTGTGTTTCGCTCGGCCATGACCTGGTTCCAGATCACCCGGCGTGTCTCCATGGGTATATCATCCCCATACTCAGCCACTCGCTGCCTCACCTCGGCCAGCCAATCATCTCCAGAGCCAGAACCTTCCATACTTGTCTGCTCCCAGGGGCGCTGCACGACTGCTAGCGTTGCCCTCAATTTGTAAATCCAAACGAACTGTGTCTCCGAGCTGCTTTACCTCATACTAGGACGCCATCCCACCGCTTGCCACCAATGTAACGGATCACCTGGCACCCCGACTTGGTACCTCCGTTAATGGATGCTCCTAGTGCTTCCTGAGGACTCCAAGCACTCTGGCAGACACCACAATCACCGAATCCGAGAAACCTTTAAATTCTCCCAAGCATATGAATGCTGTAGACCATTGAATAGGAACCATACGAATAGGCTTGTACTCCTAGCAGTCAACTGGAACAGCACTCAATAAATCCTTCCCCCCATAATGAGACGACACATCACTTTGAGGTTAAAACAGGAACTCTGGACTGGCACATCCAGCCTGGCTTTTATTCACAATCCACAAAACATAGTGCTGCTCAGAGGGTTTTGCAGAACAACCAATAAACACATTACAACACATACAATGCAAGTACAGCAGCCAATCAGACACAATGGGACAATAGAAACACACCCAGCATCTTCCTCCCCTCTGCTTAGGAGATAATTGAGTCAATTACTGTATCTACTCAATTATCTCCAAACTGAAAAGTTACACTTTTTATACATTTTTATAACTTGGTGAGTTAACATCGTACATACATAAAACTTATATTATTTTAACCAGCATAACTTAGGGACAAACATATCCAAAATTCACTTGAATAGGTTCAGGGGTTTAACGGTTAGGTCGAAGTCCTTTGTTTTCACTTGCAAGCATGGCTTTTCCTTGTCCCTGGGACAACACCCTGCTGGAGAACAATGGATCCGGGGGAGGGGAAAAGGAAGTGTCCAAAAAGTTTCAGTATGTCCATACACTGTTTTTAAAAGGCCAGCACAGTACAATAAAATACCATTCCCTGTGCTTAAAGGGCCAGCAGTCGCACAACAAAATACAACATGCCCCAAATAACCCAGGGGCCATAGTCAGCAGGCAGGAGGCGGGCAAACAGGCTTCTCCAGGGCCCAGTGGCGAGGTTGGTTTCGCCACACATATATATATATATATATATATATATATATTTACAGGGCCAGCGCGTCCATAAAGCTCTCCCTCCTGCCAGCCACCATCTCGGCCCCCGGCGCGGCTGTGCTGTGCTGAGATCAGACGCGCCGAGGGAGCTCTAATCTCACCGCTCTGCTCCCTCGCGCGCTGTCTACTGATACCGCGGGAGACGGAATATGACGTCATATTCCGGCTCCCGCGGTATTAGCAGACAGCGCGCGAGGGAGCAGAGCGGTGAGATTAGAGCTCCCTCGCCGCGTCTGATCTCAACACAGCACAGCCGCACACCGCCCAGCAGGACCCCAGGGAAGGATGCATCATCCACACCAGCTCTCCAGGTAGGGAGGCTGGGTGGAAAATGTCTATTTATTAAAATAATTAGTGAATGTATGTGATGTGTGTCTGTGAGTGACAGCGTGTGTGTCTGTGAGTGACAGTGTGTGTGTCTGTGAGTGACAGCGTGTGTGTCTGTGAGTGACAGTGTGTGTGTCTGTGAGTGACAGCGTGTGTATCTGTGAGTGACAGTGTGTGTGTCTGTGAGTGACAGCGTGTGTGTCTGTGAGTGACAGCGTGTGTCTCTGTGAGTGACAGAGTGTGCGTCTGTGAGTGACAGCGTGTGCGTCTGTGAGTGACAGAGTGTGTGAGTCTGTGAGTGACAGTGTGTGCGTCTGTGAGTGACAGAGTGTGCGTCTGTGAGTGACAGCGTGTGTGTCTGTGAGTGACAGAGTGTGTGTCTGTGAGTGACAGAGTATGTGTCTGTGAGTGACAGAGTGTGTGTCTGTGAGTGACAGCGTGCGTCTGTGAGTAACAGCGTGTGTGTGAGTGAGTGCGTCTTTGTGTGTGCATGTGAGTGTATGAGTGTGTCTCTCAGTGTATGATGAGTGTGTTTGTCAGTGTATGAGTGTGTGTCTGTCAAATCAGTGAGGGTATGTTTGTCATTGAGTATGTGTGTGACTATCCGTGTCTCTGTCAATGAGTGTCAATGAGTCTGTGTCTGTCAGTGACGTCTGTGTGTTTGTCATTGAGTATGTGACTGTCAGTGTGTACAGAGTGTAGCGGAGCGGAGCGTGGTACAGGAGCTTCTGTTTCCTGTACCTGGCCAGACTGACAGGAGGTGCTCACAGAGAGAGCACTCCCTGTCAGTTCGGCTGGGTACAGAAAACTGAAGCTCCTTTAGGGGATCTTCTCCGCTAGGCAATGCAACAATAGAGGTAGGAGGCACACCAGGAAGGGGAGTGTAACCACTAAAGGGGTGTGGGGTGCACCAAGGGACAGGGAGGGAATGGGAGAGAAACACCAAGAGACAGGGAAAAGAGGGGGGAGGGGAGAAGAACACTAAGGGGCAGGGAAGGGGCCACTAATGTTCGGGGAGGGGAGAGGGGCTGGTTAAGAGGCACATAGGTGAAGATGTTTTTTTGGGGGGGGGCGGAAAAATGCATTTTCGCCTATGTACCTAAAAATCCAAGCACCGGTCCTGTATATATATATATATTATAAAAAAAACAACACTAAAGTCCTTGCACTGACCCAAATGTTAAGTGCCAATGAGTCATAGCCAAGAATATAATATAGTAAAGGACAGCTTGCACTCACGGTCTTTTGGAGCTAAAAAATATATAGAGAGAGAAAGAGATAGTGTATGTTGGGTTAGCCATATTAGTCCAGTAGACTAATATGGCATCATCTATATATAAATTTTACTTTCTCACTTCTCCAGGTGGTAAATAGAAATATGTATTAGGTAACTGTAGCTCTACAAAATTACAAATGTAATATATTTAGACTACTGGAGAGGTGGTAATCATACCTAGGTGTTAGGTAGAAAGAGGTTGCTCTTTGAATTAGGAACACCAGTTGGTTTAAATGTGAACTTTGAACTGTGTCATGTTTTTAGAATAAAATTGAGCCACTGCTGTTTCTGGGTTGTTGCTTTTTTTAGACTGTAGTCTATTTTTCATGTGACAGATAGCAAATATGGTGATTGTATAGTATCTGAATTGTCAGAATTAGCTGAAGATAGCTCTGGAGTTAAGTTTTTAATCGTATATTTTTACCCTTTTTTACTTTTCTCTATTGTCGATTTTTAACATCGTGATCTGAGTGGCGTACCTAGGGTATGGTAGGTGCTGTTTGAAGGGCAGTTTGTTTTATTATTTAGCCCTGTAGCAGGCAAGCAGCCGGTCTCCCTTGGTGAAGTAAGATCAGAGCTGGCAGCACGTGCAGACCTCAGTAATGGCTCCCTTGAGGTCAGGTGCTCTCTAGTGAGTCATCATGCAGCTGGAGGATGTTCCAAGCTTGCACTCTGACTCTCTGAGTACCGACCTGTGAGGGAACCATTACTGAGATCTGCTACCCTGCTTGACCATCAGGGACTCAGGACTCCTGAGTCCTGATTCCTCAGGTCCCCTGCTAGACTACCAGGTAATATGACCCATTTACTGGACCAACATGGTTCATAGCCCCCTTCCATAAAGAAATTTAAAAAGGAGGGGGCTACACAAGGCAAGACCACACACATAACAAACAGCCAGCACACACACTGCATGCGGCCAGCCACCCCCACTCCCCCCCAACACACACATATTACATACAGCCAGGACACACCTATTACATACAGTCAGCATACACTACACACGCTGCTACATGCAGCCAGCCCCCTCCCACACACACATTATATAAAGCCAGCACATGAACACACATTACATGCAGTCAGCCCACACAAACACACATTACATACAGATATCACACACATTACATACAGCCAGGGTTGGACTGGGAACTAAAAGCAGCCCTGGAAAAAAAGCTGGTGCCGCCGGGCCGGGTGGCCCTCTAGCCAGTCCGGCGGCACACTCACTAATGCTGACAGCAGTGAGCGGTTAGCATAGGAGAACTGAAGGAGGGAGCATGTCTCTATATCATGCTCCCTCACGGTTCCCACAATTCCAAGCACAGTATGATGTGGCTGTGATGGGAATTGTGGGAACCGCGAGGGAGCATGATAGAGAGACATGCTATCCCCTTCAGTCCTATGCTGACAGATCTCTGCTGTCAGCAATGGTGAGTGTGTCGTCAGACCGGAATAGGCGGCCACCCGGCCTGGCGGCACCAGCGTGGAATGCAGCCGGCCCCCTCAGAGCGTGCCACCGGACCGGCCACCCGGCCAGGTCCCTCTAGTTTTAACGCAGCAGCTGAAAACATAGCAGTTTCAGAGAAACTGCTGTGTTTCACTGAGGGTTAATCCATTGACAGCCGCTAGAGGAGCTTCCACGATTTTCACTGTGAAAATCACAGTGAGAAGACACTGAACGTCCGTAGGAAAGCATTCAGTAATGCATAACGCATGCGCATTCGGAGCTGAGAGGCGAAGGGATCCCCAGCGCCAAGGGAGTCCGGCGCTGGAGAAAGGTAAGTGCTGAAGACACACAAACTCTAACGAACAGACGCATACACACTAGCTAACAGACACACACATTTACTGACAGAGACACACTCACTAACAGACATCAAACAGACTCACTAACAGACACACACAAACACACTCAGTAACAGACACACACAGTAACACACTCACTGACACTCACTAGCAGACACACACTCAATAACAGACACACTCACTGACACTCACTAGCAGAAACACACACACACATTAACACACACACACGTTTTTTTTTTTATTTTATTTAATCCCCCTGCCTCCTTACCTTTGGGAGAGCTGAGGGGATTCCCTGGGGTCCAGTGGGGCTGCCCAGCGGCCGGTCACCGGGCGGGCTGTCTGTCTGTCTGGCTGGTGAGCGCGCAAGGAAGCGCTCTCCATTGAGTGCTCTCTGCCAAGCTCCCTCGCGTGCCGCGTACTGATGCTGGAGCCGGAATATGAAGTCATATTCCAGCTCCGGCATCAGTGCGGTGTGCGAGGGAGCTAAACAGAGAGCACTCAGGGGAGAGTGCTCCCTCGCGTGCCCGCCAGCCAGCCAGGAGAAGAGGCTGGCCACACTGGGTACATACCGGGTCGCAGCCGCGACCCCTGTGACCCCGGTATGTACACCACTGGCTAACTGGATATATGTACCAGCAAATTTTGTATTATTTGTCCTTTTTTTAAAGGGATACTATAGTGCCAGGAATACAAAGCTGCATTACTGGCACTATAGCTCCCCCTGCCTCCCCCTCTCTCGCGCCCCCCAAGCCATGGTAAATAGAGGATTAAATACCTGATATAACCTGATCCCAGCACCGATGTCCCTCTGCGCTAGGTCGCGGCTCCACCTTCTCCTACATTACTGAAGAGGGGGAGAACCATAGCAAAGTATTGAATCAATGCTTTCCTATGGGGAAATAGCTGACGCTGGAGGTCCTCATGCTGAGTGTGAGAATGCCCAGTGTCACTTACCGGACCAAAAGTCCATTAACAGCCAGGAATCACCTCCAGAGCCACTGGAGAGAGACGTAGTGCTACAATGTAAACATTGCAGTTTCTCTGGAACCGCAATGTTTTACAGTGCAGCACTAAGTGCAATAGGGACACTGCATTCAGACCACTTCAATGAGCTGAAGTGGTCTGGGTGCCTATAGTGTCCCTTAACCCCTTAAGGACCAAACTTCTGGAATAAAAGTGAATCATGACATGTCACACTTGTCATGTGTCCTTAAGGGGTTAAAGCTCAGCCAGCTCGCTTAAAATACAGCAATGTGAATATCACCAAGCTAATGGAGGAGAGGGGGAAGCTAGCTCAAAGAGGCAGATATGAAGCAGTGACATACTTTGAAACTCTAAAAAAGATAGTTCACGACCTTGAAACTCAATAATGTAGTCAAACCCTGTGACTAAAGATCAGATCTTTAGAATAAATAAAGCAGTAGATTATTACCATCATGTGATAGAGGCTGAACCCAAGTGTTGTCCACAATGGCATATATATATATATATATATATATATATATATATATGTACCATCTTGTGATACTTGCTTGGCAGATGCTTGCTGTCATATGATAAATGCTTCTATTTATCAACTGATTTTAGCTTCTTTGTAAAATAAAAATGGCTTAAGAAATGGCTAAGCTTTTTTATAGTGCTGCCTATATAACAAAAGGCACAAAAAATAGACTGCACACGTATAAATCACCATTCTAAAATAGGGTTTTGTTCAATTACAAGACTCATTATCGGCAAGTAATAAATTATCAACAAAGATTCATAGAATTTGCTTAGAGGCTGCAAAATTACCAATTAAGCATTAATAATTGCTTTACTGCAATAAAAAATAATAATTTGCATTTTACATTCATTCAAAAAATAATAAAATATAATCATTAATAGTAACAAGTGATGAATACTAAATAGGTATTATGCTTTACACTAACCATGAAAATTTAAAGCACATAATTAAACATCTTGTTATAATTAGTCTAGCAATGCACACATTTGATTGACAAACAGAATATAATTACAAGGTTTAACCATTACAATTTATATCCCCTATGACAAGGCTGTTGTCGAACACTTTGTTTTATTGTCTGGCATTCACAGTACTCTCTTGTATTCACAGAACAGATATAAGAGATTCATAATATATACACTGCTCAAAAAAATAAAGGGAACACAAAAATAACACATCCAAGATCTGAATGAATTAAATATTCTTCTGAAATACTTTGTTCTTTACATAGTTGAATGTGCTGACAACAAAATCACACAAAAATTTGAAAATGGAAATCAAATTTTTCAACCCATGGAGGTCATGGAGTGGAAAAACACACTACAGGCTGATCCAACTTTGATGTAATGTCCTTAAAACAAGTCAAAATGAGGCTCAGTAGTGTGTGTGACCTCCACGTGCCTGTATTATTATTATTATTATTGCCATTTATATAGAGCCAACAGATTCCGTAGCACTTTACAATATTATGAGAGGGGGGGATGTAACAATAAATAAGACAATTACAAGAAAACTTACAGGAATAATAGGTTGAAGAGGACCCTGCTCAAATGAGCTTACAGTCTATAGGAGGTGGGGTATTAGAAACATTAGGATAGGAAATATCAAGTAGGAGTGAAGCAGAGCTGGAGGAGAGAGCAAAGCACTATCCCATAGGAGAGCAAGAGACAGGTATGTAAGGGAGAGATTACTCTGGGAGGCCATACGCTTTCCTGAAGAGATGGGATTTAAGGCCCTTCTTAAATGATTGAAGACTAGGGGAGAGTCTGATGGCAGTAGGCAAGTTATTCCATAGGAGAGGAGCCGCCCGTGAGAGGTCTTGCAAGCGTGAGTTGGCCGTACGGGTGCGAGCAGCGGTCAGGAGGTGGTCGCGGGCAGAGCGCAGGGTACGAGGAGGGGCATACCTCTGGATCAGTGAAGAGATATAAGAGGGGCTGGAATTGTTCAGTGCTTTAAATGTAAACATCTTGTGCTAATATCTTTCTAGCTGATACAGTATAAAGCGCTTATATAACTGCAGACGTGCCTCCTCCATTCTTTGTGGTTATATGTGCAAATATCTCTGACAGTACCGTATCAGTTTCCTGTTGTCAGAATATCTGGTTTTACCCTTATATATAGTTAAGGTTAGTGGATTGGCAGTCATACTCTCTCTAAAACTATCAATGCATCACAAAAAGAAAAAAAAAATTGTGTAAAATTAAAATACCTTTTTTATTTATTAAAATGTAATCATACACAGAGGGGAAAAAGTCAGTGATTGAAACTTAACAACCATACAGGCTGCACCATATACACTTATACTGCCTAAATGTTAGATGGGCAATCTATGGACCATGTTGATGCAGTGACTATGGTTCTGTAAGACTGTGGAGCTCAAAGCCTGGCCCCATTCAATATAATGTCACAGGTCACAGACACATGCAGATGATACTGAATGACATTATGGCCAGGGTTACCAGATCCTCCATGTTTACATGGACACATTATTTTGTCATATTTATGAAAACGCATTTAAAAAGGTTGCCCTGTAGTATGTATAATGCATATTCTGCAGGATTCTTCATTGCCTAATTACTTAATCTGATACACCTTCTTCTGAATTCAACATACTACAGGGCTACCCTTTTTATGTTCTGCCCATCAATATGTATATATGCTATGTGTACCAGGAAACATGGTGGTTCTGGTCACCCTGATTATTGTATGGATGAAATTCAAATTGCTAGTACAAAAGTGAGTTGGTGCCAGGTTGCAGGTTCATTAATACTCCTGAATTTGTATAAGCAGTGTGACCAAGAACAGAGGGGTGGTATCCACTGCCTAATGGAAATATGGTCACTACATTAACGCAGTGTTTATGGTACCTACACTGCTCCTTTAATTAAACAGCTTTGCGTCTGTGGTGCATAAAGGCTTTATGTATCCCTTTAAAATTCTTGCAGCTGGACCATAAAGAACCAAAACAATCAATGCTCATTAGTCAACTTATAGTGAGAGGATATCCTGTTCTGATCTCTTTATACACAGTAACTTAGAATGATTTAAAAGGCGGTCACTTCCAGCTAGGAGTGTCTCAATACCATTGTGGCGAAGCCAACCTCGCCACTGTGAACTGGAGAAGCCTGGTTGCTCACCTGCTCCCTTTGGACTATGGACCAGACTTTAAAAAGGTTTATTTTCCCTGCAGAAAGGCTTATTTGTGCCTTTCTGCCAGGGTGTTCGGTAGATTTTATCTACCGAACAAACTACCGTACGAGGGACCACCTAGGAGATGGAGTGTACCGTCAATTAACCGCCCAGAAGCTGTGGTTAACCGCAGCTTAATTGACAAACGCTGGGTGGCCTTTGTTCGTCAAACGAACACGTGGCGGCGGCCATCTTAACTCCCGAACAGCGGTGTTTTGCCGTTGAGTGTCTGGAACTAAAATCGGACACTCGACTAAGCAAACACCACTGAGACCTCCAGACTTCCGTGGATTCGTGCCGCAACTACCGAACGAGCCGCCGTTCGGTAGAAAGACTAATGTTCACATGGGGAATCTGATGAACCCGAGGAAACCCATGAATGGCAAGCCGTTCGGGACTTTTGAATACGTTAACGGAGACCGACCGCAGGGCCAAACCTTATGGAACTATTTTCGGCTACTGTTGCCTGTGCGGTCGGTCATAACTTTCAACCTTTATAACTCCCGAACCCCTGGTCCAATCTGGGTGATCTTTGAGTATATTACTCACCCAGATCAGGGCTATCAGGGCATCCCCTCTTTACGAGTGTACTCTAAGTATTTGGGGTACATCCAGAAAGTGGGGAAATAATGGACATATCTAAGGGGATTACGTGTCATGCTGAGGGGAGGAGATGTGTGGGAGGTAACGCATGTGTGATTGGTGTACTGTAAATCCCTCCCTTGCATGGGAGAATCCTTTATAAGCCACTTGTGTTAATAAACGTGAGTTCCTGTTTTAACCCTCAAAGTGAAGTGTCGTCTCATTCTTGGGGGAGGATTTATTGTATGCTGTTCCGGTTTGACTGCTAGGAGTGTAAACCTATTCGAATGGTTTCCTATTCAACTGTCTACAGCATTCATATGCTTGAGAGGATGTATATGCTTCTTCGGTTCGGTGATTGTGGTGTCTGCCAGAGTGCTTGGAGTCCTCAGGAAATGCTAGGAGCATCCTTTAACGGAGGTACCCAGTCGGGGTGCCAGGCGATCCGTTACAACCATATCCTAGACTTTATGAGTACTGGTATCTATGCTTTAATTGGATTACTACAAGGTTTCCTTTTAGTGAAGGACATATTTTGGAAGCAGATTTTGGCCAGTGCATGTGTTACCATATATTTAGATCTAAATATATAAAGTTTCTATTAAAAAGGTACAATATTGGTGAGAATACTTGAAGCATTTCCTGTCCTGCACAATGGTTAAACGTAAGGACACATAACATGTGTGACATGTCATGATTCCCTTTTATTCCAGAAGTTTGGTCCTTAAGGGGTTAAGGGGGGTTAAAGGAATTTGAAATACATGTACATATTATTAATTGAAAACTGTTGATAATCACACAATTCAGAATAAATGTAACAGCAGTCTCCAGGTTGTGATACTGAAATAAAACACATCCCCGGCAGAAGGGAAACTTGTCAATGGAACAATCCATTATTGCTTTCCACAACACATCTCTGTGCAATGGAAGCGATCCTATGATCCATTAATCACAAAAGGAAAAGAAATCTCATTGACTTATTTGAGGCTTCATTAAGTAGTGCAGCCACTGACACCATCCCAGAGTAATGAATTTCCTCACCCCAAATGAAGAGTCAGCACATCTCCAATACTGGAATCTACTTCACAGTTCACGGTCATGGTTATATGCCTGTGCTTCTAAGAACGCTGACAGGAAGCTTCCAGTGTCCATCCTGAGTTCTCTGTATAGAACTTTATTAATCACATTATTGGATAAAAATGCTACCACAGTACAATGTCCAGGGCCACATTAATAATATATAGTGTGCATGACAATTACAACTTCCATCAAGCTTTGCAATGCATCATCGGAGTTGTAATTCTACAATATCTAAAACAATACATTTGGACACACTGACTAATACTCTGCCTCGGAAATCAACCATCACATCAAGAAATTCCTAGGTACAAATTGTTTACAGGTTTTGCATTTCTGTAATGCTTTGCGCTCAATGTGATAATTTAATAGAACACTGCATTATATTTTTTAATAGCTTAATAAAATCTTTACATTATAAGATGCCATCTAATTCATTTTTCTTTTTCTTTTATGTATTTCTATAATGTCAAAGAAATCACTTGCCAATCCATCACACTCCCCAATTTCTCATAGCAATCGTAATGCACCTTCATTCAGACTCTTAGTTATTTTACCTTTTTATTGATTTTTATGGTGAATTACATAGTTACATAGACTGACAAAAGATATGCGCCCATCAAGCTCATCCTTTCTCAAATCTGTTTTTGCTGTTGATCCAACAAAGGCATAAAACATAGTTTTAAGCACTTTCCAATTTTGCAACAGACTAGGAAAAAGTCCATTGCGGACCCCACAATGGCAGTCAGATCTATTCTTGGATCAAGAAGCAGTTACCACACAGATTAAAAAATATATTCATGAATATCATATTTTTGCAAGTATTCATCCAGTTGCTGTTTAAACATCTGTACAGACTCTGATAAGACCACCTTTTCAGGCAAATGATTCCACATTCCTATTGTTCTTACTGTAAAAAAAACAACAACATTTCCTTTACTTTAGACTAAATTTCCTTTCTTCCAGTCTACATGCATGACTTCGGGTCCTATGTATAGTCTTGTTTTTGATTTTACAGACTGTATAAGGAGAATGTTGAGGGGGAAATAAAAAATGACTTGGCCCTTTTGCTTTTCTGAATAGATAGACAACAAAGGATTTAATAAGAATGAGAGAATTGTAGGGCTTTTTTCACTAGTGAAAATTGTTACATTATGTAATTGGCATCATTGGCTAGCAGGTCAGCTAAATGATGGACACACTAGCCTATACCAATAATTCCCTCCTTGACTTCTACCTGCTTATTACGCTAGATCGTTCCAATGATCAAGTGCCAAATGTCATTCCAACCTCTGACTATTTTTCAAAATTAACAAATAACAGTTACAGTTGGTCTAAGGTGATAAGGGTATTAATAATATAGGATTATAGCCTTTCCTTCCCTGTCACAAGCATTTGTGTAGCTACGGAGAGAGGAAAATAAAACACTTTCTTTATTTTGTATAAGTAAGCTGTAATCTAATTTCCTAAAAAAGTTCAATATTTAATAGTAATGAACTATTTTTTAAATAAAATAATTTAAGAATTATTTAGAAAAGGGTTAGGGTTTTAGTATCAGGCACTGGACACTGAACGCTGAAAAATGGCATGCTAAAAATCTATAAAAACATCTATAAAAACAATAAAATATTTATTTAAAATATTGGTGAGATTACTTGGAGCATTTCCTGTCCCTGAGTAAGTGCCAACCCTGCACAATGGTTAAACGTAAATAAATAGCCTGTTTAAAATAATTTGAAATATTTGGACATGTTATTAATTGAAAACTGTTGATAATCACATAATTCAGAATAAATGTAACAGCAGTCTCCAGGTTGTGATACTGAAATAAAACACATCCCCGGCAGAAAGGAAAATAAACACACACAACACCATACAACTGATCTTTCTTCATTTTGTATAAATAAACTGTAATATAATTTTCTAAAAAGTTCAATATTTAATAGTAATGTACTATTTTTTAGTAAAAATAATTTAATATATATTTAGAAATGGGACAGGGTTTTAGTAACTAGCACTGGACACGGAACGCTGAAAAATGGTAAATATCTATGAAAACAATAAAAATATTTATCAATCTAATTTTCTGTACAATAAAAAGCAAAGTAGCACTACAAAAAGTACTGTACAAGCCTTAAAAAGCCTCACTGTACAAAAAGGTCACAAACAAATACATATTATAGATCTCCACCCTAATCCTTGCTAAATCAAAAGGCCACCACTCTATACTAATTCTTCTTGACCACTCTGCCACCTTTGACACTGTCGGTTCTGTCCTCCTTCTCCAAACTTTCCGTCTCTGTGACACCGTCCTCTCGTGCTTCTCCTATCTCTCCCAACGTGCATTCAGTGACTCTTTTTCCAATGACACCTTCTCCCCTCGTCCTGTCAAGGCTCTGTTCTTGGTCCCCTTTGGTTGCATTTCTTCCATCTCTGATTGGATGTTCTCCTGCTTTCTGAAACTCAATCTCTCCAAAACTGAACTTCTTGTTTTTCCTCCTTATAATACTGATCCTCCTCTTACACTCTCCCTGCAAGTTGATGATATCTCCATCAGCCCGTCCCTGCAAGCTCACAGTCTTGGTGTTAGCTTTGATTCTGGCCTCACCTTTGCGCATTACGTCCAGTCTGTTGCTATAACCTAATGAGGGGGTGGATTGGCCCATGAGGTTATCTAGTGTGACTGGACAGAGAGGGGGTAACCCTCAAATTATAAAGTACAAAGGGAGAAAAGACTGTCCTTAAGGTGAAACCTAATATAGGAATATTAGTATCAAAAAGATGTTCCTAATTCGTGTTAGGAACTGAATTTTCTTAAAGTCACTAACAAAGAGGTGTAGTGTACTATAGCGGTAGACGTTAAAATATAATACTTTAATAGGGTAGAGAAACGTTCCTAACGTAAACTGTCACCAATAGTGCCTTAATATTGGTGACAGTTTACGTTAGGAACGTTTCTCTACCCTATTAAAGTATTATATTTTAACGTCTACCGCTATAGTACACTACACCTCTTTGTTAGTGACTTTAAGAAAATTCAGTTCCTAACACGAATTAGGAACATCTTTTTGATACTAATATTCCTATATTAGGTTTCACCTTAAGGACAGTCTTTTCTCCTTTTGTTGCTATAACCTGTTTATTCCACCTCAAACATATTGTCCGTGTCTGCCTCTTTCTTACGTAAGATGCTCTGGTAATTTGTTGCTGGGATTACTGTAACTCTCACCTAACTGGTCTCCACAGATGTTGTACTGCCTCGCAACAGTGTACAATGAATGCTGCCACCAGACTAATCTCTATTGTCGCTCCTCTCATACTTCACCCCTCGTTCGATCCTTACGCTGGCTTCCTGTATCCTAAAGAAGTCAATTCAAAATACTAACACTTAACTTTAAAGTTCTAACCAACTCTAGTCACTGTTACACCTCTTCACATATTCATAAGTATGCCCCTTTTCAGTCTCTCCAGTCTGCCGGTGACCTTGTTCTGTCTGCTGCTTGCACTCTTACTGCTAATTCACATTTAACCCCTTAAGGACCAAACTTCTGGAATAAAAGGGAATCATGACGTGTCACACACGTCATGTGTCCTTAAGGGGTTAAAGGACTTCTCGAGGCTGACTCCTTTCCTTGGAACAGCCTGCCTACCCCCATCAGACTCCCCCCTAGTTTTCAATCATTTAAGAAGTCTCTCAAAACCAATCTCTTCAGGAAAACTTATGACTTCCCAGAGTAACTTCTAACTTACAAACCTGTCTCTTGCTCTTTCCTAGACTGTAAGCTTGTTTGAGCAGGGTCCTCATCTACCTAATGTTCCTGTAACATGTTGTAGTAGTTTCATTTATTGTTAAATGTCCCCTTTATAATATTGTAAGTGCTAAGCACTATATAAATACCAATAATAATAATTAAGCAGAAATGTAAGGTGTCAGTCCATAGCGTATTTATCACCCTTTTTTTTTTAGATAATTATATTTATTTACTAAACAAACCTTAAAAAACTACACTGATATAAGCATACCACCTAACATTGTGCAACTAAAATGTAATTTAGTAAAAGAATAGGTTATCTTATTTACAAGGACTGATTTCTAAACACATTTATCGAAGTTTATAGACACATTACTGCGAGTATAATTGCTGTTGAACAGAGTCCTAAATTCAGACACACAAAGAGGGACAGGGGATAGAAAATAGAGAGAAAGGAATTTGAGCCCAAAATATGGACTGGTGCTCCAAAATAGAGATGCTTGGGAGGTATGTACAAGGTATATTAATTCACTTAAACATGGCAAGCCAAGATCAGGTCACAACAAAGTCCATACGTGGATGGTCCGGAGTGACATGCCTTTGCAGTGTTGATGACTTCTCCTGAACTCTATAATGACTAGCAGCTACCCATTTTACTTTGACATTGTGATGAATTATGGATCATTATCAATATTAATATAAAATCATGTCATTATAGTGTTTGAGTGACCTTTTTAGCCAAACATTAGGCTGTAATCAATGGACCCATATACGCTGGTGTCTTTCCAGGGGGTCCAGGTCTAGTAACTTATTACAAAGCCTCTGGATTAATATTATCTTTACTAGTTGAAGAATGGACCGTAGTTCTGCCAACTTAAATGTCTGCATATCTAAAAATACTTTTGAATGGGGGAAGTTTCCTGTTGAAAAAATCTTTTATACAATTCAAAAGATAGCAACGTGCTAATTAGCAGGAACTTGTACATTATAGATCTATGTAGTTCTGAGTTGTTAAATAAGGATTAATAAGTTCTGAGTTGAGTTGTTAAATAAGGATTACAAAAAGGAAATGATTTGACCTAATTATAGCTCAAGAAGGTCATCAATATTCTTGACTTCCAGGTAGTCATTCTGAGCATTTTCATCCTAATTAAATTAATTTAATAATTTATATAGTTCATGTCAGCATTCAGATTACATGAAGGACCAAGCAATACGGATGAATTTCACTAGACTAATATAGTTGTAGATATCTGGAATACCTAAAATTAATGTAGTTGCATATAACTGCTAGTTTTAATTTACAGCTTGCATATAATCAGTAAATTAGTATAATTTAAATTATAAATACTTTATAAATTAATATAATATAATCAGTAAATTATTGGAACTGAAATTAATAAAACTATTTTTCCAATCTCAATTTTCCATTTTGTTTTTATAGAGCAAGGGTCCTCAAACTCCGGCCCCCCAGATGTTGCTGAACTACAACTCCCAAGATTCTTTGAATTACATAGATAGCTAGAGAATCATGGGAGTTGTAGTTCAGCAACATCTGGAGGGCCGGAGTTTGAGGACCCCTGTTATAGAGTGTCTGTACTTGAAGAATTCTTATAATTAAAAAAACAACTTGCAGATGAGCTTAGATGTAGCCAATTATACATCCCAACCAGGAAGTCAACTTTTTACCGAATTGATTCCAGGATATCTCAGGTTGGCTGGTTAGGAGATGTGTCTATGTCATCAATAAATTCACAGCTTATCAAAACTAGAGTGCTTGTTATTTTAGTTCTTCAATAGGGCATAGTACAGTATGATGTTTAATTATGGCCTCCACCCTCTACTCTTTTTCTTTTTCTATATCTGTAGCACTCAATCAATTCAAGTTCGTATTCAATCAATGATTCATCCTCACTGTACTCCGTGAATACAGCCATATGCCCATTAACCAGATTCCTTGCAGCTCTTAACTGTGAGCTGGTGGAGAATTAAAAAAAAAACGTTTTACCTCCGTGTCCAGCAGCAATCTGGGACAGCGGGTAAGTTGTGCCTGTTCTGTTGTCTAGCATTTACTTAATATGTTCACGATCTTTTTTTCTTAACACTGCTCAGGATCTGGAGAAAAAGCAAGATGCGAGATGGGAAATCTCTATGCATTTCATAACACGCTTCACATGAGAATTTGCAAAGGTTATGTGCGCATTAGAGTCCCACAAGGGCACTCTGCATATATTTATATCTGGCAAGTTGGATGGCAAGTAGCATGTCCACAGCTGTGTGCAAGTGCATAGTGTTCCAACCCTGTTCTGTGGAGCCACTCGCAACAAAATTACCGTAGGTTTTATTTTTTTCCTGGTTATGGCTATTTTTCTGTGTGTTTTTCATGAAACCGTGAGTAGTAAGAAAATAAATTAGTGGATACAATTATTGGTGAAGTTATTGATAGCAAAAGAGTGTTAAGTAGTTAACAAAATGTAATCTATTCTGATTATGGGGAAGTGTGCCTTCATATTGTGTTTTTTTTAAATAAAAACATATACCGGTAAGTAAAAAAAACAGCAAGACAATGAAAAAAATAGACCTGGTGTATAGACGTAGATCACTGGAACATAAAAATCAGGATCTAAGGATACAATATTTACCAGTTCAGCAGTTTTTAAGTCATATTAATAGATGTTAGACTACCTGCTATGAAAGTTATTAGAAACTGCTCTAAGATTTACAAATAAGTTAGCATCACATTTCAGAGTGAATTAAGTAAATGTTTCACTGTGGATTATTGACACACATTAAACAATCCTCCTTTGTATACCCTGTGTTCCTCATCTGATGCAGTTTTATGCTATTTTCACGCACCATTTTGAATCAAGAATATATAGCTGGATGGAAATGTACAGGTTTTTCTCTGTCTATTGACGTATTGGGGAAAAGTCCGTTTCAGGACTCACAATTTCAATCTATACGCTACTAGTCTAAAAGTTACTCTCCACTGGAAGCCCGGAGTGTCCATGGCACAATTACAGGAGCAAATTTCTACAGTATTTACCATGTGTGAACTTTCACATAGCGAAGGCTAGTAGAGATTTTGATCCCTTGTCAATACAATATTCTGCGTTTCAAATGAAAATAATAATGACAAAAAAATATTTACTAATAAAAATACTAATTATTATATAATAATAAATATATTTTAAATTGACTAATTTTAAATTCCGTGCATTTCTGACATATGTAGCTTTTTAATTAATTGTAATTTATGTTTTTCTTTAACTTTAGATGTAAAGCTGTAGTAAGAATTGATTTTTTTTTTTCAAAATTTGCTTTGCAATGGATATAAATGATAACGCATAGGTATTTTTTTTTTAACTCCAACTCACATATTTGGTATATTTTAGATTCATAAAGCAAAAATAAAAAAATTAAAAAACACACAAAAAAAGACACCCACAACATACCATGGGTTGCCCAGAACATATATCCTATAGATTCAATCTACATATATAAACAACTCAATTTTATTAATCTGAAATTCAATTTTCATGGTTTAGGTAGCACTGCAAGGGTTAAAGCGCAGATTAAAAACGAGACATTTCATTCTCCCTGCAGTAAGTAGAATTGTGACGTTCACTAGTTTAGACATAAATAACATGCATCTATGTTTCAATCACCTGTAACCTAACTTCCCTGTTTGTCTTAGTTCTGCTTAGAGCAGGACTCAGAAAGGCTGGCCACTTTTGTCTTGAACAGCCTTTTATTGTGCACAGAACCCACAGATCTCTGTGTGGATAGTCCTACTCACACCGTACAAGTAAAATTCGGGTTGGACAGACATATGCATTTGGATAACTGGGGCTGGATTTCATATACTGTTACAATCTCCGTCAGTATGACCTGTGCAGGACGAGGGAATATTTACACCAATGAAGATTAGTGTGTAATAAATATCTCCTCTCACAAACATTTCCGCTCCATACATGTATCATACATATCAACTCTCTTAGACACAAAAACACACTGATTTATTTGCCAAATCCTTCATATTTTGAAAGGAAAATACAGTGTACTTGGTATGAAGAAATGAAAACATGCTAAACATTGTGCATGGCAAAAACAAAATTCAGTAGGTCACTTTGTCCCTCGTTTAATTAACACTATGGAGATTATTCACTAAAAACCAAATTGCAGTTAATTGGAAAACAAATTGCAGAGTCTAGGCAATAGCGGCCTTGGAAACATTCTTAAAGAGACACAAAACTGTATTCCTTACACTAAAGTGTCACTCTGCCCCCTCTGCCCCTCCACCCCCAATCTCCCCAGGTCCCCTTACTGATAGAATCTTCTCATAGTAAATTGGACCTATTGCATGCGCATTCAGCCGATGACGTCGGAAGGAGGAGGAGAGTCCCCAGCGCCGAGGGAGCCCGGCACTGGTAAAAGGTAAGATTTTAACCCCCTTCCTCACCCTAGAGCCTGGCGGGAGGGGGCCATGGGGGTGGGCCTATTGACACTATAGTGCCAGGAAAACGAGTGTTTTCCTGGCACTATAGTGGTCCTTTAACAAATAAATATGCACTGGAATAAAACTATAAAGAAATAGAGAATTTTACACTAAAGGCAAATTATATATTGTGCAGATTGATGAAATATAGAATGGTATAGGAAAGTAAGAAACAAGTTATAAGGATCATGAAGTGTGAAATAAAAAAGATCATGAATATGTTTAAGCAGTGGCGTAATGGCAAAAGGGGTCTTTGGGTGCAGTTCCCCTTGCTTGACAAAATATATTCAAGCATCTGTGTCTGCAAACACTAAGAGGGGGTACACTAAGCTCAGCGTTTATAACATTTCATTACTGTCCAAACTTGTGGAAGCATAGAGGCTGGACTTTCACTAGATACAAACAAACAAACAAAGAAACAAACAAACAAAAAATGCAAAATGTAGAGGTTCACTTGCTCAGAGTCTCACTTTAAACCATTGTGGAATTTGAACAATTTGGACAAACTTCTACATGTTATCATCATTACTGTTCAGCTGTAAAATTGATATTGTGATCACATCCTATGACGGGTTTCTAGGGTGACACGGAGCAATAAGCAATTTTGAGTCATATGGCATCTTTATGATACACTTTGCTTGACAATATTTGAAAATAATCATTTCATTGATATTACCCTGTCAGTTTGGCTCGGTTACGCTTGGATTCCCTTTGTGTTCACTCAGTAATATCCAATATGTGATATAACCTATACTTAACATGCAAAATGATATGTTGGATATTAAAATGTTCAATCTGACATGCTTATCTCCTGCAACCATTGGATATACCTGTAGAAAGTTAATATTCTTATGAATTTTGCCGTGTATGGGTGAGGGATATTATACGTGTGTTAACTATTCTACAGAAATTGTTATTCGTTGTTGTGAACAACATAGTTTAATGGATTATATATATATATATTTTTTGTTAATTTCGACTGAAATCAAGTATATATTTTTATTGGTGCCCTCTTACCATCACTACACTTAAGGATAAAATTAGAAAATAGGTGAAAATCAAACATGATGTGTTGCTTTTGTTATAATATGGATGTACAGCAGGTATACGGACAGTAAAAAAAGGTGAAAACTACTTTAACAATTTTCTTTGTTTTGGCAGTGCAGTGGTTTAATGGTTGGTGGTAAATGGAGAAAAAAAAGTGTGACTACTACGAACTATTTAGTTAGTAAAAATAAATTAATTAAAAAATGAATTAGATTGGAATTAAGGAGATGAAAATGTTCTCACTAAATCTTTAGTGAATGACTGACTTACAGTCAAAGACCACTGATCAGGGCCTCCACCTCTGCTCTGTCCACTGCGGACGATGTATGATTACTGTCATTTCCTGGTTCTGATGATTTGTTAAGAATGTTTTTGTTCTCTCTCCACTGAAGGAAACGGTATTGTATATGTTAAGGTTGTTTTCATTAAACTGCGATTGTCTGTCACTTTACTATTAACTTGTCTGTGACCTGTATTTTCTCTCCAATTGTATATTTGACTATCTACGCAATTTATTAATTTTTTTTTTATTGGATACCTTTGATTGTCATTTTCTGAAAAGAGAAAAACATTTTAAATAAAAAATTGTTTATATTAGAAAAGGAGAGATCACTACCATACGCTTCTCTGTATTATATACATATTGTTACACTCTCAATGATTACGGTAATCCCCAAATAAACTGATCAAGTCTTATAGGACCACAGACCGTTTCATCTCAATAAAGTGGTCTGGGTGCAGGGGTCTTTTAGTTTGAACCCAGTAATGTAAAAAAACTTGCCGTTGTTAAACATCAATGTTTCCGTTGCAGGGTTAAACACACATCTAGTGACGGTCTTCCTTACAGCCACCTGAGGTGCTTCCATGAGAGAACCAAGTCAAATTATCTTCTCAATTAAATGCTTCCCCTATGGAACGTATTAAATTGGCTGAAATGATCAATCTTGATTATCTCAGCCAGGGTGACGGAGCAGCCACTTCAAGACCAGCGTGATGAAGGAAAAAAGGTAAGTAACATTCCAAACCTTTACAGGCTGGACACACACACCTACATAGGTAGGGGAACACTATAGCATTTGGAATACATGCTTGTATTGGTAACGCTATAGTGTTCTTATAAGCATTTTATGTTCTTCTTAATCTGCATTTTTTACGAAGAGGAAAGAAAAGGCTACCACTAACGTGCTCTAAATCCTATTAAGTCATGCTGCTCATCAATTATTCACCAAGTCTATGCTAGCCTGTTGACCTCTGTCGTAATGCTCTGCAGAATCATGTTAATTTTTGTATCGCTAAATAAACATTGGAATCATCATGTTAATGTCACTAACGATCAGAAGAGTTTTCTTAGCAGATTCTAAATTAGAGATCAAAACAAACCATACATATAAAGAAAAAAAAAGACATTCAAGCAGTCAGTTTTCACAAAATCTTTATAAACTTCATGTATATATATATATTTATTACACAAACACTTTAAGTTCCCCTTAAGATCTTACAGTTTTTTTTTTGTTTTTTTTTGCAAGACCATCAGCGGTGAAATCATTTAATATTTTTGGCAAATGAAGAAAACTTCAAAAAGGAGGGGCTCGGAGGTTACAATTACACTTCAACAAATGCACAGTCAGCAAATACTTGCATGAATATAAGGGGATTTCTCTAGTGAACGGTTTATTTTGGGTTTTCTAAAAACCTTTTATAAATGCTTGGAATAATGCGAAGGTCTAGATATAATGAGAAACTTGTTTTGGTATGTTGGCACTGCAATTACGAAAACAGAAAAATAATGCTGCCTTCAGCAATCTGCAGAGCAGCAAATCACATCACAAGCCAGACACGAGGACCACATTTCTACAAAGTTCCCTGTGCCACTCAAGGAGTTACACTGTTGTAAAAGCATACCTTGGCGTACTGCTACAATAATAATTGTCTCAATGGGTGCAGTTATAACATGACCACTCAGTATCCAGGGAAACAAGAAATGATGTGTTCCTTACAACTCGTTTCAATATTTGGTGATCTTGAGGGGTTTAGCAAAAAACTAAGGACTTTCAAGACACATAGATAATTCTGTAGCTCCCTATTATGTTGAGGCATTGAAGCAAATGTAAAATGAAAGGCCAAAAGAGCCAAACTTGAAGCGCTGCTGTCTTAGAGCATTTTTCCAGTACGGTTAATTTAAGTTTGAAATTCACTTTGAATTCTCGCTTTTGTGCATAACCCTGTAGAGGTGCGTTTCATACATGATCTTCTACTCTTAACCCAGCAAGACCAACTATTGTCATGCATGAAAAAGGGCATTAATTCTTGAGATGTGAATATCATTGTGCCTCTTTATAAATCGCCGGTAAGACCACATCTTGAATATGCTATGCAATTTTGGGCATCTGTTCTAAAGAAGGATATTATGGCACTAGAAAGAGTGTAAAGGCGGCCTACAAAATTAATAAAAGGAATGGAACATTTTAGCTATGAAGAAAGGTTAACAAATTTAAACCTCTTTCGTTTAGAAAAACGTTTCCTCAGAGGGGATATGATAACATTATACAAATATATTCGGGGCCAATACAAACCATTGTGTGGAAATCTTTTCACAAACAGGACCTTACATAGGACAAGAGGTCATGCGTTTAGACTGGAAGAAAGAAGGCAGAATATTCAAGGATATAATTTTGCAATGTAGGTTAAATGCTTCTTGATCCAAGAATGAATCTGACTGCCATTCTGTGGTCAAGAGGGAATTTTTTTCCTAGTTTGTTGCAAAATTGAAAGTGCTTCCAACTTTTTTGCCTTCTTTTGGATCAACAGCAAAAAAAAAATATGAGGAAGACTGAACTTGATGGACACATGTCTCTTTTCAGCCTATGTAACTATGTAACTAACTAAACTAAGTGCAATAAACAACCTGATTGTTAAGATCATTGTGAAGAGAAGGAGAGAGATTGGAACATGGGAAACAAAGCTGAACAATCACCATTTATCCATCCCTGTTATACAGATAATGTGACAGCACCATCTTCTCTAAACTATGTTAAAAAGAAGTTTATCGATGCCTTCCTTTGGATTGTAGTTAAATCCGAAGAAGCAAGTTTAGAATGAGGGCAGTTATGGACACTCTAGTTCAATTATAATTGTGTGATCCTTGGAAAACCATAGACCTCAACACATCCCTTGCCAGACACCTACACTTACAAATGTACATTCCCATAGAAATACATATATACTTTTTGGAGACCCTCCTATGTGACTAGGGTGACTGGACTTTAACAGCCCAATGGTTCTCTGCATCCTTAGATATCTGGATATAGTAACGTCACATCCCTATGGTGCAATACTCACATCTTGTTTGCATGAAATTCAGCAGGTTCCCCCAACTTGGCTGAGCCTCTAGCAAAAGTTAGGCCTACAACACCCTGATAGTGACTTCACATTCACCTTAATGAGAATGTTTCATGGAATTACTCTTTTTTTCTTTAATGAACAGTGATGCTAGAAAAATTCACCTAATATCTCTTAATAATAAAAAAAACCAAGTACATTCCTTTCCAAATCTGAATCTAAATTTATAACAATCCTATATCCTGTTCTTATAATAATCCTATTTCATGAATTATTAATACAGAGCAAGATGAGCCTGTAAATCATAGATTCTGCTTAAATTCTACTGTAACACTTTACGTTAAAAGCAAAACATGAATTCTTCTGTTTAACCTACGGAGGATAACATTTGTTCTAGCTACCAAAAATTTGTATGCTAAGACAGAATTCCGCAACTATAATGCTTTAACTAGGCAGAGCTGAATTTCAACTAAGGCACTATTTTTTTTGTTTTTTTTTACTGCCTCAGTTCCAGGTCACTGACGTCATATATCCCTTGCCTACTCAGTTACTCTCTTGGAGCCTGTTGCTATATTTCTGTTAACTGCAAATAAATAATTCATGAGGGACATGGTGTCTAGTGTACAGTCCAAGCAGCAGGCACTAGGCCAAAACCTAGGTCGCTATGGAGACTTGCATTTGTCTAGAGACTTCATCCTTCTGAGTTAGATAAACAAAAGAAAGCATCTATGCTTACGCGAAGATAAAAGTAAGATGACTTTTCCTAGTACTGCAAATAAGAGAACGATGTTATATACTTGCTTATTTGTTTTACTTTTTATTTTATTTTTTTTTAATTTGTTGACAGAACACAATAAACCCACGTTCTGGAAGCAAATAGAATTAAGTAAAACAAACAAGAAACAAATTAAGTTTGGATTTTAAAACTGTATGTAAAAGTTAGAAAGACATAATGAAACATTGTTATTGATGGTTGGATTCTATTGGTCCTAATCCTACTTGTATCAAAATCCTTGACATAAATAGTGAGTATCCTACCTTCTATTCTCAAACTCTCATCATGCTGGAATATTGCTTAACAAAATCACCCACTTCATTTTATCCCACATATAAAACACTGACAATCTTCATTCCCAGGGGCTCCAGGGGATCTACTTCAGGGGTGCCCAAAACGAAGAACCCCAGATGTTTTAAAACTACAGCATCCATGCTGCTTCGTCATTCTAAAGACTTTCTAAAGGCATGCAAAGCACCATGGGAGTTTAAGTTCTACAACATCTGGGGATCTACCTTTTGGGCACCCCTGATCTACATGATAGAATCCAGGTGTTAACCTAAGGAAGCCAACGGTGTCACTCTGTAAATAAAGTTTGATTTTGAAATTACATTTTATACCTTTTGCAATAATTTTTGTTTGTTTTTAACAATACAAGTTTACCTCTGGGGGTAGGAAAGGAGCTTGATGAAACTAGAAAGTCTACACACTATCATTGTCACACACAAAAAAAAGGAAAATAAAATGATCCTGTTAATTTTGGGAAGCTTTTTTTAAGAACACCCTTCTTTCATACACTTTTATATATGCTCTCTGCCTGCATGAGCAAGAATATGAAGATATTTTGGTGCCCAAGTACATGCATAGCCCACTAATTTTATGTTAAAATAAGGTCATTTTGACCTTGTATAGCTATATCAACATATTTCAATTCATTGAGCACACAACTGCTTACCAGCGGTCAAATGTCCACCTGTCTATAAATGAATTGCTATTAAACAAATAATGCTATAAAATTGATCCACTATTTAATGCAAGTCATATAGTACAAACCTGTAACAAGTAAATAAAATGATTAACTCTTCAAGGCAAACAATCCAATCTGGAATATAAATGGAACACTTCAGTCAATGACCTCTATTTTGAAGGTTATGTTTAATTATTTTAAACAAAGCCAATATTTATACCATTGTGTTGATTCCCTTAAGTGTATAAACGGTGTGTATGTCAATTTTTTTTTTTTATGGTTTAGTGACAACCTGGTGTACTTCACAACAGGTTTTATAGCTTATTGGAACTGTGATAAAATACTGAACTGAGAAAGAAGACAAAATATTAGAAACAATGATTTAATCTTTTTATAAAAACAACAACTCTCTCTGAAAATCAGTGTTTACATTGAAAAGCCTGCAGGGATATGCTATAGACACCAGAACCAGTACCAGTACCTTTAATTGCCTTTATTGCCAAGATTTTAAAAACTATGGTAAGTAAATTATAGGTCATATATTGAAAACATACATACATTTATGAAAATGTATGAAAATCCAAGTGTTGTATGTTATAAATTTAATTTTGCTCCTATAACTTTTTTACGTATGTTATATGTAGGGGTATATATGACCTCCTAATTATCCAGAATGCAGCAGACCAGCACCAATTAAAGGGGTTGCCCATCATGGTTAGCGGTCAAACTAGCATGCATTCATGTCAGTCTGACATGCTTCAGGTGGACCCTTGGAAAGTGTCAGTGACATAAGTCTGTAACTTCTCTAATTTGAAGTGGTTTTAAAGGTTTTGAAGTAAACTTGAAGTGGTGGAAAGGGGTGCAGTGTCAATGTCCACTTAGCAATGCAATGTAAAACATTCTAGGGCTAAGACTGTCTTTAGTGGCCGTCTTGTAGACAGCTGCTAGAGGCACTTCCTGCTGTTTCACGGAGTTTAACTTGAAAAACCCCAATAGAAAAAAGTATTGATTCAATTCTTTCCTATGGGGAAGTCATATTGTGTGTCTGGCACTTGCAACACATGCTCATTATTTTCCTGGATCTACATGATGTTACAGGAGGAAAAGCCCGATTGAGTTCCCTCAATGCTGGAATCGTGTAAGTGAAAGAAAAAGAGGTTGACTGTATAGTGTTAGGAATACAGAGTTTTATTCCCAACGATATAGTGTTCCTTGAAAGATATCACAGGTCTTACATAGAATATGCTTGCATGAGAGATACATGAAGAATAAACAATATCAAAACCATGTGGTCACCTGCTCAGGAAACCCCTCATTTTAAAACTGAGTATAAATATGGTGATCCTGTTAGTTGCTGTTTTAAGAGCATCCATTCAGGAAAGCTTTCCACTAGATGCAGATAAAAGAATGTTTCTCATGACAGAGTTCCTTAATCTTCTCCAATAGTTTACATTGAGTAATTGTTGTATTCCTATGCAAACAAGTTGATTAAAGATTCCTTTTTAAAAAAAAAAAAACTATTTTAGTACCCGATTGCTCAGAAAATAGCTGCCCTACCCCATGCTCTGGTCATCGACATAAAAACCCATAAAAAACATTAAAAAGAAATGTCACATTTAAATGGTAAACTCCTAGAAAAGAGGAGCATCGATTTGGAGAGGGTAACCTGGGTCTAGAACATAGATATATGGAAGAGGTCCATTTGAAATGCATCTTCTACCTTATTCTACTTTGATCAACGGTCTATTCCCAGGTCTGACTACAGAATGAGATTTGGTGTCTGTCACAGCATTGAAGCATAGTCTTATAAATTATAAACAACGAGAATCGATTTACAGATAAAGAGGCTAAGCTTCACCTGATCTTCTATCAATTGTGGCATTGTGGTATACTTTCTCTAATCAGATGGACCATATGAGAGTGTTTGACGATACAGATATTATGTCAATGTCTAATGAGTTATCTAGTAAGTGATTATTTTTTGCATTTTTAAGAAAAGAAAGTATTTTGAAAAGAAAGTATGCAAACTTTCTGCTATCTGCAAATATTTTGATATATTGATGGGACACATATATTGCTCACTTCATCCAAAAGTTTAAAAAGGTCATAGATTGTCAACTGGGTTTGGCTGGACATTACTGGAAACAGTGTAGTTGTGGGGGTTTTCCCCCTCAATCCTTTTACATTAATTCCTTAAGGACATCATAATTAAACAAATCACAGTTCGTTCCATATTCCAAAATAGAATGACACACATATAAGAACTACAGGGCCGCATGGATCAATCGATGCTAAATACGCAGGAAGTTTCATGCTGACATTTGTACGATTATTCACTAAACCATGAATTGTTGTGAATTAACTTGGGAATTACAAAATGTAGGCCAGAATAACTAAAGTGGAAAATATCTCCTAGACACCTATTTTTCCAGCTCAGCTTTTTGTATCCTTAATTTGCAAAGATAAATGAAAATAAATTTGTGAATTCCAGACCAGACTGCGAAGATGGTAAAATTTAATAATGGCTTCTAAGGTTATATTGCAGCTAATGCATTAAAAATACATAATAAAACTAAACATTTTAAATTAACAAAAAGAAAATAAAATCATCTTCGAAAGTTTCAGCTGCTGTATTTGCACCGAGAGGAAAGCTACTTTAGAGGTCTCCTTTCAGAGTATGAAGAGTTCCACCAATCAGAAGCCTGTAAATCTATCAAATCGTGGGGAAATTATGTATCTATTTAGCAGTACACCAGTTGGCCCAGTTTTCACACCCTTTTGGTTCATCTGCTTCTTTTTCCCAAATCTTTTCTGTTAACAAAATTTGGACAAGACGAAATGCTGCATGGCCAAAATTCGAATGTCCTAAATAAAAAGTTTTATTTTTAATAAAATAAGTGGGAAAATGTTTTGTAAAATATGTATTGCCTCTGAATTAATGAGACATCTATTTTAACTCTTGAATTGCAAAGTTCTCCCTAGTTTTGCCCTGTCTGAACTGGATTCTCTGCAGCATGTCCACATCGTGGTACATTTCTATCACATGACATAGCCAGGCATTTTACCAAAAGCATCCTGGCAACCCTACTTATGGTTAGGACAAGATTAGTAAGAAGGTACCTTATGTAAAACATACCTTGCACTCTATTCCTTCTCAGGACCATCTACAGAGAGATATATGTGAGGAACCCAAATGTTGGGTGCAATATTAATGGAATTAGGTATTTATTTTTGGAAGTCTGACCGTGCTAGTCCTTTGATGTTGAAATGTATGTATGTATGAATGCTTTGTCCACTAGGTTACTAAACATATTTAAGCTTTTCAAGCTTTTTGCAGCCTGGAAACATTGATAGATGTGATTTTTACACAGTGTATTTTCATAGTAGCTAGTATTTTGTTACATTTATTTTGTTCCTAAAAAATTATTTTTTATTGGACTTGCACATCACTATTTAGGAACATCCTCATTAGCAATGACGATCTAGAAATATATCGCCAAATTACATCTATTCCGCATGTCAATTTTCATTGATTTTGCTTCTCTGGATGAGTTTGCTGAGTGTGCAAAATGGCAGAATCTTGCATTTGTCAAGCAGCAGTCAGTTTGCAATTTATCCTAAATGTTCCACTTAAAAATAAAATACAGCCTTCTTTGGTCCCCGTCAGCAAGGTGTAGCCGATACCCCTCTAGGCACAGTGAGCACAGGGTCTACGTCTAAATAACCCTTTAAAATTAGGGAGAGCCCAAGCAAATGTATTGCAACAAATCAGAGAACATTTGAACACTGAGAACAGGCAAAGGCTTAGAGAAACTCAGTAACATGTTCTTTGGTTAGACCCCACTCAAGTTTCAAAAATGTATTTGCTCACTTGTGTCATTACAAAGAGAACCTATACCATTTGTATTTCAAGTGAGCAAAAACATTTTTGAGACCAACGCATTTGCTTGGGCTCTCCCTACACTAAAGGGGTAATCCAGACAAAGACCCCATGCTCACTATGCCTAGAGGAATATCAGCTACACATTGCTGATGAGGCCCAAGGAAGGTTGAAATGGTTGCCTGTGGTTGCTGTATCGCTCGTGCATTTCAGTTCTGGACTGCCCTTATGGATGGGTTAAGCCTTACATGCAAATGGTATATGTTCTCTTTGTAATGGCATAAGCAAACAAAAACATCTTTGAGACCTAAGTGGGGACCAACCTATGGGCACAAAACTGAGTTTCTCTAAGCTTTTGCCTATTCAAGTTCTCATATTCTATGTTTTTGTTGCAAATAAATAACATTACTACACTGTAAGCAGGATCTTCTCACCTCTTGTTTCTGTCAATTACTTATTTAAGAAATCTCACTGTATAATTGTGAAGTGTTGTTGAAAATGTTGAAAATGTTGGAGCTATATAAATGCCAATAATAATAATAA